>NW_020665349.1:3480073-3644170 GCF_002925995.2 Terrapene triunguis
CCCCCCAATTCCCTGTCTCTCTTCTTAGGGTAGTGAGGGCCCTAGTCTCCTTTCTCCCAGGTTCTCCTCCCACTGTAGGGTTGGGGGAGGCTGTTGTTCCCTCTCACTTGAGGGGGGCAGCGTTGCTAGTCGTCTTCTCTACCAGGTCCTAGTCTTACCTCATGGTTGGGAGGTCAGAAGCCTTTGTCAGCCCTTTCCCCACACACCCCTTTCTGGTGGTTCCCCTAAGAACATCAGGAAGGCCATCCTGGGTCAGACCAATGGTCCATCTATCCCAGTATCCTGTCTTCTCACAGTGGCTGGTGCCAGATGCTTCAGAAGGAATGAACAGAACAGGGCAATTTTTGTGTGTGATCCATCCCCTGTTGTCCAGTCCTGGCATCTGATAGAGACTTAGGGATACCCAGAGTGTGGGGTTGCCTCCCTGACCATCTTGGCTAAAACTGAGGGCTGAGTCCGTCAGGCCTATTCCTCCCAACCCTGTGCCTCTTGCTAGGCCTAAATCCTCTAATCCCCATCTTCCCTATGCCTCTCAGTGGAGGAGGGGGCTCTGGCTTACTTCCCTTGGGATCCCAACCCCTGTGGTTTTCACTTGGGGGAAGGGACTCTGTCCTACACTTCCAGAGCCTCTCTTCCCCAGTGAGAGGCATCGGAAGGGGGTCAGAGAGCGTAGGCTAGTGCTCATGAAGCGGGGGAGAGAAAAAGCAGAACTGCAGGGCTCTTTTCACCCTGCAAACTGATTTTATTCTTTCCACATCCATTTTCAGTGTGGGAGGGGCATCTGGTCTTTTCTTCATACAGACTACTACTGTCTGTCTTCACTGGTTTGAAAGGAGGGCTTTGGTCTCCTCTCCCTCTCACCAGATTTCTGGCTCTCCTGTACCATGGCCGTCTAGGAGAGGGGTCTCTGATTGTCCCCCTTTTCCTGTCTGCCTTGAACTCTTGTCTCTTTTTACTGTGACAAGGACCCCTGTTTTCCTCTGCTGCCCCACTGTTCCCTGCTGCTTCTCTGTGTGTGTATTGGTGTGTTCTTTTTTGGGAGGAGTCCAGTCCCCTCACAGGATGCCAGGGTTGCCTGGAATGTCTGAGGTTTGCTCATGGTGGGGTTGGGGTTGTGGGCGAGGTCTCTGGTACCTTCAAAGTGAGGGTAGGGTTTGTGCAGAGCAGGGCCGGCTTTAGGAAGTGCGGGGCCCGATTTGAATTCCCGGCGGTGGTCCAGGTCTTCGGCGGCACTTGGGCGGCAGGTCCTTCACTCGCTCCGGGTCTTCTGCGGCACTGAAGGACCCACTGCTGAAGACCCAGAGCGAGTGAAGGACCCGCTGCCGAAGACCCAGACCGCCGCCGGGTGAGTAAAAATTAAAAAGGCACCTAAGTTAGGCGCTCTTCTTTAGGGCGCGGGGCCCTCTTAGGTGCAGGCCCCGATTTGGGGGAATCGGCCTAAAGCTGGCCCTGGTGCAGAGCGTGTGTCTTTGGTCCCTTTTATAATTCTAGTGCAGGCTGAAGGGGAGCTGTTGTTACAGGGAAGAGGAGGGTGAATTATTATTGAGCTGAATATTGTGTGTGGTTTCCATGCTGCTTTTCTTCCACTGCTTCCTGGGTGCTCCCCTCTTATTTTGTGAGGGAGGTAGCGAGTCAGATGTGGCTGTGATCATTGAAAGGCCATCCATAATACCTTCTTCCTCACAGCAACAGTAGGTTGCATGAGGACAAGAAGATGAATGATCATCTCTATATCAACACTCCCCACCCAGTCTTCCCTTGTCCCTGATGGTGCTTGGCTGCTGGGAATCTGGCATCCAGGGCTGTGCTGTCTCCTGGGTTTAGTCACTTATGTTCAGATAACAAATCTTCATTTTCAATGCTATTGTTGATAAAGAAAATTACTGCAGGAAAGTGTAAGCCCCTCTGCTGGGAACTGGGTATAGAAAGGGAACTGCTGTCATTTCAGATCCGAGTGCATTCGGGTCTGAAATCAGCTCAGAACTAAAAATTTGGTATTGAAATGTCTGCAAATGCTGTTTAATATCTGTTATGAATAGACTAGAATGAACCAGGTTTAAAACCTCTCTGCTCTAGGTATGTTAACCTCTTGAGTGTGGACACATGCAGCCATCTTGCTTATATTCAGAGGAACAGGAAAATCCCGTGAAACAAAAACCAAGGGTTCTGTGTTGTAGTGTGCATACCCTGGCTGTCCCTGCAGCCCACTGTAAGTGACTCAGGGGGCTAACCCTCCCCTCCCCTTGTCACCAAAGAGCAATCTGTCCCCTAGTCATCTTAATTTGAGTAAATGATGAATGCTTATAATAAAGCAGAAGATCAAGGCAATAGCCTCTGGGGTGGTGTTGGCTGGTGAAATGGAGGGGCCCTCCTGGTGTGAGAGCAGCTGTTTTTTTTCAAGGAGAGAAATTGGAACTGGATGTGAGTGAAGGAAAGGGAGGGGAGGATGTGCAGGACGGGAGGAGCAGCACTTTCCATTGAAATGGAGCCCTTCACAACAAATGGCATCAAATCAGCCTTTGGAAAGGTCTTGCTTTTTTAATATCTGCCAGCTCCTTTTAGCAATTCCCTTGGTCATATCATATTCCCCAGTGGAATCTGGGTTTGGATTCTTACCTGACTGGCCCTGTATTTATATGGGAGCCCCCCAGTCAGGTATGGTGGTTTGATTTAACTTTTGTTTAAAGTGTTTATTTTTAAGCTTATGCTATAAAACTTGAGCAACTGAGACTAAATCAGTTTGCAGTGTTGGAGGTGGGTTTTTTGTGCTCCTGAGGTGTTATGTGCAGGTGCTGTAGTAATTAGTGTAAATACATGCTGATAATGTATAATTTGAGGCAAATGAGCAAAGTTTGTGTTTATAATGCCCCTGATATTTGCTAACTTTTACAGAAGTGGTTGTGAAAGCTCTGTTCCACTTCATACTAGTTACTGCCTTTTTAGCTTATCAGTACAGAAAATGACCTTTAAAAATGTTATGATTACAATAAAGACAAAATCCAGGAAATTCAGAAATGATGGCCAGCTCTTTGTTTACCTCATGATGCTTTGGCCAGCCTCCTCCGTCTTCCACCCTTCTCCCCTCTTCCCCCCCCCCCCATTACTGTGGGTTAAGGATGAATTTTCAGTATTATTACTTTACACAATTCTTGCTTATTTTTAGAGCTAACAGAATTTTTAATATTACCACATAATCTAAGCCAGTGCAAAACTCTTAAACGACCAAACTCCTTGGTTTTGTGTGTATTTAACTTTAAAAATGTCTGAATCATTCTTTTGAAACTTGCTATTTAAAAGCAGGATGTTTAGGCAGGAGATAGGTCAAGTTTTAGGGTAGGTCTACACTTAAAATGCTGCAGCAGCCTCACTGTAGTGCTTCGCTGATGGGAGAGCTTTTCCTGTTGGCATAATTAGTCCAGCTCTGCAAGAGGCAGTAGCTATGTCGATGGGAGAAGCCTTCCCATTGACATAACGCTGTCTACACTGGGATTAGGTTGGTACAACTATGTTGCTCAGTAGTTATATGTGATGTAAGTTTGTAGTGTAGACTCTGCCTAAGACTAGTGGATTTTTACAGCAGACGTACAAACTGCTATTTTTAGGGAGACTTATCTGTCTATTGCTCATGCCCTCTTAACTACATTAGTTTTTCAAAACTGTCTTGTAGTAATTGGTGCTCAAGACAGGTGTGTTGAGTACTTGTACAAAGACTAGAATGTTACTAGTCTTACACTTGGGGCAGGACTTTCAGAATGGAATAAACCTGCAAATATACCTTACTTTATCATGAAACCAATTCTTTATAGTCAGTCTTGTGGCTAAAGCACAAGATTGGAATTCGGAAGATTTTGCTTCTGTTCCCAGCTTTGCCACAGACTTTCTCTATGTCTTGGGTAGTCACGTCACCCCTCTGTGCCTCAGTTTACCCAGCTGCAAAAATGGGGTCATGAGGACCAACACAGGATGGCTGTGAAGTTTTAAGTTTGAGGGTGTGTTGAAAGCATTGGATGGAAAATGACATGAAAATGTACACATTTTTATTTCATAGTTTTTCTTAACACATTTTTAAGTTGTGTGTGTGTGTTTTGTTTTTGTTTTTAAAGGTGTTTGTTCCTTCAGAGCCCATCATATCCTACTTGCTCTTCAGTAAAGCCCAGATTTAGGGCTTGTGATACTTATTTCTGTTTAACTAACCTGAACACATTACTACCTATTCATGGTGGGAAGGATGAGAGGCTGTGAGATGAAGCCATTTATTAAGACACAAAACTGTAATAATAGCAAAAGAGATGCAGAAAAACCCTGTCCATATTATTCCAATATGAAAGTCCTCCTCTCCACTCACATTTAATGTCAACGGACTAACATTTAATGTCAACTGCTAGCTAGAACTTCCAGTCCTCCTTGAAGGCTCTTCCACTCTACTCCAGGAATATGTTCTCCCAAGCTCTTTATTTTCTGTTACTCTTCAATACTGTGAAGAATACACACTATGACTAAGATAAGACCCAAGTCGTGGTTACGCTGAGTGAAGTAATCTTATCTGTTCTTAAAGAGCTAGCCTCATGCACGAAAAAACCCTGAAATCATTAATTCCCAAAAAGGTCTAAATAAGAATTGTGGAATTGCTATGAGTGATAAACCTCATGGTTCAATCATTTTTTTCCCATCACTTCACATCTCTCTTGCTGTGAGTGTGCACGCATTTTTGTTGTTGTTAATACTCTCTCTTTACACTGTAAACTCCTCAGGGCAGGGTATTTGAGCTGCTTGCATGTGGTTCCTGTGGGTGGAGTTGTTCCCACCTTGTGTGCTCTTTGTCCCACCACTTCAGTTAAGACTGCTAGAAGCCCTTGTTGCAGAGTGTTTTAAAGGTAGATTTGACAGACGGTTCCTTTCTCTTTCAGTTTCTTAAATCAGTCTTCTAGCACAGTGGTCTCCAAAGTGGGGTGCGCAAGAGGATCCTTGGGGATGCGCGGCAGGAGGAGCGCTTTTTTGTTTTTGTTTTTTTGCTTCAGCAGTTCGGGCGGGAGGGGGTGCGTGCTCAAAAAATTTGTACTGATAGGGGTGCGCGATCAAAAAAGTTTGGGGACCACTGTTCTAGCAGATCAGCTGGAGAGCTCACTAGCCTGGCGAAGAGGTAACAGCTTGCCTTAAAATCCAGTGGCGTGTTTCCCATATTGAGGGAGGTTTGATCTTTCCTGGAACTTTATTTTAAAAAACTTCATCCTAAGTGACCATTGCAGGGTTTTTGCTTTATCCTACTGAAAACTCAATTTACTTCAAATCTGCACAGGGAGGATACATAGCAACGTTTATCAGTGCTCTTAAGATTCAGATGGTGGTTATTTTAAGAAAAGCAAAATATTTTTGTTTTGTTCATCTCCATTTTTGAGCCATCTAGGTTATAAACATTTTTACCTAGTTGAATGGCAAAAATCCTTTTCTTACTCCATTAGGCAGCCATATGGTTTAGTTGTAAAATTGAGATTTTACAGCTGAGTGTATTCCCAAATATGCTCCATGGCTCTGTGTAGAAGGGAATCTATTTGTGCAATTTTACTGTGAGAAAAATAGGTTTCATCCAAAACATTTTAGTTGCATTTCTCAAGACTAAGATGTTGTTTCTAGAAGTAGAGTTATTTGAGGGAGGAGCTCTAGAGACCAGTTTAAGATCCTTCTTTCTGATAAATATTTATTTTAGATTCTTTATACCAGATCTAAATTTCATTGAATACTGTTTGGGCCACAGTGATTATAGTCATGCATAGTGGAACAAAGGATTAACTGTTTGGTTGCAAATTTTAAAAACTCTAAAACTGAAATATGGTAAGAACATATCTGAGTGATTTGATAATTTATCACATTATCCACTTTTTTCTGTATATGGAGGAAATGGCTGTTGGCTATTTTCTCTGAAGTTTTATGAACCACATTTTGGTTGATCTTAAATCTTGTACTGTGCATAGCTGTCTGCTTGACCAGTTTCAGCAAAATGTGAACCTTTAACTTATCTTGTGGCCAATTTCTGCTATGTTGCAAAGGTGTAATTCCAGAGTACATCCATTGAAGTCTTTGTAATTGTGATGGCAGAATGTGGCTTACAGTCCAAGGGCTTCTCTACACTATGGGCATTACAGTTGGAGTGCTGCAGTGTAGACGCTTCCTCGTTGACAGATGGTTTTTTTCCATCGATGTAGGTAATTCCCCTCCCTGAATAGTGGTAGCTGGGTTGACTGAAGAACTTTTCCATTGGCCTGCTGTGTCTGCACTGGGGGTTAGGTCAGCTTCACTATGGCACTCAGCGGTATGAATTTTTCACAGCCCTGAGCAGGGTGGACTGATTGAAATCAAGACAATTTAAAGTGGCAATTTAAATCATGATTTAAATCACCAAGTGGAAAAGCCTTGATTTAAATCAGCTTTTCCATATGTACTTCAGTTATTTTGTAAAGAAGGGTGCATTCTTATTGATAGATATAACCATTAAAACATGTTGATTCACAACTAAATGGAGCCTTTGCACAAGATTTGGTACATCTTTTTTTGCTACTTAGGAGGGTACACTATAACCATATTTATTTAAGCAATTGTTTACCTTAATATTTTCAGATTCTTATTAATTGTATATTTTTAGTATGTTAGAAAATGGTGAATCATATATTGCCTACTTACGTAATTAACTCTTTGCTCACGATTTGTGTCGAGTTGCATTAGAGTGGTAACTGGAATGTAATTAAACATATAACCGCATATACAACTTACTTTTATGAAACAAAACAATCTTAAATGTTTTGGATACATAAATTTCTCTTATCAAAACATGTTTTACGTTTACAGCTAAATGATTTATTAAAGGAACATAGGGTTAATTGTAGTCAGTGAATTAAACTGATTATTTCAGGTCAGCCTGGGAACATTTTCAAATCTGCCTAAGTGAAAGTGACTGGAGCTTAAGTTCCTACTCACCTAAGTCCCTAGAAAATGAGATGACAGTCTCCTAAATTACTTAGGCTGTCATTCAAACTTTTTAAACTAGTAGATCTCATCTCCCACACTGCTCGTTTTTACTCATAGACTGGAAGAGAGAGAGACAAGTTTTCCTGCTTTTTCAACTCCCAGTTGATATCTCAACTTTGAATGTATTGGTCCAAAAGAAGAAAATACTCTTTGTGCCTGCAGGAGAGGCTACTGCTGTCGAAAGCTGGCTTAGCACTTCAACAGACTCTGGTTCCGGGTGCTTAGCTAGTAACTTCTACCAGTTCAATGATGTGACTTTTTTTAAAAAAACATCAGCAACCATGTACTACTTGAATGGTCACCTCCAGCGTTGGCATGATTGATGAGTGATTATTAGATGCCCATGTCACAGCAGCAGCATCTTCTTCTTCAGCAGTTTGGCAGATTACCTTGGTGCATTGGGTTGAGAATATTGGTAAGAAAATGAGGTGGAGCAAGTGCTTGATCCATATGCTTTTTTTAATGCCTGCAACTTAACTTTGTTGTTGGGTATCTTTTTCTTCAGTGTCTCTTGAAGTTCTTTCCAAATTTCAACAGCCCCAGCAAAACCACAGAAATTTTTCTGCAGTTGATCCAAGGCTATGGAAATAGATTTCAGTATATTTTCTACATTTTTCTTTAGTCCAGTGTTGACTACTTTGGCTGTGATAGTTCCATCTATTTTGTCATGGTTTTCTCCACAAATTATCAAAATAGGCCAGTTTTAATAAATTGTTCAAAACACTCAACCACTGAATTCCATTGTACATCCTGTGGAGAATTAGTTTGTATCCTCCTGCTCTCTTTGGTGAAGCTGAAATGAAATGGTGGTTATAGAAGTGTTAGCAATTTCAACAACAGTTTGCTTTATTATTGGAGTTAAGTCGTTAGCTGAAAGATACACCAAATGGCCATTGCACCCATGTGTTATAAGTTTCAGGTTCCCTTCATTATCTTCTTCTAGATTTCTTCTCATCTTTGCTACATTTGCATTATTGTCCGTGACAAAGCTATGCACTTGACACTTGAATGTTTGTTCACAGAGCTTTTCCTGCTACTTCTTTTAGTATTCTGCTGTATGTGCATTTCCTGATGTATCAGTTATTTTTGTAAAACAGACAGTCCCATCTTCTGTTGTCACACAAGCGTTGTTACTAGATCATTGTGTACATTGCTCCAGCGATCAGAGACTCAGATTAACTAATTTCCCGTCAGTATTTTTTGCATACTGTTCAGTTTCCTTCTCGAACATGGTATCCAGCAATATCTGCTCTGCCAGGTGATGCTTAGCCAGGTCATAATGATTGAACCATGTCAATGAAATCTTTATTCTGAAAAAGACAAAAGAGAGAATTTGTTACATAAAAGATGAAGAAGGTTTTTGTTTTGATACAGGTATGTTTAGTTGCAGCACTGCTGGTGGTACCAGCAGATAATTCTGAAGTTGTAGACATTGCAGATGATGGACATTCTTAACCCTTTATATCTAAGCCGGACTCTTCAACAAAATGGTAAACAAAAGTCACTCTCCTTCACTGACCTTAAAAAAAAAAAAAAAAAAGATGGTAAATGAATGATTCCTCCTACTACAATTGTTAGTACCAAGTTATAAGATCATCTGACTCTATTATCTTTAGCAATATACTGAACAGCTTGGGGGAAAACACTTTTTAAATGTAAAAATTCATAAACGCCTAATAAAACTTTACTTTTAAACAGGAAATCTTCACATAGGATGTTTATTATATTGAACAATTAAAATAATCTTAGAAGTCCAGCAGTAATAGTAAAAATGTAATTGATTAATACTCCCACAATTAATTATATTTAGAACACAAACATTTTGAAATTCATAAGTAATCCACCCAAAACACAAATGTCTAATGATAGTCTATCATCATTTATTAGCACAGTAGGACATAGTAGTCCGTCTATTAAAATGGTGTAAAAATAAGTTTACTAACCAGCTGATCCAGATTGTTCAGACATGCCCACATAATTTTCAAAGTCATTGCCATTTGAGGAGCATTGCCTTTGTTGCATTGTTTACATTTGGCATGTGTTCCTTGTTTACTCAGAGGTACAGGAATTTATTGAAAATATTCTTAAATGTGTTGTTTTTTTACAACTTCCAGACATGGCAGTTTTCTCTCCTCTTCTCTTCTCCCCCCAAACTGTCCTCCCCCCTCCCCCCCCCGGACTCTCACCCAGAAAAACAAAAGAACGATAATCTAAGATTTCTGCTTGTGTAACCCACATACCTTTTGCACTGCAGTACTTTTTTTTGTATAGAGACTGAGGGAGGTGGTTGAGAAATTGATGGATTTCTGTTTGTTTGTATTGCTGTCTGTGCACGTGTGCGAGGAGACAGATCAAGACCATTTACTTGAGGTGCCCAGAAGGAAGGTCCTGGTAGTGGGCGGATCAGTGTTTTTCCAGGAGCTGGAGAATAAATTTCCATGGTGGGTGGAGTCATAGATGCTCATAATTGGAGAACTCAGCCACTCAGATAGGGAGAAGCTATAAAATAGGAGTATGAGACCACCGAGATGGGCTCAGTAGATGATCCTGATGAGATACATGATGGTGTCTCCTGGAGTCAGAGGCCAGGTCCCAACATGTGTGATGACTTTGTCAGTCTGTTGGTCCACAGGATCATGCCTTTAATACAGTACATGACATACTGTGCCATATTTACAAAGCTTGACCTTGAAAGCTAGATGTTTTCCCCTGATTCTTTCTCTGTATAGAAAAGCAGCCTTTAACTCAGTGTTTTTGATAGAGGTTCATGGATTCAGTATTTTTTTTATTTAACTGTTTGAAGATATAAGTTTAGACTTTAACATATATTTTGTATTAATTTCAGATTTCATTTTAAATGGGTTTATTTAAAAAAAACCTTATTATAATAATGAAATAAACATCCAATTTCAATAAAAAACAGATTTGATTTTAAAAAAATCTATTTTTTTTTTAAATCCACCCTGCCTTGAGTGATATAGCTATGTTGATCTAAATTTTAAGTGTATATCAGGGATCAGTAGCTTACGTCTGAGGGGGATAGATTTATTTCAGAAATAGATTTTCATTTTGGCTTTAGATTGCACATTCTTTTGTAACTGAGTTGGTGCAGTTTGGGACTTGCACATGTCAGTGATCTCCCTTGCAGATGTTAAGTTTGGGTGCTTAATTACTATGGGGATGAGTGTGATATAAATAAATAGAATTGCATTGGCCAGCCTTATACTTCAGTCTCATTTGGCCCAGTTGGTGCAGATGAGTATCTTATCCAGTGGATAACTAAATATGGGGGGCGGGGGAGGGCTAGCTGGTTGAGTCTCAATCCAGATAAGATTGAGGTAACACTATGAGCGTGGGGGAAGCAATTTAGTGGGTGGAGAGGTTGGTTTGGAATGGATGCTTTGAAGGGAAGACTTTGCCTGTTGCTTGTGACACAGGTTCACAATCTGGGACTTCTGTTACGTTCCCAGCTGCTTCTAGATGTCAAGACAGCAGCAGTGAACCAAAATGTTTATCATCTTCCCTTGGCTAGAAGGTGAACCTCTTCTGCAATGATCAGTGCTTGTATCAGCTCATGGTTAGATTGCTACAATGCACTTTACGGGGGCTACACCTGAAGACCAGAACGTGGGGGCTCACTTGCTTCATGGAGCTTCTCACAGGGAGTGCTTTAGACCTGTGCTCGGTCATCTGCACTGTCTGCCATTTTGTGTCTGGAGCATTTCAAGGTGTTGGTTTTATTCTATAAAGCCCTAAATGGCTTGGGGCTTTGTTCATTAAGTGAGAGACAAACTGTGTGTGTGGTACCACCCGAGCTGAGGTGCTGGAGCTTAGCAGTTCCCCAAAAGGAGGTTGATAGCAGGGCATTTTTGGTGAGAGCTCATCTGTTCCAGAATTTATTTTCCCCCTTTAGTTAACTGAGCCTAAATCCGTTGACCTTCAGGGTGCACACAGGGCCCTACTGTTCTCTCAGGCTGTTGAAAAGGGGACAGGTTAAGGAGACACTAAGTGGATTTAAGTGTGATGTTGATGGTGGGAGTTACTAGTTACTCCTGCTGAGTTGAAAGGGTGAGTGGAATTCATCTTTTATTTCTTTTTAAATGCACGTAAATCTAAGACAAAAGGATACATTCATGTTTTAACAAAATCCAAATTTTTGTGGCTGCAGAATGGAGACCTGGTTGGTCATCTCTGCATTGGCAAAACAGAGAGATCCATAATTCAGTGGAAGTGGCTCTCGACAGGGCTCAGTCATTTTACCACTGTCATCTGCACAGTGATAGAAGTGCCTGAACCGTGTCTGTGCAACTTATAATCACTACCGTTGCATGCATGGTGAATGATGGCCATCATTGTTTGTGTATGTGCCGTAGTTAAGGCTGGGCAGAGTATTTGGTACCTAATATGCTCGTGTATGTTACAAAATTGTATAATACTTCAAAAACACTTTTAAAATAAAACTGTTTTGAAGCATTTGCTGCTCACATATTGCAGAATTGGGCTAGTACGTGAAATTCTGAAAGTAGAAACAAACTATCCCATTTTCTCTGTGTTAACTGAAGTGCAAAAGAATAAGCAGACTGCAGTGTGGTGAAAATTGTATTAGATGGTTAACATTACTTCAGTTCTAATAATTTTGGGTATTAGAAACATAAGGAAGGGAAATCTTAAGAGTCTTACCTTTTATTTTGAAGGACTGAAAGGATATGTCAGTTTCTCCTTGGAAACTTACCTAAATTGTTTCTGTACTGTGGGTTGTTTCCCTCACTGGTGCTCACAGTGTTCTATAGAAAGCGACAGAGAGTCCTGTGGCACCTTATAGACTAATAGAAGTATTGGAGCATAAGCTTTCGTGGATGAATACCCATTGCATCTGACGAAGTGGGTATTCGCCCACCAAAGCTTATGCTCCAATACTTCTGTTAGTCTATAAGGTGCCACAGGACTCTGTCGCTTTTTACAGATTCAGACTAATATGGCTACCCCTCTGATACTTAGTGTTCTATTGGATTGTTCATGAGTGCCAGGTTCTCAATGAGAGGAGTGCAGAATATCCAGTTTTGATTTTATTACTTCTCTCAATAAACAAACTCCCCCTCCCCACCTCCAAGAGAGCAGAATCAAAGATGACAACCATTTTTAAAAATTACATGCAGTTGGCTACAGGAGAAAATGGGGTGACATTTTGGGTCTAGAAGCCTCAAATGTGTCCCCCTCCCTTTTTTTTCTTAGTTCATTTTAGCTTGAAAACAAAAATTGAGCAAAAAAAGGTGTGTTCAGTGACTAGGCTTACTTTGGAGTCCAGCACAAGTGTGTGTTCCCAGTGCCCTCCACCCAGAGACCTTGCTGGGAAAGCTGACCATCGCAGCTTCTTTCCCCTCTACATTTCACATGGGAGAGAGTGATGCAACTGAGGATAAAACCTTTTACATGCTTTTTGCCAGTCTGTTCTCTCTGATAACAGCTACATGCTCTAATGGGGTGTGCAGGATGAGAGGAGAACAAACTGGATTGGCTATGGCATGTGGACAAAAAAGGGGAGTGGTTGGTTTGGCAACTTTGAGGGAAAATAACAAGTTCTGTATTCTTGACGCATGAAAGGTGTGTTTATTTTTGTAGATTTGCATTTCTGTTGTGTGTATGCAGATTCATGTACTTTGGGGCAGGGAACAAATAATTTTAATATGGCACCATAGATGTGCCTGGCACCGACAAATTAACAAAGTCCCCTGCTTAGAGGAATTTACAGTCTAGGTTAGATGGGACATGACATGACACAGGAAGAGATTAAGTCAGGCAGGGGGCATGATGGCTGTCTTCCACTCTCTAGGGTGTTTTTTGTTCTTTACTATGCCTAGTACAATAACAATTGGGGCCTTCTGATTCTACTATAATCATAAATAGTGTAAAGTTATGAGATCATCTTCTGCATTACATGCATTGTGCTGGTGACCTGGATCTTTTTATAAATGTATTTTTATTAAGTTTGTGTGGGAGCATGGATCAGCATTGCTAAGTTGCTGTTGTATTATGTAAACTTTAATATAAACAGCAAATTTTGGGCATAAGTTTTTCAGATCTAAAATGAACCACAAAAGATTTGGGGCGCGGGAATAATCTCATGGTGGCTTTGTAAGATTCCAAAAGAGGGGAAGAATAGCTAGCTGTTTAAACATGCTATTAATTCTGTAACTTAACAAAATGAGACCATTGCCTCCTCAATTTCCTGAGAAATCTGAGCTGCAGACGTCATGGTTTCTCTGCCAGGCCAAGTGACCTCACATAAACATGGCTCATAAACTGACTTAGCTGAAACTTTCAAAAACAAAACACACAAAACCCTCACCTTTGGTTGTGATGAAGCCTGAATATGTTCTGCTGAAGACAGAAATGCATGAGTGAAAAGAGGACTTCAGAGTGGATTGGTTCATCCACAGTTATGTTCATGGTAGCTGTTTCATTTACAGGGGCAGAGACAACAGGAAAGTCTGGAGCTCAGATTTCTCAGCATCTTGGGGCCCAGTCGGGTGAAGGTTCCTCACCAGGCTTAACTCATTGAAGCCCGTATGAGTTCAGGGCATGCAGCACTACACAAAATAGGGCCCAGGCCTTAATTGTCTCAAATTTGGTTGAAACTCTGGGCTAATTATACTTTAAAATGGCCACATCTACTTCCCCCTTTTTCTGAATCATACATGTTTTAAAAAAAACACCAAAATCTTTAGCAAAAACTTCATATTTAGATTTGACCCCAAACTTTGGTCTCAGATTTCATAAAAACAATTTACAATCCAATAATGTTTCCATACCCTTGTTTAAAAGCAGGAAAACAATTGGTTTTGCACAAACATTTCCCTGCCTCATTTGAAACCCAAACATTGAAGCACTGGGAGCTTGAAAGTGAATCTAAGTATAAACATTGATTTTCATTGTCCGAACTGAGAAATGCAAAAATAGAGCCTTTGTTAAATTGGGTTTTTAAAATACTTCAACTCTTAATACTAAAATGGCTTTAGGAACAAAGGCTGGGATTTTCAAAGAAGCCTGTTAGTCTGCCAAATCCCATTGAATTTCATGGCACTTGGATGCCTAACTCCTTAAATTGTAAATCCCATCAAGAGAAATGTTTGTATACAACATATATGATTTGTAAGTTGACACCACTGTCCTCTGAACTATTAAACAGCCAATTGCAGTTCATCCCTCCTGTTATCACTACATTTATGATGGAGTAAATGGGTTCCAGGAAAACATTTTTAAAGGACTTTTTGCTTGAGATGTCTCCGGTGTAAAGTTACAGCCTTCTCTGGCTTCTCATTAAATTCTGAGATTTTATTTTCACGCACCAGGTTTAAATCCAGTCTCCCTTTTTCCTCCTTGTCACCTCAGGTCACTGATTTCCAGTCAGTCTCTTTATTTTATTTCATTCTATTCTGTTTTTTACTTGCCAGTAGTCACTGTGACAGAATTAACATTTGTTTAAGGTTTTTTGTCATCAGTTCTGACCATGATATATTTATATATGATCTGTCCTGAAGGTGGGAGTTCTTAGCCTCACTGTTTGTTTAAAATGGTGTTCATAATCTTGGAAAAGTCAGAGTAATTTTAAAGAAGATGAGTGTATCTTGTGTCTTGGAAACAAAATGATTTATTGATTAGTGTTTTTTCTCTTACCTCTGCAAAAATAATCTCTTTTGAAGAAAGCAAGAAATGTTGTTACTCTTGTAGTGTATATATTTTTAACTCTTCAAATGGACTTCAGTGAATGAGTAGGAGTAAAAGAAATTTTACACTTTTTGCTTTACTCAAATTCATTTGGGGGGGGGTACAAGTTCAATATTACAATGATCAGGAGAGCTGATGCTTTACATGCCATTTCTCTTTTCTATTTGATCCTGAAAATGAAAGTGAAATGCTATATTTGTAACCTCCATGTTCACTTTCATGACCACTGCCTGATGTCACAAACTCAGGATTATGACTTCATTGCAGGATCAGTCAGGATAACAAAATTGAGCACTTACCTAGTGTCTCTTGCCTGTGGGTCTCAAAACACTATGCAAAGGCAGGTGAGCATTATTTTCATATATTGCAGAAGGGAAAACTGAGTCACAGAGAGGCTGTTGCCAGGATACTGTGGTGACTGGTGTTCTATAAATAGAACATAAACTAGATATATAGTTTGCCCAAGGTCATGCAGTGAAAGAGTGGCAGATTTGGCAGTTAACATCTGCCTCCTGCTTTGGGGTGGGTGGTGAAGGAGAAATTACCCAGATTTAAATACCTGAGGTGGTATGAAAGGCATACACAGAATGATTTGTTGAGAAACATTTTATTTGTGTGTTCTGTTTTTTTAGTTTCACCTTATTTGTTCTAGTGAAACAGTTCCTTAAGGTAGTCTTTAAAATCCCTGTTCTTTGGAGGAAGTGCTGGCTGTGCTTGTAATACACAAAGGTTGTTATGTTTTCAGTACATCTTAAAAATGACTAATGTGCAACTATGTGCTTTACTCACCATAAAACTGTTCTCTTAATTCATTTACGATGACACCATGACTTTACAGAAAGTACAATAACTTACAGCCCACTGTCACTGCCAGTATCTTACAAAAGGCTGTCCAGGAAGTGATGTTGGAAATAAGTGTATCGGTATCAACAGCATACATTTCAGATTAATGTTTTATCAAGTTTCTGGTTTAAAATTTGGTGCTTCTGCATGATAGTCTGTAGCCAAAGTTTGTCAACTTGTAATGTTTTGTCTAGTTTATCATTCTTCCTTCCTTCCCTCACATATGCATATATAGCATTTTTTAATTAGGAGAGTTGGGCACAAATTTACCATAGATCATCTACTAGAACAGTCCAAAAGATTGGGCATGCATTTAAGATATTTGTCCAGTGATGTTTCTTATAAGTGCAAAATTGATATTTGTAATGTATTAATGTTTGTCTGACAGACTGCCTTCAGTTGCATGGTTCAGTTTTGATGTTGAGGGTGTTGGTGAAATCTACCTGAGCATAGCTCACCTGCACGCTAAGGGGTGAAATGGTGTAATAAAACAAAAGTAGCTGTTTTATAAACTGTAATGCAGGGGTAGGCAACCTATGGCACGGGTGCCAAAGGCGGCACGCGAGCTTATTTTCAGTGGCACTCACAGTGCCCGGGTCCTGGTCACCAGTCCGGGGGGCTCTGCATTTTAATTTAATTTTAAATGAAGCTTCTTAAACGTTTTAAAAACCTTATTTACTTTACATACAATAAGAGTTTAGTTATATATTATAGACTTCTAGAAAGAGACCTTCTAAAAAAGTTAAAGTGTATTACTGGCACGCAAAACCTTAAATTAGAGTGACTAAATGAAGACTCGGCACCCCACTTCTGAAAGGTTGCTGACCCCTGCTATAGCCTTTTTTAAACAGAAGTCAGAGTCCCCTGATCTTGCAGCAGATGTACTCCTGTTTAGGTTCTCCTGTTGGTCAAATATGCAGGTGGGTGCTAGCATCCTTTTTTAGTACATACTGGAGGATATATTTGGAAAAAATAGTTTCCTTATTTATGGTATTATGTCTAAATGGACCTTGTTAAGTAACATACGCACAATATGTTAAATTATTCCCAGATACCCAACTTCAGAGTTCTAGTAGAGAATATATTGTGTTTAAAAAGAAAAGAAAGGCCTGTTTCTGTTCCCACACCGGTCTTATGTTTGCCCGACCCTGTCTCCTCACTTATAAATTAAAGATCCCCATCCCCGAAATCAGTTATCAGAATTTTATTCAGCGACCGTGTACCCTGTAGCTTCTTCTCTATTGTACATTAAGCACATGGAAATATTTGGCTTGCATTTGGGAGGTGTGCAGGATTACATCCTGACTGTATAGGGTGCCCTGCCGTGTATCTGGAAGAAGAGGTTTCCTGATCCATAGAGGGAGGATGAAGGGACACAGTGATATCTTCAGCCTATATTAGGAGGGTGTCCAAAATACAGCAGGGGAGTCTCATACCAGTAAATTGGTATTTTCTGACTTGTGTATAAAGGGTGGGTAGCAAGCAGTTGGTTGGCCAGCTTGTAGAGTGTGCTGGTGGGGAGAGGGTTGTGTGGGTCTGTAGCTCGTGTTGGAGACTACCACTGTAGATGGAGACTGGGCAGTGACACAAGGGCAGAGTTACGGTTAGTTTTTGAATCTTAATTGTGATTTCTCTGACTTTGAAATTTCTGTTTAAAACAAAGTATTAATGTATTTTAGCTAAACATATAATGTATCAGATTTAATTTAACAATTCTGTCTGAGCAATGCTTTAAGGAGACACAAGGGGCATCTTACTCCATAATCTTAATGAAATTGAATTTTGGAGTTGGGGGTGCAGTTTTGGTCAGGGAATTTATTTAGATTGTGTGTGTAACTGATAAATTGAGACGCTTTTAACGGTGCTTATAACTTGATTATTTTTGTCACGTAACATGGGTGCCACATGAAAATAAAAAAATCTCTTCAGTTAGGTCTGTATTCCAGTAGTGGTCACAAAACAGAGCTGGAACTGTATAACTTGTGGGGTTTTTTGTTTGAAATTGTTTACCACAATTTCACTGCAGGTTTGATTTCTAAGGTTTACTCAGTGTTTGAGATCTCATGCAAGTTGCAAGTTTTGCAACTGATGCTTGTAACCATCACAGCACAACCACATTTGAAGCTACTTGGAAGTTGCTTGTTCCATGCAAATCTAGCAGCATATGTAAATTCCACAAATGCAGTATTTTTTTCTCTGGTTCTCGGGGTGATTACAAACTCAGTTGATAGTGCTTGTACAGTGCAATTTCTGAGAAGCCTCATAAGTAGCTCTCTGAGGATTACATTTCATGAGCACTCATGAAAATTACAAGCTCCATTAGCATAGGGAACGTGGATTGTAACTTTCGCCAGGTGGATGACAAAAGTTTAAAACATGGAGCATGGAACCTTAGATCAGGAGCCACTTTAATTCAGCATAATAAAGAAAGGGTTCACAAAATGCAATAGTCTAGGTATATTAGATTTCCAGAAAACAAGTTTTGAGGAACTTAGTGAATAAGTTGTCGTAAGAGGGACTATTAAAGCCCATCAATGTGAAGGAAATGTCGGGAATCTTAAAATATGCTAATTAAGGTGCAACAGTCTACATTCCCTCTGAGAAAGAAGATTGCAAAAACCATGAAGCAGCCAATGTGGAATTTTATCAGAGACTGGCTCAAAGAGCTGAGGGGGGAGGAGGTTAAAACCTTGTACTGGAAATGGAGAACAGGGGTGGCAGCCAAACGCTCAAGTCAGATAAGATTCACACAGGAAAGATAAAGGCAGGAAAAAAAGCAGAACCAGTCAATGCTGGCCAAAAGGAGGAATAAGAAGGGCTTTTACAAACATCAGGAGGAAAAGAAATATTAAAGTAGGTCCATTAATAAATGAGATGGGGAATAAAATTTGACTGAGATACTTAACTCCTTTTAACATTTTTCTTTAAGAAGAAAGATAAACTTGAATTAGGAAGTAAGGCAGACCCCATAAAACAGATATTGTATTCTTTAAAAAAAAAAAAAAAAAAAAAGAGGTGGGGAAATTTTGAACATATATGAATCAACTGATCTAGATTATACCTGCTTTTAGTTTGTATGCCACATTGGGCAGGCACCTCACTCTTAGACCACCTTTGGTGCAGTACGTTGTAGACAGAATCATAGAAATGTAGGACTGGAAGGGACCTTGAGAAGTCATCAAGACCAGCCCTCTGTGTCTTGTGACAGGACCAAGTAAACCTAGATCATCCCTGACAGGTGTTAATCCAACCTGTTCTTTAAAACCTCTGATGGGGATTCCAGAGCCTCCCGCGGCTTACTTTCTTTATTTATGGGGTTGTAGAAATTAATAATTTATATCTTAGGATGGCAGCATATCAAGCTTCGGTCTAGTGGAATATGGTGGGGATCAGTGTCTATCCTTATTAATGTTCTAGAATCATAAACCACACGTAAATGAAATTTGCAGATGGTACTAAATTTTGAGGAGTTGCAAATGATAGCGAAGACAAAAAAAAAATAGAAAGCTTCAGATGAGAAATGTGGAAAGAAAAGAGTTTCAGCTTAGAAAAAATGCAGCTGTTACACCTGGGGGAAAGCAATCCAGATTCAAGTAAGTGGATTCAGTGAAAGGGGGGAAGCCTGGTAAACAATAATGCCAAGGGAAATCCATTAAGATATGAATTTGCAGTACAAGTGTTGGCAACCAAATAGTCCAATGCAGTTTTTTATAGTGTATGCAGAGGGATCAAATAAAACCGCAGGCAGATAATATTCCCTCCCTGTACCGCGGTGGTGCAACTACACTTGGAATATTGTATTCATTTTTGGGCACGTTCGTTACCAGAAAGACATTGATAAATTGGAAGGAGTTCAGAGAAATAGGAAACAATCAAGTGGTTGGAGTAATTGTTTTAAGAGGAAAGATTAAAAGAGCTAAATATAAAGAGATGATAGAAGACCTGGGGGGTATCCATGATAAGCCTACACATATTTGAAGGTTGTGTGCATGAGAGAGGAATTATTTAAAAGGGTTCAAGGATGTACAACCAGTACTAATGAATTGAAATTAAGGGGGAGAAAATTTAGGCTGGATATTGGGGGTGGAATTTACTGACTTTACTCTGTAGAACAGTGTTCTATTGAAATTAGAGGAAACCTAATTGTTTAATTTTAAACTAGTCAAAAAACTAGCAGTTGTAAAAGTACAGAAAGGAACAATGCTGCATTGGCAGCACCTCCTAAGTGCATGTCTATGCTGTGCTTGGCACTTTGGACTGCATGGCTGTGAAAAGCAGTGCACGCTAACGTGCTGCGCTGTAAGTCCCCCATGCGGATGCTCTAGGGACAAACTAAAAGGCTCCTAGTTCACATGAATGTAGTTCGATTTAAACAGGAATACATTACTGCAAAGTAGGAGGAACCTTTTAGTTTGCACCTGCTGTGCCCACATGGGGGAATTACAGCACAGCACTTTGGTGCACACTCCTATTCACACCCGTCATCCAAAAATGCTGTATGTTGTAGACCTGCCCTAAGACTTAGTCCTTCTCTATTGTATTTCCATGATTATTCACACTTGAGCTCCTGACAAAAAAGTTCCAACCAAAAACTTGACCTTCTAATAACTTTTCAGTTGGAAAAATAAACTTTACTACACATATCCTATCTGAGTTTTCATCAAGATCATGTGCACAATATAAGCTCAAGGTTGGTAAAGCAAGTAACTTTTAATATGGGCATAGAAACTATTAGTTAATTTCCCTAGATGGAGAAAAGGTGACCTTTTCAAAGCCCGGTGTGTTTCAAATGATTTATTTGATACACTTTAGAATTTTAAAAAATTGTGCTATGCCCTGGACTAAAAGTTTTCATTATCGTTGTGGGAAGACTGGAGAGTATTCCAGAACTGGGCTAGGGGTGTAATCTTCTTTTGCTTAGATCAGAGATTCCAGATTTTTTTTTTTGCTGTGCCCCTCTTTTCCGTGGGAGTCACATAACAGCCCCCTCAACTCCTGGCCATTGGGGGTAGAAAGTGACTCACTGAGGGGAGTAGGGGAGCTCATGTCTGGGGTGGTGGCAGAACCCAGCTAGTTTCATCCCTGGAGGAGCTCATGGCAGTGCAGTGCTGAGTAGGCCAGAGCTCCGTGCCTGCCTTCCCTTCTGCCTGGAGCCCCTTGGTCTGGCAAGCTCTGGAGGGTTTAAAATATGCAGAGCTGCAGCCAGCAGGCTATCCTGTCCAGGGAAGGACAGCAGTGGGGAGAACAGCAGGCTGCTCTCTAGCTAGGGCTGTGCTTCCCTTCTCTCTCCGGACTGCTGGGGACTCTCTGCGCACTCTCCCGATTGCTGCCCTGGCCTGACCTGGCCACGCCCCGTGCCCTACCTTTGCACCCCACAGTTTGGGAACCTTTGGCTTGGATTTTAAGATCTTTGAGTCAGGGACTCTCCTGATTTTGTGTCTTGTGCAGTGACAAGTAGCAATCTGTTATTGTGGAACTGCTGAAGAAGCCCATTGTGCTAGACAGTGTAGGAACACACACAGTCCATGGTATCTGTCCACCTTTGGTGTCACCATCAAACCTCTGAAGATAGAATCTAAAATCTGATATTATGAGATTTTAACAGCATACTTACTTGATGTGAAGACTCTCTAGATATAGCCTAGCTAGGTTTTCAACAGTGTTTGCTGTGATGATATTCCTGATGGCTGGTAATTTAGCCATTGGGATTTGTGTTGGAAGCTGTAATGTGATCTGGTGAGAAGGTTGTAGATCTCTATTAAGGTGGCTCTCTGTGGTTCAAACTTTAAACAGCCGCACCTTCATGTATAGAGCTATCTTTCACCTTTTAGTGGTTTCCATGTCTAATGTGAATTGGGGTTAGGCACTCTTTTTGATGCAGTGGCATGCAATGCTTTGGCATGCAAGTTTGCCTTTCTTCCAGTTCAAGAGTGTCAGATATGTGTGAATCCTTGCTTGGCTATTTATAGATACTGTTGCTTGTATCTGTTTCTATTCTAGGAATTCATTTGGAACCTGTTCCAGGGGAACGCTATTTAGAAGTGCAGGGGGGAGCAGAAAGGGGGCAGGGAGAACACAAGCACTAAGCATATTCCTGTGATCTGGCAAGAGTGTGCACCGTGTTGGCCTCCTTCTGGTGCCCTATTGTTTTCCATACAGCACCTTGTTTACAAGAACCTCGGTCAAAGTGAATTCCCAGCACTGGAAGTTATCTTGTCTTTGGTGCAGGACTTGTGTATGCTTTTTCTTACTGCAATTTGCAGCACCTCGCTTCATACTCTTCCATTTGCAGCATGTCCTTGAGTCTGTTTTCATATGTGAATGGTGGTAAACTTTAAGGGCTGCCTGGAAGTTGATAGCTATACCAGACTGAATAGCTGAATTCCACGTTCTCTAGTTTAATAACTGAAGTTATCAGCTCCCCTCTCCCATGGTAATGGAGAATTCTTATTATTCTGTTAATACCTGTTTAAATCTGATTAACTGACTTAATCTAAATATTCAGTGTTCTTAAAGCGTTTCACAGTTTAGTAGCTAATTTGTTATGTGAATCACCAGTCTTGTTGGTGACGTTTCTTCAATTGAATGTGAATTGCATGCTGTAATATTCCTGCTTTTGAGCCTTACATTTCTGATATTTCTTTAGTTTTGTTTTTATTGATGTAAATTGTTTATCTCAACCTGTTGAACTGTACCACTTAATTGCTTTAACAATTTTTGTTTTTTTGTACCTCTTGGAGGATAGGTCCATTGGTGGCTATTAGCCCAGATGGTCAGGGATACAACCCCATGCTCTGGGTATCCCTAAACCTCTGACTGACAGAAGCTGTGACTGGACAACAGGGATGGATCACTCAATAATTGCCCTGTTCTGTTCATTCCTTCTGAAACATCTGGCTCCAGCCACTGTTGGAAGACAGGATACTGGGCTAGATGGACCATTGGTCTGACTCAGTATGGCCATTCTTATGTTCTTACAGATTTTCCTAAAAGTACCAAAGGTTTATATTAGACAGGATCTAAGTGGTACTTGTGGACCAAGAAAATTAATTATGAAAACTTTGTAAACCTCCATAGTAGGTTTGTCTGGTTAACTTTATCTGTAGATTTTGCCTTCTTACAGGTAAAACAAGGTTAACTCCTGGTTTGTTGATGGGTGTACTATTGCTTTTTGGACTGTCAGCATACTGCTGACTTTGGATGGTGACTGATACTGGAAAATGGTTCACTTCAATTTTTTTAACAGCTTTGTCCAACAACTGGAACTCTTGGCAAAATGCAAGCTTGCAGTGCCCTTCATCTGTGCTTTTAGCTAGTGTTCGCCGTACTGCAGTAGCCCAACCTTGTACTGCTTTGAAATTGTCCTTCTGACGTTGTCACTAGAAACATGAAGGAGTAATGGCACCGAGAAAAGCCAGTCATAGCATAGGCGGGAGATGGGCAGGCTCTCCTATATGGCTCTGGCAGTGCACCTCTGACTTGACCTAACCTGTCTCTGTCACTTAAATCTTACCAGTGTTACCTGTAATAGTAATAGATAGAGGCATTGATTAAGCGGAGGTCACAAATCTCCATTCTCATTTTGAACTAAACAGATGATTTGCTTTTCTCTCTGTCTGAGAGCTCTGTGCCTCCCCGGTGCATTTCCTTTTTCTCCATGGGGAGCTGCTTCCTTGATCTGCAGTAACCCTGCAGATGCTGTTCAGTTGGGTGCTCATCTAGTCTGCTGCTGTTCCCTACACTTAACTGGGAGATGAGAGGAGGTGTGAAGTGTTGCACAAGTTAGTGCGGATAGCTTTCAGTAACATGTTGCTTTGCCCTGTGGGTTTTGGAGGTGATGGGGAAAAACCAGTGGGGAGCGACCAGCCCTGCCCCTTCCTAAACAGTGGGTCTGGGTTCTCCACTCCCACCCACGGACGGCCTACCATGGGGTTGACTGGTTAGGAGGAGAGCGTGCTATAGAGCTAGCTTTCTTTTCTTTTGCTCTTACCCAAGCCAAATCGCCAGGTTTTGACTCCCTTGCAGAAGTGGAGAGAGTGTGGACCTCCCAGCATATTAGTTTAGTACAGGGGTTCTCAAAATTCATTGCACTGTGACCCCCTTCTGGCAACAAAGATTACTACATGACCCCAAGGGGGAGGGCCCAAAGCCCGAGCCCCACCACCCAGGGCGGGAGGGCCAAAGCCTGAGTTTGAGAACCGCTGGCTTAGTAGAAGTTGAAACTCAGCGATGGGACCAGAAGAAGCATGAGAGCCAGTGTGCTGTCCAAATTCTTGTAAGATGGTTGGAATCTCTAGAAGCTTATGCAATAGTTGTGCTAATCAACTAATGACTAGTACTACTCAGAGCAACTTACATTTCTCTTGTATGGTCTGATGCTGGTGAAAAACTTGGTCTTTATGATGGG
Organism: Terrapene triunguis; assembly: GCF_002925995.2. Classification (NCBI taxonomy): domain Eukaryota; kingdom Metazoa; phylum Chordata; order Testudines; family Emydidae; genus Terrapene; species Terrapene triunguis. The sequence continues at coordinate 3,504,069 of NW_020665349.1, forward strand.
GTATGAGGAAACTCAAACAGCTACCAGCACTTCCCTGATTTAAGGAAAGAACTGAATTTCATAAAAACATAAGAATGGCAATATTGGATCAGATCAATGGTCCATCTAGCCCAATATCTTCTGACAGCCAAATGCTTCAGAGGGAATTAACTGAACAGGGCAGTTACTGAGTGGTCCAGTCCCAGCTCCTGGCAGTCGGAGGTTTAGGGACACCCAGGCTATAGGGATGCATCCCTGACCATCATCGCTAAAAGCCTTAGATGTACCTGTCCTCCATGAACTTATTCTGTTTTTGAACCTAGTTATACTTTTGACCTTCATAACTTCCCCTGGCAATGAGTTCCACAGGTTGATTGTGCATTGTGACAAGAAGTACTTCCTTAGGTTTGTTTTAAACTTGCTCCATACTAATTTCATTGGGGACCCCTGGCTCTTGTGCTATGTGAAGGAGTAAATAAAATTCTAATTCACTTTCTCCTTACCATTCATGATTTTGTTGTCCTCTATCATATCCCCCCTCAGTCATCTCTTTTCTAAGATGAACAGTCAGTCTTTAATCTTTCCTCTTATGGAAGCTGTTCCAGCCCCCTAATCATTTTTGTTGCCATTCTCTGTACTTTTTCCAATTCTAATATTTTGTTGAGATGGGGTGACCAGAACTGCATGCAATATTCAAGGTGTAGCTGTCCCATGGATTTATATAGTGAAATTAAGATATTTTCTGTTTTAACCCTTTCCTAACATTTTGTTAGCTTTTTTCACTGTTGCTGCTGATTGAGTAGATGTTTTCAGAGTACTATCTGTGATGACTCCAAGATCTTTCTTGATCGGTAATAGCTAATTTAGACCCCATTATATTGTATGTATAGCTGGGATTATATTTTCCAATGTGCATTATTTCGTATATATCAACACTGAATTTCCTCTTCCATTTTGTTGCCCAGTCAGCCAGTTTTGTTAGATACGTTTAGTGAGTTAATGTTTTGCAGTCTGCTTTGGACTTAATTTTGTATCATCTGCAGACTTTGCCACCTCGCTGTTTATCCCTTTTCCAAGATAATTTGTGAATATGTTGAACTACACGTTTCCGGGTACAGATCCTTGGGGGACCCTGCTATTTACCCCTTTCCACTGTGAAAACTGATAATTTATTCCTGCCTTCCGTTTCCTATCTTTTAACCTGTTACTGGTCTACGAGAGGACCTTCCTTCTTATCCCATGACTGCTTGCTTTACTTCAGAGCCTTTGGTAAGGGACCTTGTCAAAGGGTTTCTGAAAGTCTAGGTATACCATATCCACTGGATCACCCTTGTTCACATGTTTTTTAATTCCCTCCAAGAATTCTAATAGATTGGTGGGGCATGATTTCTCTTTCGAAAAGCCATGTTTACTCTTCCCAAACATATTGTGTTCTTTACTATAGTTTCAACCAGTTTGCATGGTACTGAAGTTAGGTTTACGGTTGCCTGGATTACCTCTAGAGCTTTTTTAAAATTGGCGTTGCATTAGTTATCCTCCATTTATCTGATACAGAGACTGATTTTAAGCGTAGGTTACATACCATAGTTAGTAGTTCTGCAGTTTCATATTTGAGTTTCTTCAGAACTCTTGGATGAATACCATCTGATCCTGTTGACTTATTACTCTTTAATTTATCGATTTGTTCCAAAACCGCCTCTGTTGATACCTCAGTCTGGAACAGTTCCTCAGATTTGTCACTTTAAAGGAATGGCTAAGGTGTGGGAATCTCTCTCATATCCTCTGTAGCAAAGACCGATGCAAATAATTAATTTAGCTTCTCTGCAGTGGCGTCATTTTCCTTGAGTGCTTCCTTAGCACCTGGATTGTCCAGTGGCTCCACTGGTTGTTTGGCAGGCTTCCTGCTTCTGATGTACTTAAAACGAAAACATTTGGAGTTAGTTTTTGTTTTTTTGCTAGTTGCTCTTCAAATTCTCTTGGCTGGCCTAATTATACTTTTACACTTGACTTGCCAGAGTTTATGGTCCTTTCGGTTTTCCTCAGTAGGATTTGATTTTTTACTCTGACTGCCTCTTTTACCTTGTCTAGCCATGATGGAATTTTTTTGGTCCTCTTACTTTTTTTTTTTTTAATTTGGTGTGTGTGTCTGTCTGTCTGTCTCTCTCTAGTTTGAGCCTCTATTATGGTGTGTTAAACATTTCTATGCAGATTAAAATAGTTAGTGTGCTTGGAAAGACAGACAGTTCCAGTGCTGACAGGTTTTACTATCCTCCCTTCTTCGGATAGAAGCACTTCAAAGCCTTTTGTAAACAGGGATGTCTTATAACTACAAATTACTGAACACTAATACATAACACAGGCATTTGTGATTTAAAGAACATTTCTCAATGAGTGTAATACATGACTCTGTTTTCTCACTATAGATCAGGAACAGAATATATTATAAAAGAGCAACAGATACTAAGAGACACACAGAATCTCACACGTGCAGCTGATCGAGAGCTCCCTAGTCCTGATGGGCAGAATTTTCCCTTGAGGGTTTTCAGTTTTAAAAAAAAACTTGTGCCGCTGCTGATGAGTTATTTAATATTTGTTATGGTAGCATCTTGAGGCTCCAGTTGGGATCAAGACCCTACTGGCTTGGGAGGATGCACTAAGGAAGATTGGACATTGAGAGTAACAATGCAGAGGGTTTCAAAAAAGGAGCATGCAGTTGCTAATTCAGTAGACACTATTCACCAACAAAACACGTACATAAGAGTTAAAGCTGAAAGTATGTTTCAGTGGAATCAAACTAGCATCCAAACAACAATTTTACACTCTTTATAGAAACTCTGTACCTTTTAAGAATAAACTTAAATTAGGAAATGAATAATTAAAAGATTGCAAGCAGTTCTCCACTGCCACATAATCTCTCGCCCACCCAGCCTGAAATTTGCCACTTGTTTTGTTCTATAATGGAAATAAGCTATTGGGTTTTATAAATTATTACATTTATAGCAAAGATTTCAAATGGAATAGAGTCCCCAGGTACATTGTTATATCAGAATTCTGTAAACTTTTGCATAGTGTGGTGAGTGTGTGGCGTAGAAAACTTTTTATGAGTAGAATTCAATTTATTGATCTGTTTTGGTATATGAAATTTGTTGATTTAGGTGCAAGTTTATGTAAATGTGTATGTAGACCTTACAAGATTGTTCCAGTAACAATATTATGTAAGAATGAATGTGTAGGTTTTTTCCAGTGACAAATTTTATAGTATATGTTAGTGTAATTAGAAATGGGATTTTATAATCTCCTGGTTTGGGGTGTGGTGTGTGTGTGTGTGTGTGTGTGTGTGTGTGCGCGCACACAAATTTTATGGGGCAAAGTTAAGAGTGGGTGGGCAGTGTAAGGACAGGTGGGATGATAGTGAATACTGAAAGATGATATGACAGTGGGCAATTGGCTATATCCTCTAACTGTTCATTGCCAGACTCCTCCTTTTTAAAGGCAGAATTTTTGGAAAGGGTATTTTTTGGGGTGGCTCAATTGGATAGCTTCGTATGAGTGTGGTACTTCATCCTTCCACTTTTAAGTCACATACACACCTCTGCATTGAGCGTTGTCTACCGTGGCTCATTATACAGGGCGTCAGGAGAAGGGCTTTCTTCAGCCTATCTCTAAAAAAAAGTGAAACAGCTGACAAAGGAAGTTTGCTTCAGCTGAGAGAAATAAGTCCTCAGCTTCACAAAATCTCTTGTAAGCATATAGTCATGTGTAAGCAAGATGGCTAGTTTCCCAGTTCCTCCCTGGTCTGCCCATAGAAGCGCTCTGACCCTGTTGCTGGGTTGGGTAGAGATAGACTTCATGTGCCTTCTCTTCAGGTCCCTAATGAGCCCCTCACCAACTCCTTTTATCTTTGTGTGGGGGTATGCACAGACTTTTTCAAACATTCTTAATATTCTGTACCTTTATACTGCTCCCTCTAACCCTCTCAGTAAAAGCCATTTCACTTTAGCAAGGCCAACAAAATAAATGTCAAATTTGTAGGCCAAGTGCATTTGGAGAGAAGATCCAAAAAAAGTTATGAAACCTTTCAAAAATTACAAGGATTTTTATCAGTGCTAACTTTTATAAACTCCTCTTTTGATATTTTCCCCTCCCCAAAACAAAACCAAATGCTCAGGAATTCTACCCTGTGATGAGATGTGTAAATCTTTGGGGGAACTGATTTCTCTTGAGGAAAGTTCAGGGTTGGCACATGAAAACTGGGACTACATTGGAAAACTAGCTAGCTGCATTCAACCTTTAGTGTGGAGCAGGTATTGCTGTTCCTTAATATTTCTCAGGCATTCTTGTATTCATGGTGGTATCTAGGAATCCCAATCAAGAATCAGGGCCCCATTGTACTAGATTCTGTACAGTCAACGACATTACATATGAACTTGAGACTTGTTTGTAAATGCCCCTGCTCTTCTCCACTTTGAGGTTTAGCCAGCCACTGTATTTGAAGACTTTTTTACAAATTCATTCTTTAGCCTTTGTTACAGTGGGAAGGCTTTTGTGAGATATTACTAAAGTTGAGTTTTGCATCACGTTCTGAAAGTGCTCAGGGCTGGTCTCCTTCAGATCTCCTCCAGTGAGGAGTTTCTTAGCACTTGAGAAGCTAAACAGTATTCAAAGTGAGGGGTTTTTAGATAGTAGATGGGTTTCTATTAGAGGGAATTAGTATCTCCCAGATGAGGGTGATCTTAACTTACATTGGGCTTGGGATGATTTGCTGAAACTGATCCCAAGTAACAGTTTTTACTGTCGTAAGGGAAAGTGTGACTGCTTCTTTATAGCGGTGTCTGAAAATCCAGTCTGTTGTGTTACTGGAGCACTTTTCCCCTCCTCCAATACTTGTGCCATAAAGATCTGTAGCTTAATATGAATCCATTTATTTAAAAAACAGCTGTTCCAGGTGCATATTGGAGCAGCAGTGTATCTGGAATACTTGTCTTTGCAAGGTCAAATATGAACTGCAATCAAGAGATTTTCACACCGGGCCAGACATCAATGTGGACTGTACTGACACACAAATCCATTTGTCAGCTTTTTGTAACTTTCCCGAATAGATCTTTAACCAGGCATTCTATCCCTCCCAGCCCATCTTCTCCTCACTTGATCTTGCAGTCAAGATGTGATGCTTGAATTTGTGACATACTGGTCATTTCCATGGCAACAGGCTGTCAAAAGGATTTGACTAACCTGCAGGATCAAGCTGAAGGAGAAGCCAGTCTGTGAGGGAGAGAGGCTCTTGTTAAACCACATCTTAAATAATTAGCAATATCCACTTAATACTGAAAATTCTTAGCACCACACTAACCTCTGGTTTAGAAAGCAGCAGGTCTCTGTTGCCATCCTGGTATTTCTTACTATACCACTGTAAAGGATGATTGTGGGAGTTGGTGAAATTCTAGTGACAAAGTGATACAGCTGGGGGCCTATCTATGCTGAGTTAGGGAGTAATGTTAGCATCTATGTAGAACAGGGGTAGGCAACCTATGGCACATGTGCCGAAGGCGGCACGCAAGCTGATTTTCAGTGGCATTCACACTGCCCGGGTCCTGGCCACCGGTCCGGGGGGCTCTGCATTTTAATTTAATTTTAAATGAAGCTTCTAAAACATTTTAAAAACCTAATTTACTTTACATACAACAATAGTTCAGTTATATATTATAGACTTATAGAAAGAGACCTTCTAAAAGCGTTAAAATGTATTACTGGCACGTGAAACCTTAAATTAGAGTGAATAAATGAAGACTCGGCACACCACTTCTGAAAGGTTGCTGACCCCTGATGTAGAGCATGGCTCTAACCCTGTTGTTGTTAGAAAGGTGCTGTGTTTCCTTGGCTGGAACACACAGGGTGCAGTGGTGCAATAAAACCATTTAAAGCATGGTTTCTTAGGGCTTGTCTACATGGTGAGTTAGTGCGCAGCAAGCCAGGGTGTGTGAATCTACAGCATGCCAGTTTGCCGTGTGCTAACGCGCTGTGTGTACACTGCTACAGCACTGTAAAAGTCCTGGCAGTACGCTAAACTGCACTCTGGTACTTTCACTGTGCTGTAGATTGACACCCTGGCTTGTTCTTTCAAAAGTTTACAACTGAACCTTGACTTAACACAGCTTTGAAACTTAACTATGCCCAAGAAAAGTACTGCTTTCCCTTTATTTTTTTAGTAGTTTACCTTTAACACAGTAATCTACTGTATTTGCCTTTTTTTTTTGGTTTCTGCTGCTGCCTGATTGCATGCTTTGAGTTCCAAATGAGACGTGTGGTTGACTTGTCAGTTCATAACTCTGAGGTTCAACTGTAATTTTTATTTGTAAGGTTCCATCTCCACAGGGCTTTCAACTGTGGTTTTTAAGAAACATGCTTAAATTTTAGCCTCTGGAGGGCTGTAATACATTATTCTAATCCAGATTACTGGGCTCAATGCAGGAGTAACAGTGTAGGGTTTAGTGGCCTGTGAATGTGCAGGAGGTCAGATTGGATGATCTGACAGTTCCTTCTGTCATTAAACTCTGGGTACATCTACACAGCCAAACAAACAAACAGAATCAAACCCTGCTGCAGCAAGTCTCTGAGCCTGGGTCAGTTGACCCAGGCTTGTGCAATAGGGCTAAAAATAGCAGTGTAGACCTTAGGGTATGGGCTGGAGCCTGGCCTCTGAGACCCTCCCCCCTTGCCAGGACTTAGAGCCTGGGCTTCAGTCTGCACCCTAACATCTACACTGCTGTTTCTAGCTCCATAGCGTGAGCCCAAGTCAGGTGACCCAGGCTCTGAGCCTTGCTGCCACGTTTTTTCTTTGTTGTGTTTTGCTGTGTAGATGTACCCTGTGACTCTTAATAGGGTTGCCAACCCTCCTGGATTGACCGGGAGTCTCCAGGAATCGCAATTCATCTCCCAGTGGCTACTGACACCAATCCGGGAGAGTTTGATAGGCTGCTAAAAGTCTGGTCGGCGGCGCAGCGGTGCTACGGCAGGCGCCCAACTTGCCCAGGCTCCACATGGCTCCCAGAAGCGACTGGCATGTCCCTCTGGCTCCTAAGCACAGGGACGGCCAGGTGGTCTCTGCACACTGCCCTCCTCCCCACCCCCCGAGTGCCAACTCCACAGCTCCCATTGGCGGGGAACCGTGGCCAATGGGAGCTGTGGGGGCTGCCCCTGCAGGCAGGAGCAGTGTGCAGAGCTGCCTGGATACCCCTGAACCTAGGAGCTGGACATGCCGGTTGCTTCTGGGAGCTGCCCAAGGTAAGCGACCTCACCCCTCCTGCACCCTGCCCCAGCCCTGAGCCCCCTCCCGCACCCAAACTTCCTCCCAGAGCCCACACCCCCTCTTGCCCCCAGGGCTGGCTCTAGATTTTTTGCCGCCCCAAGCAAAAAAATTTTTGGCTGTCCCCACCCCAGCCCTGGGCTCTCACTCCTCCGCCACAGCCCTGGGCTCTCCCCCCACCCCACCCACACCCCCTGCCGCCCCAGCCCTGGGCTCCCCCCCACCAGTGCTGACTCTGCCCGCTCCCCCCCGGTCCAGTGCTGGCACGATCAAGGAAAGCAGCGGGGCTCCCGGGCTGCGCCTCAGCCCAGGGTCCCTCCAGCCAGGGCTCCCACCTCCAGGACCGGCCGGGACCCAGGAGGGCAGAGCTGGGGGACTGCCCCGGCAGGGGGCTGAGGAGCCGGGGCAAGGTAGCCCCAGAGGGAGCGGAGCCCCGGAGAGTGGGATGTGGGCCCCGCACAGCAGCGCCCTGTCCGCTATGGCCCTGCTGCTTCTAGCCGCCCTGCTGCAGTCCCTGAGCGGCTTGGCCCAGCCCCGGCTGCGGTGCTGGGGGGCAGCCGATTAGACAGTTGGCAACCCTAGACTCTAAGCATGATTGTTCTTGCTTGCAGCTGAGCCAGGTTATAACAGTGGCTTGCTGGTCAGCATGGATGGGGTCAAGCTGAGTTATAACTGGGTTAAAAAATAGCTTGTTAATATAGGTCTCTAATCTGGGCTAACACTTCAAAACAACCTCTGTTATAACACTACCAGTATTTGTCTTTGTGCATGCTGGCAGGCCAAACCATGCTGTACAGCTTGCTTTCCCAATAGAATTAAAACTATGCTCTGTGTGTGTGTGTGTGTGTGTGTGTGTGTTTAAGTTGTTTCACACTGGAAAAGTAAACATGGTTGTGAAAGGTGGTTGTGGCACAGCTGTGTAATAAAATGGCTTATTTTGGTCTGCGTGGGCAGTTAAAAAAAGGTTATAACTCTATTATAAGGAACTCTGTGTTAGCCTAGGCATCTGAAGGTTAAAACCTGGTTCTTTAACATGGTTAAATCTGTTTTATGTTTGTACAGACAAAAAGAAACCATGTTCTAAAATAGCTGAGCCCCAGCCATATGTTAAACTTGGATGTTTCCATAATATAGAGACGGGCTTATTTAGTGCAAGTAGATTTAGACAACATTTCAAGTGAGTGCCTAGCTTTAGGGACCCAAATCTTTAATTAGTCACCTAAACAAAAATGGGCTGGCTTTATGGGGGCTGAGTCCACACAACTCAAGTTGGAGTCGGTGGGAGTTGCAGGTGTGCAGCACCTCTTAAATCAAAATGGCCCCATTGTTTTATTTAGGTGCGTAACGTCAAGTACCAAAGTGTGAAACTATCCACCTTCGTCTTTGAAATGTAGTAATGCTTTTTCCAGACTCTGTGTACGTAGGACCTTACTCATTGCTTATAAGTTGGATTCAAATTGTGATGTCCTGGGCAGTACAAAACAAAAGTGACTCAAAGGTGTAATTAGTTTACCTGAACTTAAATCTTCAGTGTACTGGAATTCAGAGGGCTACTAACTGTTTTTTCCAGGCAGTATAGTTCAAAAGCTATTTGTGTAAAAAAGTGCGAGTGCATATAAAAGATTTGCAAGTTTACTATTAGAGAACTTTTATCAAAGGAAATTACTTTAAACCCTGCTGAAGGTTGTTGTCTTGCAATGCGTATTTGAAGTATTACTGAACAGCTAAGACGAGGTAGCGTGTGATGTAATTGATGCACTTTTTAGTTTAAATGGTGCCCACTACTACTTAGTAGGTTAGTTTTCATGTAGATCAGACTGCCAGCTGAGCTTGAATTACATGTGTTCTGTTTTGATTTGGATCTTTTGAATGTAAAAGTGCAGTTACTGTGAGGGTTTATACATGTTGGAGCGCTGTAGACAAATTTAGCCTGAAGGACAGGTTGGCTTTGGCAAACCTTTTCATAAAACCAGGTGAAACACAGTCTTCCTGTTCAGATCATGCTACAGTCAATTCCTGGTAAAGGCAGCCTTTTTCCAATTAAATATGTAAGAGTTCAGGAAATACTGTGTTTCTCTTCAGAATCTATTGAATACATTTTAACTATCACATCAGAAATCTTAATGGCTGAGTTCAATCTTGGTCAATAAAAATTGTATTTATGTGTAAATGGAAGAGGAGGAAGAAGGTGAAAAATACTAATTAGACCAGGATATAGCAATAATAGGATTAGCTATAAAATTCCTAGGTAACCTCTAAAAAAGGCTCCTAATTACTGTAGACCTGTATTTCAAAAACTTGGGCATGCAGCAGTGTTTCTAATTTCTGTATGTAGCTTCTGCAGATGCACTTTAGAATATTTGTGCTCGCTGATGGCCAGTTATGCATTGAATTTGCCCTTTGACTAAGTACTCACAGTAGTTGTTTCTGTGTATGCAGTTATGCACCTAGCCAGTTGAAAAAGTTGTATATCTATTTTCATGCCTTTATGGTAAGAGACAGGCAATAAATCTTGTGGATGAATTTACCCTTCTTCCTTGAGTTTGGATGTGTAATATATCTGGTAGTTCAAGCATATGTATCCTGCCTTAACCAGCTGATATGTTTTTTCCTTTTCTTTCAGATTTTCTATTTTGTACATACATTGTTTTGTATATACTGTATATGATGACTTCGGTGGGCAGTGAACGTACCCGGGGCACTCGGGACAAAACACAGATTTCAACCACACAGCCAACACAACCACAGAAACAAGTAGTACAGGTAGGTGTTGTGTAACATCTGTCCCTCAGGTTGAGAGTAAATGCCATATTATGATCTGCAACCATCCCCATGGTCAGTGGTTCTCAAAGTTATTTGATTGGGTCCCCTTCTTTGTGTCTGTAGTTGTTTACCCCCTCCCAAAAGTATATATACCGCCACCCAGCTCTGAAGGCACAGCAGAGAGCAGTGACTGCTGGCCGGGTGCCCAGCTCTGAAGGCAGCCCCGCACAGAAGTAAGGAAGGCAATATGAAAAGTGGTATACGTCAATATCACTTGTCACAGCAGACTTGGTGCCCATTGCCACCCTTACTTCTGTGCTGCTGCTGCCACCGCGGGGCTGAGAGCTGGAGCCCTGCCACCTCCAGGTGAGGGATGGGGCGGGAGAGGAAGGAGAGCCTGAGCCCAGGATGCTTATCGGTGAGGGAATGGGGGGAGGGAAGGAGAGCCTGAGCTGCCTCCAGGTGAGGGATTGAGGGTGGAGGGGAGAGCCCAAGTGATGGGGCTTCGGCTGTCCCCTTTATCCCAGCCTCCTGGGTGTGCTCAGCCTTTCTGTATGAGGACCAGCCACCTGGGGCTGACAGCTAGAGCACTTTCCCCCATCCCACCCCAAAAAACGTAAGTACACAGCTCGCACCTCCCTTGACACATTCCCTCGCCTCTCTTGGGAGGCCCACCCCATAGTTTAAGAACCGCTGTCCTAGGTTTAGTAAAGACTGAGAGTGGGGGAGGGAAGAAAGCATTGCATCAGTTTGGCGAGCATGTCCAGTAGCTTGTATTTTAATACTGTATTGGGTTACTGAGCAAACTGCTTGCTGGCTTCAAGTCTGGGATCTCTATTCCTACATCCACCCTAGTCTTGCGTTCTTCAGGAGTGCTCCAGATCAGCAAGGAACTGCAGGCTGTCTGCTAGTCTTCTGCCAGGATCTTATCCCATGGACTCTTCACATCTTTTCAGACTTCAGCTCTTTCTACTGTCCAGAGGCTAGAATCTTGATGCTAGAGCACTGGTTCTCAACCCGCGGGCCGCTTGCAGCCCAATGAGCATACAGCTGTGGCCCGTGACATCCTCAGGGCCATACAGGTAGAATATATATTGTGTGTATCCGGCCCAGAAAACACAGAGAGAGCTGCGTATGCAGTCCGCAATGGTGAATAGGTTGAAAACCACTGTGCTAGAGGATCTGTAGTTAGTGCTGGAGCTTGGGTGGATGAGCGAAGCTTCTCTCAGTGGCCAATAAAGACCACACTCAAAAAGGCATCGGCAGCAGGATCCAGAAAGCTTCCGAAGACCTGTCAGGTGGGGTATACTCACAGGAAGTGGTACAATGAAGATTAAAAAAAGATTTGCATTTTGAGGGCATTGAGGTTGACACTGTTGACTATGAAGGACTTAGGCCATCTTTCCATTGTTTAGAGGCTCAGCAACCCTGCAGTGATGGTCTAGGCCAGTCCATCAGGGTCGGGGAGGGAAAGAGAAGCCGGGCACTAATAGCCAGATTTTCAAAACAGATTGGGAGCTGCTGGATGCTAAGCACTTCTGAAAATCTGGCATTCATTCAGGAGTTACCCGACTGTTCTGCTGGGCTGACAAGAGCCTGTCTGTCTGTCTTAGGTCTCCATATCCTAAAATGCAATAGGCTACTGGTGCTCACCTGGGGAATGGTGCCTCTTCTTGGCTCTTGGATTGACTTGTGGTATGGAGAGGCTGACTTTCTACGGCATATAGTAGTCTCTTTTACCATGTAACCCCAAGTTCCCCCCTCTGATTTGCATTCGTAAGTCTTGAACTTGGTGTCTCGCTCAACTGCACAGATCCAGAAAGTGGTTTTCATGGGGAGAAGCTTTATTTTTATAACCTGACAGCTTGGATACAGTAAATCTTCTGAGTTTTCCCATGTGGTGTCTAAATTCTTCTCTCCTCCCTTTTCATAAGATGATGCTGGTTTGGTCAATTGAAGAATTGCTTATTATAAGTACTGGTGACTGTCCTGTTCTCTCTGTGCTGTCTTCAGATATCACATTGGCACTTTTGCATGGAAGAGCTTACAAACCCACAGAAATGTGCTGTATTTTACTTTGTGGTCACTGTTTATTCATTTCTCTGAATTGAGAGGATGCTGCTAACCTCGGAAATCACCTTAAAACCCCACAGTGTAATGCTGATCTTAATTTGAATTGTATAAGAAATTACATTACACATTTTTCCTTCCTCTGAATGGTATCACTGTTACACTGGGTTTGTAACATTTTTGTTACTTGATTTTGTGGGTTTTTTTGCTCTCTGATTTTTTTGTGTTGGTAGTAAGACAGATAATTAAAAATCCCTATGAGTGTGTTTTGTGATTGTTACTGTGAAGATCAAGGTTTTTCAGACAGGTAGAACTTAGCTGTCTTGTTTATTAGTCATAAGAACTAAAAATGACGGCGCAACCTTTTGTGGGCTAATACAATGCTAGTTATAGAGTTGACACTTATTCAATAAGGGCAAACCAGACTGCAGATATTGAAAGCGACACTTCCCATGACTAACGCTGGTTTGGTAACACTGTCTGTGTTTTTTTTGGACTCCTAATTCAAAATGTGTGCAGCTCCACTGATGATAGCTGTAGTACAGACAGGGTTCAGGAGATTTTACCACTGTCTTCTAACTCTGGGTAATAGGACAATGGTTAAATTCCTGAACTCGGTGTACATACAGATACTATTGATACTGACACTAGTGGTGTTGCACCCATTGAGATTTGCAAGTCAAAAAATCCTAGTGTAGACAAGGCCTTTATTTCCAGTTTTTCTTTGTGGATGTGTCACATCTTGTATTACAGTCAAGTTCCAAAAGATTTTGCTTTTTATCTAACAATGGTTGGTTTTCTTTAAAAGTATTGAGCAGGGATAAAATAACTGGTTTCTTGTTTCTTGTTTCTGGTCAAATAGTTGTCTCTGTTCAGGAATGCTACTGTTTGTTGTGATTACTGTCTAAATTCTTCACTGAGATAAATTAGTGGGTAGGTTATCAGAAATGGGGAAACAGGTGCCTTAGTATGACAGGAGTATTGTGCCACTAGATAAGTAAAAACCACTTGCTCGGGCTTATCGGGACTTTGTTCCTAAAATTATTGGTGGACCTTGCTCCTTTACAATAAACGTGCCTAAAAGCTTACTGGTATGTGCTTACATGCATTTGGTGCTAGCCTGGGGTTAAGAGCTCCTGAATACTCTCTGTTCTGTCACCGACTTACTCTGTGAGGATCATGTACGTACGACACCTTGAAAATGTAAAGGACTAAGTCCTGTTATCAGTACAAATTGATTGTCCTGCAGCCTGGAATCTGACTTTTCATCGCTGCATATGCCACTTTCCTCAAGGAACTGGGACAGCTGCAGTGACTCCTCAGTAAGTCAGCAGCTGAGTGATGTTTGTTGAAAACCATTTTTAAACTCTTCCACTCAGTGTTTAGACTTGTTGCAGGAGTGATAGCCGTCTGCCTCCTTTAAATTGTGCGCTTGTGGTAAACACCTAACAGCACAGGCATTCTTCTTGAAAGAGGTGTTGGCTGCTTTGACTCGCAGCCAAGGAATAGAATTTTACTGTGCAGCCTTTCTGAGGTGGCCTCTAGTAATGAGATTCACCTTCAACAGTGGGTTTTCACCTGTGTTCTTCCATGGATAGATATGATCCCCTTTTTCACTAAGAACTCTTTCTCAATGTGTCAGCATCAACTTGGGACCTCAGTCATGTCCCCAGCATTCAGTTTAGTATCCAGCAGGTAGAAAAGGTTTCCTGTTTTGGGAGGGAATGGAATGAGGCCCATGAGAAGAAGGTGGCCCAAAGCCCCCTTCATTTTTCCTTTACAGGTTTATCCCACAGAAGCTATAGATCCCTGAAAGCCACATGATGGATCAAAATGTAGCATTACATGATGTGGCCACTAATGTCCATGGGCGGCTGCTGCTTCACCAGAAAGATGAGGGCAGCTGCAGTCTGCTCCATGTTATGCCAGTCGAGTCTGGCTCTCGGGGTTCCCGACAAATTACCAGTGTGGGTCTGTTGTCCAAACCTATAACCAAAGCACCAACCTTTCCAACAACAAAAACAGCCATTAACAAAATTATTCAGTGACAGATTGAGAGACAAAGGAAACAAGCTTAGCGCGTACGGGGAAAACAAGTGAGACTGTTCACAAGTGAAAATGTGAGACCTAATACTATAGCACAGTCCAGGGCCTTGGTTACACACTGACAAAGCTGTAGTGTAGATGGAAGCTGTCCCTACAACAAGGTGAAAGCCCCTGGACTCTGTAGGACTTTTATTCTGTTACAGGGGCATGGTTAGGACTGATCTAGATTCCCTGGCTATGTCACGATTGTGGTGTAGATGAATTTATCCTTGACATACCCTCTCCCCTACCTTAAAGCTGGTTTAGATGAGGCCTTTTTAGTTCCTTCCTCATGTAACTTCTGAGCCTGTTCCCTGTATTCCTCTTCAAAAAATTTGGTGTGTGTTGGCAGTGGGAGGGATATTACATGAGTACAGTCAAAAGTTTTTGTTTTATATTTTAATTAAATTTGTCGGAACCCTTACTGGATATTTGCACTTTTCAGGCAACAGCAGAACAGATTCGCCTCGCTCAGATGATCTATGATAAGAATGATGCAGATTTTGAAGATAAAGTGAAACAAGTACGTTTCCCATGTTACTACTGGTGCATTGATTTTTATATGTAGCTTTAGTCTGGTGCTTAATGGTTGTGTTTGCTCAAGTTTCAGAGGACAGAGTGATCTCTCTGTAGCTTTCACACTGCATCCTTATCCTTCAACCTACCCCCTTGATTGAGCCCATTGGTGGCAGTGGGGAGCCCATGGTCTCTTAGCATGCCTTGAAGGTTAATGAATCCAGGTTGTGGTGGGAAGCAAGTTCCAGAATACAGGATTTCTCACAGAGAATGCCCTGCAAGTAGCCGCCTCCCATTTAAATCAACCTAAACACCTCCGCTGATTGCAATTGTGGCTGTATCGCATGGGTGGGCAGATAGTCTCCCAGGTAGGCATATCTCATACCATGTAGGGCTTTGTTGGTCCAAATCAACAGCCAGAACTCAACCCAGAGGACAATAAGCAGTCACTGCAAATTTTGGAACACTGATGTTATGCTCTGTCTGCTAAACCCTGTGTAATAATCAGATAGGAGCTAGTGCAGAAGGCTCCTAGATGATCCCAAGTTAAAGCACCGTGTAGATCATATTGCTCACATCTAATCTCAGGGTGACTGTAACAAGGTGAGCTTTTGGATGAAACTGTCACATCGCACAGATGAAAACGAAATGACGTTTGTCCCAGGCAGGAGCAGCCCAAGATATTTCAAGATCCTCAGACTGAAAAACTCAGTGACAAGTGCCAGCCTCAGTCAGAGGTGCAAAAATCGTTGTCGTCAATTTTCCCGATTGCTTTTTCGGATCTACCAGTGTTCCATTGGGCTTGTCTGGGTTGAACCTTATCCACCTAGTCCTCGTCCATGCCCTAATCTCCTATAGATACAGCATCCCTCCAGTGTGAGCTGCTATTGCTTAATAATCTTTAGAATGAAGAGTGTATTTAGCGCTTATGCATACACCTATGGGGGAAGTATTTATCACCTGTGTAAACTGTATTTGCTAACATCTTGGCAGCTTTTCAGGAAAAGTGGAAGTTTAAACGTAGCTGAAAGGTGAACTGAATCTTTAAAAAAATAAATAAATAAATAAACGGAGTTCCCAGATCATTAAGAGCATGTGTAGGCTTAAAATTGCAAATAAATTCATTGTAAAATCAAACTGCTTCTCATCAGTTCCTTTTCCACTTGCATGCCAGGATCTGGGTACAGGCTTTTAGGGTTCTAATTATCCTGCTGTAGTGGGTAATCACTAGCAACTTAGGCAGTGTAAAGAGTTCAGTTCCTTGCGTTGCCTTGGGTTATGATTATCACTTGCTGCCAAGTGCTACTATTGGGGTTACTGTTGAAAAACAGTCAGCAGCTTCAGCTGACGCAGAATCTAGCAGTCCACCCACTTAGAGGTTCAGCTTAGGGTGACTGCATGGCAGCTGTTCCTCTCCTTCCAGTGTCATTTTCTTGGGTTTCATTTGTAAAGCCTGGTCTGAGGCATTGTCTTTATCCCTTACTTTTTCCTGATGTCTACATTATACAATTGTCTGGTATGTGCTCCGTTGCTGTGGCGATGGGTGCACACCAGGAGCCAAATCATGTACTCCCTGCTCAAACCAGAGGGCCCTACTTGTAGCATAACCTGTGTGCATCTGTTGGGTGTGGAAATAAATAAATAGGATTCCAAGACTCTGCGTAAGAGGTAGTGACCTGCATGGACCAGAATGTGGCAGAGGCTTCCAACATGCATGGTGTTTTGGGGTTGGGGTGGGGGGGTTTGGTGGATCTGCCACTACAGAGATAATAGCTAGTCAGTCATCCCTCCGGCCCCTGAAAGCGCACTGCAGACACTGCTGTGGCCATGGTGCTCTGTGGCCTATTGTGGGGAAGGTTTCCTCAGGCTCTTGCACTTCTCTGCTGTATACAGCTATCTGACCATGAGTCAGTGGTCCCCAAACTTTTTATGTCGCTCCCCCCTTACCTGTACTGTAAACTGTGTGCGCCCCCCGGGAGCAGGGGCTGGGGCTGCAAGCCAGGCGTGGGGCCAAGCTGCGGTTGGGGGCCAGGGCCCAAAGCCGAGGCTTTGGCTAGGGACTGGGAGCGGGAGCTGCGGTTGGGAGCCAAGGCCATGGCCTGGGCTGGGGCCGGAGCCAAAGTGGAGCTGGGGGGCAGAGTGGGGCTGGATGGTGCTCCTTCCCTGCCCCCCATAGGGGCTGGCCTGGCCCCCTCACACTCTCCAAACATTCCTCTATGCTCCCCTAGGGGGGCACACCCACAGTTTGGGGACCACTGCCCTAAGTTATAAATATAAATAAAAATCACACACAGAAACCTGAGCTCAGATCTTGGCAAAGGTAAGGCTTTTTAGGTCACTCTTAAAATATATTTATTTGTCCTGTATGTCTGCAAGTGTGGTGTTAGTGACACTGGGATCTCAAGCAGTTCTTTAAAATATATATATTATAAACACTGCATTTCAATTAGTCTTTGGTACAGCAGTGATGTTCTTGGGAGAGTCTGTAGTAGCACTAATTCTTGCCTTATTCCTTTTAATAATGGTTTGGTATCTAATGTGTCTGCAACTTTTTTTTTTTTACCAGCTTATGGAAGTGACGGGGAAGAACCAGGATGAATGCATAGTGGCGCTACATGATTGTAATGGGGATGTGAATAGAGCAATCAACATACTGCTGGAAGGAAGCTCAGACACAGTAAGGATCCACTTGTGAACAAAACAGCATATTTTTGTTATGGTCCCTTTTTTCTACTTTCAAGGAGTGGATTGTGGGGGAACAATCAAGTACTTGACCTCAGGAGCCTCCAATCTCTCTATCTCCTTCCAGCTCTCCCTAAAAAAGAAATGAAGACTGGGGAGACTTCTCACTCACATATTGGTATAGTAAAATCTGGACTGTCCTTGGAGTGAAAAAAATCTTTCATGCCAAGTATGTACACAAAAGAAGCGCAAAAGGGAGCATAGATATTGAGACATTTGGTCACCCTTTTTAGCATGCTCAGAGGAGGAGGGCTTCCCAGCCAGTAAGCCAGAATCTTTAGCCAGGTTCTTTGAATACTAACCTGATCCTGATGTATGATGTAGTGTGTTAATGTTTTATTGTGACTTTGCCTTAACAAAAAGTTTAAAAAAACAAAACTCAGGCATGCACAACAAAACACCCAAACCCCAAACTAAGCTTTGAAAACATTGTTGCTGTCATGTCACTTTACTGCTGGGTCCCTCTGTGATAGACACTAAAACTTCATATAAATAAAACCACTTAATGGCAAATGCAGTGTTATGTGCTGCCATGTCTGTAATAAGTCTGGTGTCTCAGGCAGTTGGAGATGGTCCAGAGTAAACAGCCTTGTGTGTTTGCCATGAATAGCCAATTTTCACTGCTGTAACAGGAGAAGGAGCCACTTGTAGATATACTGTATCGCTCCATAGGTGCGCACTGCACTTAGCAAGTGTAAAATTAAGATGAGGTCTGTGCCCTGAGAAGTTACAGTTCAAACTCTAATAATGGAACAGTAGGACATGGCAAATAGCTACTTGTTTCACTAATAACCTCATTAATGAGAATCCCTTTAAGAGGAGGGCAGAGGAATATCTCCAAATGTGTTTAATAATACATGGAGTAACACAAATTTCTTGTCCCAAGAAGTAGTGGACAAGAGTCTTAATGTGAGTGAAGTTGTTCCTGCAAAGCCTTTTAAATTTATAAGATGGGATTCAGTCTGCTTCCTCATCTCATCCTAACTGGGAAGGGAACCCTGGACTTCATTTCTTTTTTAAACCCTCTTCCTTTATCTCTCCTGTAACGAGTCAGTGCAAAGACATGTCCTGCTTAGATGTTGCTATAAGCCAGTTATTCCTGTTTCAGCTTCTAAAGCGTAGGGGTCACAAACTGGGATCTGTTTCTAGTTGAGAGGACAGGAAATGCTTAAGTAAGCAGGTAACAATCACAAACAAACCTTACTCTGCCCAGCCTATGTCTAAATGTAGGGGTCTTCTGAAGTGGACTATTGCTAAGGCTGTGAGTCTTTCATGGAGGTCATGTGACTTTCCGGGACCTCTCTGCCTTCTGCAGCTGCAATGGCTGGTGCGGCTGACCCCAGGGTCGTCCAAACAGCTGGGATAGGCCCCGGGGCCAGTGGCACCAGCCGCTGCTTGGGCGGCCCCAAGCAGTTGGTCCCCCAGAGCAGCACCGTCCGCTGGAGCACACCCCCAGCACCTAAGATTTAGTTAAGGGTATTTTTAGTAAAAGTCATGGACAGGTCACTGGCCATGACTTTTTGTTTATTGCCCGTGACCTGTCCATGACTTTTACTAAAAATACCCATGACTAAATCGTAGCCTTAACTATTGCTTGCTGCACAATAGGTGGTTAAATCAAGACTAGCAGAAAGCAACATACCTTGAATGAGTGTCTTGGGTATCTCTCAGGGACCAAATACATACACCTCTACCCCGATATAACGCGACCCGATATAACGCGAATTCGGATATAGCGTGGTAAAGCAGAGCTCAGGGGGGGAGGGGCTGCACACTCCGGTGGATCAAAGCAAGTTCGATATAACGCAGTTTCACCTATAATGCAGTAAGATTTTTTTGGCTCCCGAGGACAGTGTTATATCGGGGTAGAGGAGTACTTGGAACAAAAAAAAAATTTACATTTTAATGACAGCAAGTATTGATTTCAATCTGACTTTAAAAGTTTGAGTGTTCATGGTCTTCATGTTGAAAATACTTGCTTCTTTGGCTGGGGCACATGACTTCTGAGGAGAGGCTGAGGGAACTGGGGTTATTTAGTCTGCAGAAGAGAAGAGTGAGGGGGGATTTGATAGCAGCCTTCAACTATCTGAAGGGGGGTTCCAAAGAAGATGGAGCTAGGCTGTCCTCAGTGGTGGCAGATGACAGAACAAGGAGCAATGGTCTCAAGTTCCAGTGGGGGAGGTCTAGGTTGGATGTTAGGAAACACTATTTCACTAGGAGGGTGGTGAAGCAGTGGAATGAGTTACCTAGGGAGGTGGTGGAATCTCCATCCTTAAAGGCTTTTAAGGCCCGGCTTGACAAAGCCCTGGCTGGGATGATTTAGTTGGTGTTGGTCCTGCTTTGAGTGGGGGGTTGGACTAGATGACCTCCTGAGGTCTCTATGAATGTTTTCTCTGTTTAGCAAATTAGATAGTTAGCTCAAGAAAGAGAAGTTTTCTGGAAGCCAGGTAGCCAGCACTCTGATAGTTTAGCATAGCACTTCCACCCTTCGGAGAGCCACTCCAAATCTGTCGCTCGCCATAGAGAAGTGCGAAAGGCTTGGATGGTTGTACATCAGTGTAGTTCTGAGCCTGCCTGCTGGGAACCAGTACTGGTGTCATAAATAGCAGCGTTTTTCAAGTTTCTCAGTATACACTTTTTTATTACATGAAATGAAAGGATTTAAAGCTGCTCTTAAAAATTGCTGCTGTGCATATTCACCACCTTTCTCAATTATTTTTGAAGCAATCTCTTGGTAGTTCACCGAGGATACATCTTGAGAACAGGGTACTGTCTACCCAGCCTTCCCTCTACAAGAGTATGCTTCCACACTGCCAGCCTTGGCAGCCATAGAATTACAGTAGCACCATGCTTTGCCACAGAAGGACTTTAAAGCCAGCTGCTGCTGTTAAATGAGAGAGGAGAAAATTGGATCTTAGACTGTGTCACTCTGTTACCATGAGGGCATTTGCTTTAGTATTCTGGTTAAAGTTCAGCTGGAGAAGTTTTTCTGTCCACCTAATTGCAGGAGGAATTTTTTGGTTGGGCAGAGTCGTCTTTGTCCTTATCTGTTGTGTAGTAGTGTTGCTACAAACTGCCCCACAGGTGGCTCCATTCCAGTGGTAGGTGAAATGAGAAAGATTCAGCATGCATCAATAATATCAGTGCATTGGAGGTCTTTGGTTGAAAGACACTATAGGATGTCAAATGTTGTCATGGGATTCTAGTTCATATATGCTACACTTAAAGGGCTGATGTAACTTGTAAGCAATCTATTTAATGCGGCCAAGATGTCCGCAAAGCAAGAAAATATGGTTAAAAGTTCTATTTGTAGAGCATCCAAAAGACTGCCAATGAGCTTCTTTGAACTGAGGCCTCCATACCATCTGGCTGTCTGATAATTGCTTTATGAAGATCCCCGTCTCCAGTAGTTCTTACGGTCTCTTCTGGGTGTACAGAATCTACGGAGGGATTAGGCAATGTTCCTTTGTCTGACTATTTTTTCAGCTGGGGATATTACTCAAATGGTCAGCCTCTGTCTTCATGCCTGACTAGCTCTTTTGCTGGCTAAATCCTCTAAAGCTAGAGTGCCAAGCTGGCCCTTCAAACAATCCATCCTGCCACTTAAGCGAAGACCAATAACTTCACCAAAGACAGGCCTCTTTTGTTACATTGCTGCCCAAGATCAGATCTGCAGCTGGCGCTTGGACTGCTTCAGACAAGGTCAGCTGAAAACTTTGTTCATTAACAGACTGTTACTGGCAGTGAGTTACCTTGATGCTGGCTTTCCTCTCCTCTAAGATGTTCCCTCTTAGGGAGATACCAGCATTAGCCTTAGAAGACATCCCTAGGGAAACCCAGACTCCTCTCGGCATTTCCTTCTAGAGGAATTATTCTTTCTGTGCATAAGTAGCATTAAATGGCTTAATGAAACCCTCCACTTCAGCTATTACTTTAGGGGAAGTTCTTATGAGCGGAGAAGGAAGGACTTGATTGCTCCATAACTCTACACCTGTTACTTAACACACTCATTAACACCTGAACAGTTTCAGCAGGAATTCTAGTCTTCCCACCAATTCAGGTTAGTTCTCACTAAGGAGGAACTGTGATCCTCTGCTTCTGAAGTAGGCTCTGCAGTAGCCTCTGTTTCCAGCAAAACATCTCTTCTCATATTGGGGGACACCGATTCCACCGACTTGTTAGGAAATAGAATAGATAGACAGGAATTTTTAAAGGCCTCTATTTGCCACTACCCAACTTTTGTTCGTCTTTGCATACAGCTTATGCCTGAGCAAACTTAACGACAGCTCCTTTTGAGACCCACCCCTTTTAGGGTGACTTGTAAGTTGTCTGCCCTGTGGGATTTTCTTTCCTTTCAGAGATGTCTCAAACTTTCTCAGGATTTCAGCATGTAAATAGGCTTCATCCACCATAGCGCTTGGAACCTAATGGTAATCCTCCTGTATTGGAGGAGAATCAAGCTTTCCACCACATATAAACTAATATCCTTTGCATGTTCTGTCACCTGTTTGATGAGCAACTCATAGTCCATGTCTTCTGTCAGCTTAGGAGAAGCCCAAACCTATGATACTTCAGCCTCTCGCACCTGAGAAGAAATTGAAATAGGATTGTGACTATCACTCTTCTTTCTCCCCCCCCCCCCCCCCCCCCCCCCCCCCCCCCCCATCAGCTAGCCACCGGAGTAACTTCTTGTAGTGCTAACTCTTTCCAATGGAGAAGTTGAAGCACAGACTATTTTTGATTTTTTTTTACTTTTAAAGCATTACAGTATTCAGTTTGTTGTGCTACCTTGATAACATTTGGGACTTTTGCATTGTCTAGCCAGCATTGGTTAGCTTGTCACAGCTCATCCTCAGGAGAGGGGACTTTGATTTGAGCTGAATGGAAACTTTGCCTGGGTAGTTCAGGAGAGTCTGGGCAGGACCTAGAGTTAATGGCAGCCATACTTTGTCTTCATTCTGATTGGTACCATTACTTCTCTTGAGGTCACAGCTTCATCCAGCATTCCAAATGGGGGCTGGAGGTATAAATTGCCCTCTGTTTCTATGTTGTCTGTCTAGACTGTAAGCTCTTTGAGGCAGGGACTTCATTTTCATAACTGTATATAAAGTGCTTAGCACATTGACACTGTGCAAATAAATTTTAATTTTTCTCCCTTGCTTTGTAACTATGGCTCAATAGCCTAATTATACAATTACATAATATATTATCAACTGCCATATTATTCTGAGAAGTTTTTTTTTAGCTATTTCTTTTTAAACTCCTACAAATGTTTTGTAATTCCTAAGGGTCTGACATGAATCCTGAATTTAACTGTGGATTTAAGAGGAGAGCAGAGGTCTGACGTTCAAGCCTTGATTCTTTCTCTTGCTTGGATGTTGCAGCAGTTTCTGAACACAGCAATGCTACACGTGATGTGCTGCAGTCCTTGGGCATAATGGGCTGACTTGTTTTGGCCCAGTTTACCCAAGCTGCTGTTCTGATACTCTGATCATCAGTGCTTAGATTCCAAGAAAGCCAAGTTCGTTTGTTTTATTTTCTAATCCATCTGCTCTCTCGTTGACCTCTTTCTCCTTGTTGCAAATATGCATTCTCCCCTGACCTGTTGAGAGATGGAATGATTTAGTCCTGTTTGTTTCCAGTCAGACTTCTGAAAACAGTTGAGAGGATGAATACCTACCTTTTAGAAGGTTTTCTACTATGCTGTCTACCTAGACTTCTTTAAAGTAACCCGACTCAGTTGTAGCCAGAAAGAGTTGAGTTATTAAATGCATGCTACCTATGTTCCATGGGAAAACCTGCTCTCAAAAAGCTGTATCCTCTTCCCCCTCACAGAGTGATGTCTTCCTTGCTCTCTGTCCTAGTTTAGCATGTGAAAAGCATCACATACATCTATGGCTTTATACACATAAGATCCATTTATCTATGAATTGGGGTTTGGGCTGGAAAGTTTTGCAAAGTTGGCTGTGGTTATCTCTGCTTTTTGATCTGTGGTGTCTAATACTTCTCTACCCAAATAGACTTCATGGGAGACTGTAGGGGGAAAGAAGAAAAGCCTTGGAAAAGAGAGTTCAGAAAACAAAGAGAACAGAGAAAAGCGAGGGGACAGAGAAGTGAGCCGTGGACGGGGAAGCTCCAACAGACGGGGAAGAGGAGGCAGCCGTGGCCGAGAATGTAAGCACAGACACCTTCATTTTTAAAGCTCTAGTCGCCTTAGTCTTTCTCTTTCTTGCAGCTCAAATTGGTTGAGTTATGAAAGAGAAGAGGATCTAGTGGAATAAAGTCCAGCAGAGCCTCAGTGTGGTGACTGAGTTACTGCATTTGTTTTTTTTTTGGCAACAGGTATGCAGGATGCTGTTACTTGTCTTGGTTTTGAGATAATTTATTTTTGATTTATCTTTTTAGAGGCAAATTGAATTTATTTTTAATATCTTCTGCCTTTTTATGATCACATGATTTTTTGAGAGTTGCTGTTCGGCACTTAAATTTGGAATAGAACTTTTGTAAGGACTGTATGTTGAGCATTGTAGAGCAGATAAAACCTGATACATTTTCCATATGTTTCTTTTAACAAGCAAATAGCCAAGTTTTGATTCCATGTCATATGAGTGGGAGAACCTGAGGGTAGTCTGAGTTTTATGAAATGTTTTTCCCCTTAAGGGAAAATGAAAAGGCCTTGGTATATTCTGGGGATTAATTATAAGGGCACACATGCACAAAAGATAAGCTTCTACGCAAATAGAAAGGGTTCGGTGTGAACCTAAACATTATTAGAATTACCACAGTCTATTCAAGGGCAGTGATTCTAATACATTGCACAAAAGAGTGCTAATATGCTGCAAACGCTATTTCCAAAGTTAGGTAGTACTGCATTAGATCACCTTTGAGTATGTTACCCATTATTTAAGCCATTTCTTAAAGTGCCCCAACCATATTATTAAAAAAAAATACATACAAAGTCCATATGAAAATATATACGTACATTTAAAAAAAAAACCTCCACCCGTACCCATACAAAACAGTACACTGCATGCACAATTCTCCCCTTGGAGAGATGATGAGAGTGAATGAACCACATGTGACAGATGTTAATCACATTGCTTAATGCACTACTGGAAGGCCCTCAGATGCTGCAGTGATCTGGGTGCTGTAAGAACTTACATAGAATAGAATAGTATCTAGAGGCTGTTTCATTTAATGATCTGGAAGATGATGTATAGAGGATATTAATGAAATTTGCAAGTTGCTTTTAGAGCAAATAAGGGAATATCAGGGCTTGTCCACACAGAGACTTAGTGCATGGTAAGCCAGAGTGTGAACGTATAGCGCTCTAGTGTGCCATGCACTAACTGACCATGTGGACCCTACTGCCATGCACTATGGAACTTCTAGTGCACGGTAGCAGGGTCCTGACCTGTTAGCGGGCAGCAGTGTGAAGCGTTGCACTTTAACACCCTGGCTGGCTGAACACTAACTGACCATGTGAACAAGCCCTAATCCACCAAAACAAAAAAGTAGCTGCCCAGAATTCGTTTGCCAGAGCCAAATGCAGCTTGGCCTTCAAGTTTTGGGCTCTGTGCTAAATCTGGAATTTAAGGCTTTCAAATGGGTTCTAAATCTTGCAAAATGTGCTCACTGCACCTTTATGTGCACATAGTTACGTCCCCACTGCAGTGCTGAATACAAGTCGTGCAGTGCACAGTCTCCATTTAACAAGAACAAGTGCTGTAGTAAGTGGTGAGAGTCATTATTTTCCTTCAGGGAGCCCCTCCTTTGGATTTCAGCTGACACTTCAAAACATACAGCCAGAGGTTTTCCACGGAACGTAATTATAGATCTCTTGTAAAACAACAAAAAACATTGTGTCCCATGCAGGTTAAATGTAAAGGACCAGATTCTGGTGGACTCTGGGTGTGAGGTGGGGGAAAGGGAAGGCATGAGACGGGAGGCTTCTTCCCCACCCCCTTCTAGGTCCTCCTGGTTCTTTCACAAGGGACAATCAGAATGTAGTTGGGTAGGGAAGGCTCAGTTTAAGGCTAGCCACAGTACCTGCCTCCTCAGAGTGGTGAGGTCATGACCCTGTCCTCCTTCAGACAGGTCAGCAGAGCAGGCCAGGGACAGAGTGTGATGCACCAAAGAGTGGCAGAGCTCCTGTTGCCCCATATTTCCCCCTATAGCCCCAGGTGGGGTTCCTGCTGAAAGGTGATCTCCCCTGCCCCCCACTCCACTCTACAATGCCGGGGCCCAAGATTTATGAACTTTCATTTAGGCACCCAAATCCATTTTTAAGATGCTTAAATAAGTGTATTGATTTGAGAGGTGCTGAGCACCCACAACTCCCATCACCTCTACCTCACTTGCTGTACCAGCTCAGCACCTCTGAAAATCCAGCAATTTATTTCCGTGCTTTTGTGAGCTACACAATCTTTTGCTACTCTCCATTGTTTTCAAACCTCTTACAAATGTAAAGATGAAAATTTCCTTCCCTGTCAATCTTCTGTCTTCTCTCCCCAGTTCGAGTAGAAGAGAATGGAGTGGACAACAGTCAAGGGGAGAGGCCTTCAGACCGTGGGAAGCGTGGCCGTGGGAGAGGTAAGGTGGTGTTGCTGATGCATGGACAATCACGGCTTTTCTCTTGTTCAAAGGATAACGGGCTTTTTTAGATCTCAAAAGGAAGAGCAGCTTAAAAAGCCCAGCCATATACAATAGTCTGTGCCCTTTGGTTCCATAAGAAAAAGCCATGTGTAATTTGATTTTCATTAAATTTTTGGCTTGAGTGACCTAAACAAGGTGCACAAGCCTGCATGGCAGGTTCAGATGTGGGCTGGCGTACTCAGATCTGTCACTTGACCCCCAAAGACATCCAGCATTTGGGCTGTGAGTCCTCAATAACCTGCTATTATGGGGAGTTCCAGCCACCCCATGAAAGTCAAATCTGAGCGGAGAGCTGTGGACCCCCAAAATACACTATGGCCTGTGGGGCAGCACTGGGTTATTTTGTTAAAGATAATGAAGGGGTGGAGGGGTTTGACTTGTACTTGTGCCAGTCCCTCAAAGTGGATTCTGGTGGTGTCAAGAATGCCATCTCTGCTTTGTACTCTTTGAGGGGACATCATGCTTCTCTGAGGCTTGCTAGCTAGGTGACATGGAAGGCTAAGGGAACCTGGGATACCTGTGAGAGAAGAAAGGGGATCAAGAGGTGCAGGAAGTAATCTAGATTGTGTTGTGCTGAAGATAAGGGAAAAGGGTGAAATCTGGATTTATCGGGGTTTTGGTAGGGGAAGCTTCTGTTGATTTAGTGGGTGAGGAGAGCATGGCTTTTGGGGGTGGAAGTGATTTCTTTAGCATGCAGGGAGGGTTCGTGGGGAGCCGTAGTATCTTGTGGGTTGGAAAGGAAGTGGTTGTTGCTAGGAGGAGCTGGGGTAAAAGTATGTCAGAGCTAATAAAAGCAATAAGTAGCATACTTCTAATTTCATATGCACAGAATATTTTTGCTGCACTCCCTATCCTTGGCATAATACCTGAGGATAATCACATGTTCAATGACACATGAGAGCAACAGTTAATCTGTATCTAACCCTGCTCCTTTAAGGACTGGCAGGAAACAAGGGCATGTAGTTTCCAGAGCAGAGTGGGAACATGACTAGGTTGTGCATGTGAATCAGCAAATACCAGGCTAAGTAGGTGTACAGAGTAGCTGCTCAGAGAGGGGGGGCGTTATAATTAACTGCTCCCATTTTCTGAGTTTTCGCACCAAAAAACAAACGGTGCAAAACTGGTGGAGCTCAGTTTTTGTTTTGAAAGTGAAATTTCTGTTTAAGCTTCTGAGGTATAAGGAAAAGAAATACTAAAAAAAGATTAAATGAGGAGTTTTTCAGTTGATGGTGTTCTCCTCCAAGCTGAAGTGTGTTCCAAAAATGAGTCTCCCACATTCACCCAACTCTTTACAGTTTTAATAAGTTTGCTGGTGTTACCCTAGGCACTCAGATACAGTAGTGAGGCTAAGCGCAGTAGGATAACTAGATAGTTTCTTAAATGTCTCACAACTAGGCATTTAATAATCACTAATAGAAAGCTGGCATACCTTACTGAGAAAAAGAATGCTTTGTGTGTGCCATCTTCAACCAGACACAATTCATTGCATTGTGTGGTACTTCTATATCTGCCTAACAAATAGACTGCACAGTCACATAAATGAGCTAATTTAATGAAAGGCCATCTGTAGCTCTTAACTATCCATGATAAACTCTCTCTTCTTATGGCTTCTGGATCATTGGCTGATGCATGCATTTTGGGGGAGAAAAATACCTAAGGTTAAAATTTACTAAAGTAATCCTTAAAAGCTGCAGGGATTGCTTAAAGCTGTACATTTCACTTCCTCACTATTAAGTCTTCTCTTTTCAGGATCACATGACCACCTCTCTTTGCATATTAGCAGAAATATATTTTTTCCTGCAGTCAGCTTAATGCAATAAAAACTGGTTTCTTGCTGCTTCACTAAATACAGAAAAGTCGAGAGCAGGGATAAAGTTTCCCTTTCAATCGAGAGCAAATTGGTCACTTGTGATCAGCATGGCACCCTCACTTTATGTAATCTAGTAATAACACCGTTCAAAGGCATCCCATGCAGCATTTCTGTCTGCATTTCTAATGCACATGTCACTCAGGAATCTAGGCACCAGATACAAAATTAGGGGTTGGTTAATGTTTGAACAATGGACTCCATCTCTCCCTTCCTATTTTAAGCTGCCTTCTCAGGCAGGAATAATCTTAGTGGCTGTTTTCTAGGAGGATCCGTGCTGGGCCATCGTGTTACTCCTTCATAGGAGACAAACCTGATTTAAAGAGATGATGTGTACTCATCCCTGAAAGTGGCAGGAATGGGGCTAATCCTGTGGCAATAGTGGTGCGTAGCCCTCCATAGAAACCTCTGCCCTGAGATTTTCACCCTCACGTCTGTAGGCTGCATGCTTATCCAGCAGAGATGCCGTTATCATCTGTATGACATTTTTTCCAACTGTGTGCACTGGTGGACATGGTGCTATGTTTACAATGTACAAACCGTTCGAGCCGGTGTAACAGCTGGGTTTTGGAGCAGTTTTGTACTATTGGCTGATGAGTGGACGGCAAAAGCACTTGTGTGTTAAGATATTGCCTACTGGAGTGGCTCTACTGCACAGACCTTAATCTCTGCGTAATAAGTAGAGGGTATAATCTTTCATTTAGAAAGGAGTCAAGGAATGAAAACTTTTTAGCTGGGTCTTCAGTATCTTCATCTCTCATTCTCAAGACCAAAGTTCTTGAATAAGCTTAATTTATCCCTAAGGAGTATTCTAATGCTGACAGATATTACTTTCTTGCAATTACTGCCTGATAGCGTTACAACATGCAATTACGATACATATTAAGATATCTTGTATGATACATACTGAGATATCGCAGGCAGGCTTGCTAACCTAGTGAGGAGGGCTTTAAACTAGGTTTGCCGGGGGAAGGTTTTCCTTCGGGGAGCCCAGAGGTAAGTGGGATACAGGGAGGAAACACAAGGAGGACGGTGCAACAGGAGAGGCCTCCTGATTCATACTGAGAAAGCAGGGCAATCGGCTAGTTATCTTAGGTGCCTGTACACAAACACAAGAAGCCTGGGAAACAAGCCTGGGAAACAAGAATTGGAAGTCCTGGCACAGTCAAGGAACTATGATGTGATTGGAATAACAGAGACTTGGTGGGGTAACTCACATGACTAGAGCATTGTCATGGATGGATATAAACTGTTCAGGAAGGACAGGTGGGGGAGAAAAGGTGGAGGAGTTGCATTGTATGTAAGGGAGCAGTATGATTGCTCAGAGCTCCAATATGAAACATGCAGAAAAGCCTGTTGAGAGTCTTTGGGTTAAGTTTAGAAGCGAGAGCAAAAAGGGTGATGTCGTGGTCTGCGTCTGCTATAGACCACAAGACTAGGAGGATGAGGAACACAAGGCTTTCTTCGGACAACTAACAAAAGTTTCCAGATCACAGGCCCTGTTTCTCATGGGGGACTTCAGTCACCCTGACATCTGCTGGGAGAGCAATACAGCAGTGCACAGACAATCCAGGAAGTTTTTGGAGAGTGTTGGGGACAACTTCCTGGTGCAAGTGGTGGAGGAACCAACTAGGGGCCATGCTCCTGTTGACCTGCTACTCACAAACAGGGAAGAATTAGTAGGGGAAGCAAAATTGGATGGCAACCTGGGCAGCAGTGACCATGAGTTCAGGATCCTGACAAAAGGAAGAAAGGAGAGCAGCAGGATATGGACCCTGGACTTCAGAAAAAACAGACTTTGACTCCCTCAGGGAACTGATGGGCAGGATTCCCGGGAGGCTAATATGAGGGGGGAAAGGAGTCCAAGAGAGCTGGCTGTATTTTAAAGAAGCCTTATTGAGAGCGCAGAAACAAACCATCCCGATGTGCAGAAAATATGGCAGGCAACCAGCTTGGCGTAATAGAGAAATCTTTGGTGAGCTTAAACACAAAAAGGAAGCTTACAAGAAGTGGAAACTTGGACAGATGACTAGGGAGGTGTATAAAAATATTGCTCGAGCATGCAGGGGTGTAATCAAGAAGGCCAAAGCACAATTGGAGTTGCAGCTAGCAAGGGATCAGAAGGGTAGCAAGAAGGGTATCAGGAAGGGTTTCTACAGGTATGTTAGCAACAAGAAGGTGGTCAGGGAAAGTGTGGGACTCTTAATGAATGGGAGAGGCAACCTAGTGACAGATGATGTGGAAAAAGCTGAAATACTCAATGCTTTTTTTGCTTCAGTCTTCACAGACGAGGTCAGCTCCCAGACTGCTGCACTGGGCAGCACAGTATGGGGAGGAGGTGAGCAGTCCTCAGTGGTGAAAGAACAGGTTAAGGACTATTTAGAAAAGCTGGACATGCACAAATCCATGGGCTGCATCTAATGCATCTGAGGGAGTTGGCTGATGTGGTTGCAGAGCCATTGAACATTATCTTTGAAAACTCGTGGCGATCAGGGGAGGTCCTGGACGATTGGAAAAAGGCAAAAATAGTGCCCATCTTTAAAAAGGGAAGAAGGAGAATCCGGGGAACTACAGACCAGTCAGCCTCACCTCAGTCCCTGGAAAAATCATGGAGCAGGACCTCAAGGAATCCATTTTGAAGCACTTGGAGGAGAGGAAGGTGATCAGGAACAATCAACATGGATTCACCAAGGGCAAGTCATGCCTGACTAACCTAATTGCCTTCTATGATGAGATAACGGTCTCTGTGGATATGGGGAAAGCAGTGAACGTGATATATCTTTACTTTAGCAAAGCTTTTGATACGGTCTCCCACAGTATTGCCAGCAAGTTAAAAAAGTATGGATTGGATGAATGGACTATAAGGTGGACAGAAAGCTGGCAAGATCGTTGGGCTCAACGGGTAGTGATCAATGGCTCCATGTCTAGTTGGCAGCCGGTATCAAGCGGAGTGCCCCAGGGGTCTGTCCTGGGGACAGTTTTGTTCAACATCTTCATTAATGATCTGGATGATGGGATGGCTTGCACCCTCAGCAAGTTCGGAGATGACACTAAGCTGGGGGGAGAGGTAGATACACTGGAGGGTAGGGATAGGGTCCAGAGTGACCTAGACAAATTGGAGGATTGAGCTAAAAGAAATCTGATGAGGTTCAACAAGGGCAAGTGCAGAGTCTTGCACTTAGGACGGAAGAATCCTATACACTGCTACAGGATGGGATCCGACTGGCTAAGCAACAGTTATGCAGAAAAGGACCTGGGGATTACTGTGGACGAGAAGTTGGATATGAGTCAGCAGTGTGCCCTTGTTGCCAAGAAGGCTAACGGCATTTTGGGCTGCATTAGTAGAAGCATTGCCAGCAGATTGAGGGAAGTGCTTATTCCCCTCTATTCAGCACTGGTGAGGCCACATCTGGAGTATTGCGGCCAGTTTTGTGCCGCCCACTACGGAAGGGATGTGGACAAATTGGAGAGAGTCCAGCGGAGGGCAACAAAAATGATTAGGGGGCTGGGGCACATGACTTATGAGGAGAGGCTGAGGAAACTAGGCTTGTTTAGTCTGCACAAGAGAAGAATGAGGGGCAATTTGATAGCAGCCTTCAAATACCTGAAGGGGGGTTCCAAGGAGAATGGAGCTCAGCTGTTCTCAGTGGTGGTAGATGACTGAATAAGGAACAATGGTCTCAAGTTGCAGTGGGGGAGGTCTAGGTTGGATATTAGGGAAACACTATTTCACTAGAAGGGTGGTGAAGCACTGGAATGAGTTACCTAGGGAGATGGTGGAATCTCCATCATTAGCGGTTTTTAAGGCCCAGCTTGACAAAGCTCTGGCTGGGATGATTTAGTTGGGATTAGCCCTGCTTTGAGCAGGGGGTTGGACTACATGACCTCCTGAGGTCTCTTCCAACCCTAATCTTCTATGATTCTGTGATCTGGAAAGATGCGGGAACAAATTATTGAACAATCTATTTGTAAGCATCTACTGAGTAAGAGGGTGATAAGTAAGAGCTAATATGGATTTGTCAAGAACAAATCATGACAAACCAACCTAATTTCCTTCTTTGACAGGGTTACTGGCCTGGTGGATGGGGGGAACTAGTAGATGTGATATATCTTCATTTTAGTAAGGCTTTTGACAGTCCCACAGTCCCAGACATTTCTCATAAGCAAACTAGAGAAATGTGGTCTAGATGAATTTATGGGTGCAGAACTGGTTGAAAAATTTTACTCAGAGTAATTCTCAATGGTTCTCTGTCAAACTGGGAGGATGCAGGGATCTTCCTAGGTCTGGTACTTTTTAATATTTTCATTAATGATTTAGATAATGGAGTAGAGTGTGCTTATAAAATTTGTGTATGAGACCAAGCTTGGAGTGGTTGCAAGCATTTTGGAGGACATGGATTACAATTAAGAATGATCTTGACAAATTGAAGAATTGGTCTAAAATCACTAAGATGAAATTCAATAAAGACCAGTGTCAAGTATTATACTTAAGGAAAAAGAAATGCACAAACTATAAAATGTGGAATAACTGACTAGGCAGTAGTACTGCAGAAAAGGATCTGGGGGTTATAGTGGATCACAAATTAAATATGAGTAACAATCTGATGCAGTGCAAAAAAGGCTGATATTCTGGAGTGTATTAACTGGAGTGTTGTATGTAAGACATGGGAGGTAATTGCTCTGCTCTACTCTGCACTGGTGAGGCCTCATCTGGAGCACTGTGTCTAGTTCTGGGTGCCATGCTTCAGGAAAAAGGTGGGCAAATTGGAGAGAGCTCAGAGGAGAGCAACAAAAATGATAAAAGGTTTAGACAACCTGGCCGATGATCAAAGGTTTAAAAAAGTGGGCATATTTCATCTTGAGAAAAGAAGTCTGAGTGGGGACCTGATAAGTTTTCAAATATGTTCAGGGCTGTTATGAAGAGGACAGTAATCAATTGGTCTCCATGTCCACTGAAGATAGGACAAGAAGGAATGGGCTTAATCTGCATCAAGGGAGATTTAGGTTAGATATTAGGAAAATCTTTCTAACTATAAGGGTCGTTATGTGCTGCAATAGGTTAACAAGGGAGGCTGTGAATCCCCATTACTGGAGGTTTTTTAGAGCAGGTTGGACAAGCATGTGTCAGGGATGTTCTAGGTATACTTGGTCCTGTCTCAGCATGGGGGGCTGGACTAGACAACCTCTCAAGATCCCTTTCAGACCTACATTTCTGTGATTCTGAGAGTATCTGAGTAGAGTTCTATAACAAAGATGATATGGAGAACTGCTTAGCAGGATACAATCAGGTTAAAAATCCTAAAGTTATAAAAAACCAAAATTCCTTATTTGTGTGAAGTGATTAAAAGTGTAATAAGTTTACCAATTTAACTTTCATTGTGGCGTTTTACACTTTGAAAAATGAGACTAGACTTGTCAGTTTCACTTTTGTTCCTAGTCAGTTTTTAGTAAATCCTTTTTTCTTCATGCTGATGTAGAGCATGTTTGCATTGCAAACGCTGTAGGGGAATGTTTATTAGAAAAAAACCTGCTACCATGGGAATTAAAATAATGAAAAAGGGTTGCCTGGTGGCGATAACTTCTGCCCGAAAAGTCTGAGATTAGGGCATTTACCTCGGTGCCACCCTATATGGTGTTTTTCTAGGACAAGTTTCAGCTGCGGCCACATCCGGTTTTCTGCCCAAGGTGGTATCGCAGTTTCACATGAGCCAGGACATATTTTTGTCAGTCTTCTTCCCAAATCCTCATAAGTCTGAGGAGGAACGTAGGTTGCACTCCCTGGATGTCAGGAGAGCGCTAGCCTTCTACATCGAAAGGACCGAACCATTTTACAGTTCGACACAGTTGTTCATCACAGTGACGGATAGGATGAAAGGTCATCCAGTGTCCACCCAGAGAATTTCATATTGGATCAACGCCTGCATCTGATTTTGCTATGATCAGGTAAAAGTGCCTTCCCTGGCAATTGTAACTGCACACTCAACTAGAGGGCAAGCCTTGACGGTGGCCTTCCTGACCCATGTGCCAATTCCAATCATTCATTCACACATTCATGTCTCACTATGCGCTTACCCAGCAAGCCTGAGATGACGCCGGCTTCAGTAGAGCAGTATTACAAGCTGAACGTCTGTGAACTCCGAGCCCCTCTCCAGGGATACTGCTTGAGAGTCAGCTACAATGGAATCGACATGAGCAAGCACTCGAAGAAGAAAAAACGGTTACCCACCTTTTCGTAACTGTTCTTCGAGATGTGTAGCTCATGTCCATTCCATTACCCGCCCTCCTGCCCCTCTGTTGGAGTTGCCGGCAAGAAGGAACTGAGAGGGTGTAGGGCCGACAGCACCTGATATACCGATGCATGAGCGCGGCACTCCAGAGGGCGCCACGGCTGACCCTACGGATACCGCTAAGGCAAAAGTCTCCGACATTTGTGCATGTGGGCATGCATGCACCTAGAATGGAATCAACATGAGCAACAGTTACGAAAAGATAGGTAACCATTTTTTTCAACCATTAAACCACACTAGGGCTTGATCCTGTGAGCATGTGTGTGTCCGGAACTCTCAATGGACTTCATTGGGAATGGAGAATGCGCAGCACCTTAGAGGATCCAGGTATCCTATTTCCTGTGACTGAGTTGCTATGGAAAATCTCTCTAAATGCAACAAAGCAAACTACAGCTGGTGTGCGAAGTTGATTAAGAGCGTGAGATATGTTAGTGAACAGAAAAAGGCCACCTGGCTCAATTAGTAAAATGTGGGAACAAACTAGAGTAAAATGTCAAAATGAGCAATATGATTAAAAAAACCCCAACAAACTTTCCACTGCTGGCTTCCTGTGAGTGGAGAGGAATAGCCAGGATTTGGCTTGACACTTGAACCCGTTGTTTGGAGATCTAAGTGTAAAGGAAGCTGAGAAATGTCAGGATTAGGAGTGGCAATTAGAGGTGTAATTTTATTCTTTGCCTGGTGCCCCCATTGTTTCCTTTTGTGCTCAGTAGACTGACTAATTGAAGCAAGGTCCATTCATGCAGCCTGTTTGAGAGTTTAAAATGCGCTGCTGCAAAGTTGCTCGTTCTCCTTTCTTGCGCAGATTGAAATTTACAGTCACAGAATTGCCTGTTTGTGTTGCCAAAAAACCTGTGACTTTCTTTTTGTTTTGAAAACTGACCATTATGGTGCATTTTTTGTTGTGGAAACTATATGGACAAGGCAATTCCATAATAGAACAGTTAGAGCCTGCCTTCCCTCCCTTGGATGGATACTGCATCACAGCACTTAAGGTTCCATCTACACTGCAATCTGTTGGTCACTGTTAAGGGACAGTGTTTAAAAAATTTCCTAATACGGGGTGGGGAAAACCTGTAATGCCATAGTGACTCATCAGTGATTTCTGTGCGAGTTGCAGGTGCTAAGCACCTCTAGGGATCCAAACGCTTAAATAACTTTGAGGCTGAGTTTTAAATTCAGAGTTGGGAGGAGAGAACTTTTTGGTTTAAAAAACTCAAAATATGGATTCGGTTGCTTCCTGAAAGCGTGGTCACTTTCAGTCTGTATGCCACCAGAATACTTCTGATTCCAATTCCAACGAAATCTACTGTGTTGGAAGCAAAGATGGCAAAAGATTGTAGGCTTTGAGATTGTGCACAGCAGGTTTTCCAGAGTCGGGTTGTGTTGCCATGCATGGTAGGAGCATGTCTCCTCTCTTTAGGATGCAGCCAGCCTCTTTTGATCACCCACGCTCCACTGCAGCAACCTCCTTGCATCACTTCATGCTGGAACCTCCCAAAGGACACAGGAGGAATTAACATCATGGAACGTTGGGGCTTGTCTACATGGGAACACTCAAGAAAATAATCTGAATTAAAATTTCAAGTGGATTAATTAAACTTCATTAAACCCTTGTGTGGATGCTCTTATTCAGAATTAGTGACCTTAATTTGGTTTAATTCATTTCTCTTAGGCTACGTCTTCACTACAGGTGGGGGTTGATTTAAGATACGCAAATTCAGCTACGCGAATAGCGTAGCTGAATTCGACGTATCGCAGCCGACTTACCTCGCTGTAAGGACGGTGGCAAAATCGACCTCCGCGGCTTCCCGTCGATGGCTCTTACTCCCACCTTCACTGGTGGAGTAAGAGCGTCAATTCGGGGATCGATTGTTGCGTCCCAACGGGACGCGATAAATCGATCCCCGAGAGGTCGATTTCTATCCGCCGATTCAGGCGGGTAGTGTAGACCTAGCCTAAGTGAATTAAACTGAATTAAGGCCACTTTAATTCTGAATGAGACCATCCACACAGACGCTTAATGCGGTTTAATTAATCCACTTTAAACTTACAGCTTTAGGCTTGGTCTACACTTCAAAGTTATGTAGGCATAGCTGTGTTAGATGGTGTCAAAAATACCCACACCCAGATCAACATAAAACCCCCAGTTTAGATGCAGCTATGCCAACAGAAAAGGGCTTTTGTTGATATAGGTAATGTCTTTCAGGAAGGTTGTGTTCCTACACTGACAGAAATACTCCTTTTGTCAAGGTAGGCTGCATCTAAGCTTGGGGGCTATGCTGGCATAACTGTGCTAAAATAGCTATGTGAGCGTAGGCTCAATAGTGTAGTCATACCCTTAGTTAATTTGGATCAATTTTCCTGAGTGTTCCCATGTAGACAAAGCCTTTAAAAAAGATCCAGAATAGAACTTCCTGGTTAGTTACCTAGAAGACCACCTCTCTTGAGGTCAGAATATGGAGTGAAATTGCTGCATGTCTAGCCCTAACCAGTAACTTCATTTTTCAGTCCTTAATGAAACAGCAGGACAGACACCAGGACAGGATCTCTAGCACTCTCTTCATGCACTAAATTGTCATCTTAAATATAATTAGGAAGGCCAAAAAATAATTTGAAGAACAGCTAGCCCAAAGACTCAGAAAGTAACAGCGAAAAATGTAAGTACATCAGAAGCAGGAAGCCTGCTAAACAACCCATGGGGCCACTGGACGTTTGAGATGCTAAAGAAACTCTCAAGGAAGATAAGGCCATTGCGGAGAAACTAAATGAGTTCTTTGCATTGGTCTTCATGGCTGAGAATGTGAGGGAGATTCGCAAACCTGAGCCATTCTTTTTAGGTCACACCTCCGAGGAACTGTCCCAGATTGAGGTGTTGTTAGAGGAAGTTTTGTTACAGATTGATAAATTAAATAAGAAGTCACCAGGACCAGATGGTATTCACACAAGAGTACTGAAGGAACTCAAATGTGAAATGGCAGAACTACTAACTATGGTTTGTAAACTCTCACTTAAACCAGCTTCTGTACCAAATGACTGGAGGATAGCTAATGTGATGCCAATTTTTAAAAAGGAGCTCCAGAGGTGATCCTGGCAATTACAGGCCGGTAAGCCTGTCTTCAGTATCAGGCAAATTGGTTGAAACTATAGTAAAGAACAGAATTATCAGACACACAGATGAACATGATTTGTTGGGGAAGAGTCAATCAACATGGTTTTTGTAAAGGGAAATCATGCCTCACCAGTCTGCTAGAATTATCTGAGAGTGTCAGCAAGCATGTGGACAAGGTTGATCCAGTGGATATAGTGTACTTAGATTTTCAGAAAGCCTTTGACAAGGTCACTCACCAAAGGTTCTTAAGCAAAGAAGGCTGTCATGGGAAAAGAGGGAAGGTCCTCTCATGGATCCTTAATTGGTTAAAAGACAGGAAACAAAGAATAGGAATTAATGGTCAGTTTTCAGAATGGAGAGGGATAAATAGTGGTATCCCCCAAGGTCTGTACTGGGACCAGTTCTGTTGAACATATTCATAAATGATCTGGAAAAAAGGGTAAACAGTGAGGTGGCAAAACTTGCGGATGATACAAAACTACTCAAGATAGTTAAGTCCAAAGCAGACTGCAAAGAGTTACACAAGGATCTCACAAAATGGGGTGACTGGGCAACAAAATGGCAGATGAAATTCAAAGTTTATAAATGCAAAGTAATGCACATTGGACAACATAATCCCAACTACATATATAAAATGATGGGGTCTAAATTAGCTGTTACCACTCAAGAAAGAGATCATGGAGTCATTATGGACAGTTCTCTGAAAACATCCACTCAAGGTGCAGCACCAGTCAAAAAAACTAACAATGTTGGGAATCTTTAGGAAAGTGATAGATAATAAAATGGAAAATATATTGCCTCTATATAAATCCATGGTATGCCCACATCTTGAATACTGCGTGCAGATGTGGTTGCCCCATCTCAAAAAAGATATGTTGGAATTGGAAAAGGTACAGAAAAGGGCAACAAAAATGATTAGGGGTATGGAACAGGAGAGATTAATAAAATTGAGACTTTTCAGCTTGGAAAAGAGACGACTAAGGGGGGATATGATAGAGGTCTATAAAATCATGACTGGTGTAGAGAAAGTAAATAAGGAAATGTTATTTACTCCTTCGCATAACAAGAGCTAGGGGTCACCAAATGAAATTAATAGGCAGCAGGTTTAAAACAAAAAAAAACATTTCTTCACCCAATGCACAGTCAACTTGTGGAACTCTTTGCCGGAGGATGTTGTGAAGGCCAAGACTATAACAGGGTTCAAAAAAGAACTAGATAAGTTCATGGAGGATAGGTCCATCAGTGGCTATTAGCCAGGATGGGCAGGGATGGGAATGGGCAACAGGGGATGGATCACTTGATGATTACCTGTTCTGTCATTCTCTCTGGGGCAGCTGGCATTGGCCACTGTCAGAAGACAGGATACTGAGCTAGATAGACCTTTGGTCTGACCCAGTATGGCCATTCTGATGTTCTAATCTTTCACCTACATGTCAAGTTCTCCTTTTATAATGCTTTCACCTGGTCAAATGGAAGAGGTGCTCTGCTGCTCAACCCATTTATATGCTTCTTATACCTCTGCTTTAGGCTATTGAAACAAATGCCTCCTGCTTCAATCAACAATATCTTTCTATTCTAAACTCCCTGACTAGTTCTGTAGGTTACTATCCAAGTGTCTTGCCTCTGTCAATGTTCAGAATGATCTTGCTGAAGAATCCTTGAAACATTCCTACCTACCTGCCTATGTTGGGTATTTCAGCCCTTTCCAAAAGCAGCCCCTGTGCAGGACATTTCCCTAATGATCTAAAACTAGTCCTATCCATCTAAATATTTATACTGTGATCATTGGGGTTCTCTGGACTCTGTTTCTGAAGGAACCTTGACAAGGTCCTCTTTTTCCAGCCCTGCTGTGCACATTAGGTACCCTGAGTTGAATAGTTCCTCTTCTTTTGGAGAGAAATTAGGGAGAGATTGAGGCCAGATCTGCCAATAACAGATAAACGTGGTCCAAATTCTAGTGCCCTTCCTGGAGCATACTAAGGTCAGGCAAGCAATGCCTTGCTTTCTTGTATGTGTTTAAGAGCTTACATTCATACATGCATCCAATTGCTTCATGACTGTAACTAGTACTTGGGAGCCCTAAAAGATTACAATAGCAGGGTAATGTTACAAATTCATACTTGTCCTGATAGTTGGGGCAACCTAAAGATCCCTGTTTTGGTAACCTGTAATGCATCCATAATAAAATATTCTGCTTTGCTGTGTAGCTGGAGTTCTAGGCTCCCAGGTGTTGTGTTATGCAAATAGGTAGTTGTGAACTCTGAATGTATTTTCTTCTCAAAAAGTATGCCATCACATGTTAACAGCAAAAAATGAATGGAAAACCAGATGTAGAAATGTATTGCACATATGAAACACTGTTTAAAATGCTAAAATAGCAGACTGCTTTTGGGATTATTAAGTAATGTAAATGATTCTAGTATGTTGTCAGCACTATGCAAGACATGAAAGTAAAGACAGTCCCTGTACCAAAGAGCTTATAGTCTGAGGCCGATGTCAAGAGTGCAACCCAAAGGAGGAAACACCCCCCCCCCCCCGCCTCTCCCCCCGCCCCCACCCCACCCCCCCCCCCCCCCCCCCCCCCCCCCCCCCCGCCCACCCCCCCCCACCCCCATTGTGTAAGAAGGGAGTCATTGGATATAGTTAAGGCTCCGATTTTGTCACGGAGGTCGTAGAAGTCGTCCCCCCCCGCCCCCTGCCTGCAATGGCTGGGAGTTGTGGGGTACCCTGGTCGCATCTGGCAGTGCGGCCCCCACAGCTCCCAGTCACTGGCCAGGGGTAACTTGCAGCTCCCGGCTGCCGTGAGCGGCGGGGGGGACCCGGAGCTGCTAGCGAGGCCCTTTCTGTAGCCACCGAGGGGATTGTGGGGACCCAACAGCTCCCCATAGATATTTTTAGTAAAAGTCAGACAGGTCATGGGCTTCCGTGAGTTTTTCTTTATTGCCTGTGACCTGTCCATTTATTTTACAAGAAATATCTGACAAAATCTTAGCCTTAAGTATAATTTGAATAAGGCGAGAGTTTCGGCTTGGCAAACTTGAGACTGCATAAAGGACAGCTGCAGGGAAAGGCCCAGATCCAGGAGTAGGAGAGGGAAACAAAATGGGTTGTTGAGGCTAACATTGGTACAGCAGAGGAATGAGAGAAAATGTGATTAGGCCAGAGGTGTAGGCTGGGGCTTGTGCAGGCCTTGGAGTCAAGCACAAGAAATTGAAAGGTAAGGACTGTACACTGAACTTAGATAATAATAGCTATACATCTCCATACTAGACATAAAAAAATATGGTTTGAGTAGTTTCTAGTATATATTTGCCCACCCAAGTTTAATTTGTGTGCTGTACAGAGCTAGGTTGATATACACATTCAACAATAGAGGCACTGTGCTGATGTGTATGATGTACCTAAGATTTTATGTTGGCCCTTACTTTGGTCTGTTTGATCTTCTCCTCTTCTAGTTTTAAGAGGAGGGGAAAGAATGGTTGCTTTACTATACTACTAAATATTATGATGAACTAATATTTTGTTCTTTGTATGGATTAGAGAAGGGTTTTTTACTTTGAGGGGAATTGAGGAGAGAGAAGTTGTATTTAGTAAATTCATCCATTCTAGCTTTCTTCCTCAAACCCAGTATTCTCCTGTGTGACAGATTAGCAATCAGCCCATCTGTATGGGTGCTATTAAAGGGTGTTCTCTATCCTTGTAGGGTTTGGACGCGGTAGAGGGCGAGGAGCTGGGAGATTTTCAGCCCAAGGCATGGGGTAAGTGATGCAAATAGTTCTCAGGGAAAATCGAACACAGCAGGAGTGTTAATCGCTGTCCAGTTTAATACTACTTGACAAATATATTGTATATTGCTGTGGATAGAAAGCATACAGATCTGTGAAACAGTGTCTGTGAAATACTAGTTTGATTCATTGTATGCAGAGAGACTATTGCCATCTCTAGGCAAACTAACGTTAACCTGAGTACACAGGAGTCAACATGTCAGAGACACTCAAAAAAAAAACAACCAACTCCCTAAACAAAATCCCTCCCCAGTCCTCAGAAAACTGAGCTTGTCCCCATGTAACCCAGCCCTTCAAGGAAAGTCCAAGTCAATCCAGAGGCGTTGCAGGTTGAAAGTTCTGCATGGCTGGTTTGTAGCCCAGTTTGAATGGAAACTTGTTTGGCTGTAGTTTGAAGCACGTAGATTCTTAAAAAAAACCCAAAAGACAAGTGAATCTAATCCAGGGGTCAGCAACCTTTCAGAAGTGGTGTGCCGAGTCTTCATTTAGTCACTCCAATTTAAGGTTTCGCGTGCCAGTAATACATTTTAACTTTTTTAGAAGGTCTCTTTCTAGAAGTCTATAATATATAACTAAACTCTTATTGTATGTAAAGTAAATAAGGTTTTTAAAATGTTTAAGAAGCTTCATTTAAAATTAAATTAAAATGCAGAGCCCCCCGGACCGGTGACCAGGACCCGGGCAGTGTGAGTGCCACTGAAAATAAGCTCGCGTGCCGCCTTCGGCACCCGTGCCATAGGTTGCCTACCCCTGATCTAATCTTTTCTACCAGAAGGTGCGGGAGCTTCCCTCCATTCTTAGTGTTTTATATTTTAGACAATGTTCTTTGCATGTACGTGCACCTTGGTACAGAATCAAAAGAAACTTTTTCCCCTGCTGAACCCACAACTCTAAGGATTTTTCAGTCTTGCCATTAGAACTCTTTTCATCTGGACTGCAGAACTGTAACCTCGTTGCCTCTAGCCATTATTTGCTCTCAGTAACTTTGTGGATCATATCCGTGGTGTCAAGAGAATAAAAATTAGCTTTTTCTCTTCTCTTTCGTGTCTTGGCTGCCTCCACGCCTTAAATAAGCCTTCTCCTTGCTCTTTTCCTCTTCTCACTCCATTCTCATGTGAATAGGCTGAAAAACAACACCCCCCCCCCCCCCTTTTTTTTTTAAACCAACAAATCAATTTCCAGGTCACCATTTGGCTACCTCTTAGATATTGAGCTGTTTTGGCTTCAGTGGGTATTTCAGAACACTTCCGTGCCACCATCTTATTGATACACTACGTGTTGCCCTGGATAAACTTCAGGCACCCTAAAAGCATGTGACATGGGATTCTCATCAGTAGTATCCTGCTGAGAAATGATCAATTGATAAAATTCTGCTGTGACTGTAAACTAGTGTTTAATGAGGATGGGAATGGTTCGCCTGGTATTGCAACTTTTCCAGGAACTAGGTTTTGTTCAGTTTCTTTACAATGACTTTTTTTTATACTGTCCTGGTTTTTGGTGGCACACCCCCACCCTTATTGGGAGTAAAAAGAAATTGACTTTTTTGAAAAACACAAATTATCGAAATATGAAAGACAAGAACTGGTAAAAATCTAATACAAATATAGACCATAAATTGGGGCATTTCATTTTGTGTGGCTTTGGTATTCACTTTCTGCATATTTCTGTTCTTCCCAACCTTTTTAAACCCTAGGACATTTAACCCTGCAGACTACACGGAGACGTCTGCCACAGATGGCTTTGGGCCAAAACCAGAAGTTTGGGAGACTGGTCAGAATGATGCAGATGATGGAACTGGTAAGATGGCTTCCAAAAGTGGAAGAGCTGGAATGAAAAGCTGTAGCAAGTTGCCATTAAAATAACAGCTCTGCTGTGTTTTTTTTTATGAACATCTGAAAATAGTTATACTTCTCACCTGACGTGGGTATTTGCTCACTTATACAGCTTGCTGCAGTACTCCAGCCTCAGGATGGCTGTATATGTACAGCTCTGTGGTTAGACAATGAGAAGAGTAGTTCTCGTTCACAAAATTATAAACAATTCCCCACGAGTCAAGAGAGGTTGAAGGATGGAGCTATTTAAATCCGTTTCCCTATAGGGAATTTTTGATAGGTACATTACGGTGGGATTTTCCAAAGCACATGACTGATTTACAAGCACAAGTCTCATTGAAAGTCATTGGGACTTGTGCCCCTAAGTCACTCAGACACTTCTGAAATTCCTACCGTTACCATACAGGAAGGCAAACAGATTAGTTCCTGAGGTGTGGGAGAGTTCCTAGATCTTGCCATCTTCCAGAACAGGGAATAACTAGAAATGTGAATAGGCCATAGAATGGCTACCAACAGAACAGTCTGTATCTTCATAGGAAGATTAAGAAGGTTTTGTGTTTATTGGTGAAGTCTTAAGGGTGTAATGTTCATTGCTGGTTAGAGGCAGAGACACAGACAGTAGGTTGAAAGGGGAGTGGTCTTGTTTGGGCACTGGAAAGCAAAGAACATAATCTGACTTATCAGTGACTCAGAAAAAGAACAGAATAGCATGCTGCCTCTTTGAGTTCCAGGTCAAGAGATGTAACGAGGGCAAAAAAAAGATTGTGTCAAGCTGGAGAAATGCCACTAATTACAGTAGTCCAGCAAATGGAGGAAAATGGATGACTTCAGCATCTGAGGAATTGCTCACAAGATAGAAGGGTTCTATGCAGGTCATCTTTTTGACAACCCTTCTACTGTCAAATGAAAGGAAAAGGCTGATACTGGTGACCAACTGCTGATGTAAGGAGAAGGATTTCAGCTTCACTGAGCACTGGTGTGAGCCCCTTGTGATGTGACTTTCTGCGTTAGACATTCTCCATTTAGGCGGATAGGAGGCGAATCTCCTCGGTTCAGAGCTGGTATGGCTCCTTAGGCAGACTTTAAACTAGTTGGAAAGGAGCTTTTACTTGGCTCAAAATCTGGCATGTATTTCCAAAATGAATGATTCTGAATAGATTTGTCCTGCAGGAAAACACATATAGCTAGAATAAAGATTATTAATTCACTTATGTTTGTTTTTTAAAAATAAGTTTTAAGGCCAGAAGAGGCAGTAGAAGTGATACTACACGTGAAATCCCGCCTATAATGTTAG
Organism: Terrapene triunguis; assembly: GCF_002925995.2. NCBI lineage: Eukaryota > Metazoa > Chordata > Testudines > Emydidae > Terrapene > Terrapene triunguis. Next base: position 3,548,359 of record NW_020665349.1, read on the forward strand.
CATTGGTGCTTGCTATATAGAGACAGAGAAGAGGTGGGAGGCGGGGCATGCTATTCTAATTATTTTAGAAGCAGTGAAATCCTACTTTAATGAAGAAAGGAAAAGATACAAGAAAGGAGAATCTACACTGAGAAATTGATACTCATCCTCACTTCCTCACCAAGAATGGAGAGCTAGAGAAATTCTTGGATGAGCTATTGATATTTGAAATCATGGGAATGTATGCTAATAGAGGACTCTGCCCAGATGTCTGGGTAACAAGAACAGCTAAATATGACTAAACACAGATTCCTAAGTTACGTAGAGGACAACTTTGTGACCCAGATAGAGGAGCTATCCTTATCTACTTAGCAAGAGTAGAAGAATTCACTGAAAAATGGTGTGGGGGTAATGGAGTTTGGTGCTAAAGCATGAGCCACTGAAGTTCTCCTAGCTCTAAATGGGCTAGAACACATCAGTACAAGGGTATTAAAATCCAGGAAACCAAATTTTGAAGACGATGGAAAGCTGGTGAATGTGGTGCAGTGGGAGGAAAATGTGGGGAGAGAAGCCTGGAACACCATAAAAATTACCATACCGAAGAGCGAGTGACTAGAAGAATAAGAATAATGCAAAGAAACAAGAATGCATGCAAAGCAAAGATAAGGGCAGCAAAAAAAGCAGAATGAGGCGTTCTCTCTAGGTAGGAGCGGAAAGACAGATTGAGAACAGCTTTTGCATGTTTAGCTGGAAGAAAAGTACTGGACAGCTAGTGGAGAAATACTAAACCACAAATTGCAAAACAGTTCAGCCTTTTTAGATTTTTAAAAGATGTCCTTCTAATATCAACTCAGTTTTGAGTTCATCGTACTTGTTAATTTGTCCCCCCCACTAACCAGGCTCAATTTTTCAGCTTTTTAAAAATTCTTCTTAGCTTATGAAATCTGTTTGCACTAAAGATGCCTTAGAATATGTTGTCCTGGGCTGTCACAGATGGCAGAAGAGTCGCAAAAGGGTGCATGGATACTCTCGAGATGTATCATTCTGGGGCATCATGGAAAAGCCAGCAGGTTCCATGATGCTACAATGCAACACCAAAGTATTGCTGATTGTGAAGAGGAAAGGAGAGGAGGAGTCTAAGTAACTTATAGAACCTAAAAAAGTTAAAACACACATCTATTCCAAAGAGTAGAAGGGAGCTGTTTATAACACTTTCCCTGCTATTCGCTTCTTCTGTCCACTATTTTTTTTATAGTTGTAGGGTATGTTATATAAATAGCTTAAAGAGAACTGTTTAAAAATGCAAAATGGATGAACTCTACATGAAAAGCAATAAACCTGAGCACTGTGAGTTGGTAGGTTAATGGGGGTACTTGCCAGGTGGCCAGAGGTGCCCCCAGCTTTCAGATTTTTTGCAATACACTGAATGCGCTCACTTTCTTGTGACTTCTTGCTATGGGAGAAACCTGTAAGCATCTAGAAAATAATGGGATCCTGAGCAATAAACAGCATGGGTTTTATATAGAGTAAGTCAGAGCAGACTCAATCACTTTTTTTAAATGGAATTATAAAATCAGTGAATGAGAAGAATGCAGTAGATGTGATCAAATGTTTACTAAAGTACGGATATTGTGCCTCAAATTTACTAGTAAATGTAATTCAGATTGGCTTGGATATGTGCAGTCCCATGTGATTTATGAAACTGACAGAAGGGCCACAAAGAAAAGAGAGCAATAAACCACAATGTATCAGTCTCAGAGGATGGAGGTAATGGTGTAGCGGGGAAGCTGCAAGGGGTTGGGTTTTAGGTCCATTGTTGAAATGGAAAGAGCATTTTAATGAAAACTGCAGATTATACTAAATTGGGAAGGGCTGTAAATTACAAGGATAACATAAAACAGAGGGGAGCTAGGAACTTTAGAAATAGGGATACAATAAGTTTCACACTCAGAAAGTGCAAGATAATGCATCTGGAGCGAAAGGGGGGAAAAATCCCAAAGGTGTGATCAGTAGCCAGAAATTAGGAGGGAAATAGTAGCAATCACACCAGCAATAAAGAGTAGAATGCACTTTTACTGGCTCGTTGAGCTGCTGCAAAGCAAATAAACCAGCTTTTATGGAAGAAAAATGGAAGCACCCACAGATGGAAATCCAGGATGAAATTTGCATAACAAACATACTTGGAAAAACAAAACACAAACTTTCAATAGAAAGAAGATACTTGTAAAAACTGCAGTGTCCCAGAAGAAGTAGGGCAATAGTGGACAGAAAATTATTCAAGTTTGCAGTGCTGAAAGGTGGCATTAAAGCCAGTGTGATGATTTTTTTGTTTTGTTTTTTGGTCTGCAGAGGTGTGAACACGTTGAAGAGAGGACCTGTTGTGCTTGTAGTAAGATCATACCTGGAATACTGTATGCAGTTCCAGGCCCTTCAATGTAGGAAGACCTTGGCAAATAGGAATTAATTCATAGGAGAGCAACAAAGTAGTTGAGGATGGAGGGATTGACTTTGGAAGCAAGAGTGAGAATGAAATGCGTATAACTTAGCTAATCTTCTAAAATGCGTAGTGGGGGAGATGTGCTCATTGTCTGCAAATGTTTGAAGGGTGCCAATACAGAAAACGGGTTGATCCAGTGGGGGTATAAAATAGGAATGGGATGAACCATTAGGCTGAATGTCAGGGAAATGTCCTAACTGTGGGATCTGTTGGTTTGGAATACTCTCCCAAGGGGACTGGTGGAACCCCCATTCCTGGACTTGCGTAAAACAAAACTATACAAAACACTTGGAGCACTATTGTTTATTATTAAAGTATGGACACAAAATACAGAGACCATCCTTCCCCTGAAGAGCTTTACCATCTACACAAGTCAGACACAGAATAGACAGGAGGATGCATTCTTAAGAGAAACTAATAAAAATACATATAGAACATATCCTGTAGGGAGCAATCCTCCATTGGCCAGGAGGAAGAAGCCAGAGGAAAGGCTGACCTAACTTCAACATCTAAATTATACTAGGGCGCTTCCTCCTGTCTGAAAAGCCATGGACACATGGGCTAGCTTTGGAGTTTGTCCAGGAATTGGAGATCTGGTGAATTTTCCTTGGAAACGCCAAAAATTACTTTGCTTAGCTGCAGGTACATGACTCAACACTTTATATGGAGACCTTCAGTGAGAGGCTATTTGGTATAGTGTGATTGAGAGACATTTCAGGCAATTTTATATTGCTCCACAGAGCCAGCCCAGAGTGGACATTATCTTGCTCAGGACCTGCCAAATAATTGTGGACTCCAAGGTATAAGTCCTCTTTCTTTTTTGGGGGTATGTGTGTGTTGGGGGCAGGGCTGTTCAGACTGCCAAATCAGCAGTGTTCAATCCTACTGTTTATGACTTAGCTGCAATGTAAAACACACAGAGGAATGAACTCAGATATATTGAGATATATATACATCTATATTGATCTAATTAGCGCAGACTGGATTTGATGCTGTCTTCAAGGGGCTTTATTTTAAAATTCATTAATTGCAAATGGTTCAGTGCTGAATACAAGAATGCGATTAAAACGGAGGTGTCTTGCGAAGCTACATTTGATCAAAGGTGATGGAAACTGAAATTTTACTGCTGGTGGGTGCTTCGCTTGTGGTTGTGTAGTTAATTTGGTGGCTCTGTTCCTGGGATAGCCTCAAGCGTGTGTGCCCCAACACCCCTGCTTTCTAATGGTTTCCGACTGTTGTGTGCCCCCTCTCTCCCTTGCTGTTTCCTGTAGAAGAGACCAGTTTTAAAAACATTAAACACGTTTCCTACTGCTGTGCTATTCCTGCACGTGTTCGTCTGCCTGCTGCGCTGCACAGCCTGCTCTCTACAACTTGTGACATAACTGGCTTGGCACCATGCTGCAGCTGGAGTGGCAGGCCAACCGCCATGCTGCCACAGTAGGAATGAGATTTTTTTCCTGTAAAATGGCTCTCTTCCAACCCGGGAAAGTGGACTGGGGTTATTCTGGCCTGAGGAGACAGCCAGCAGGCAGGAAGGGAATGTCCTAGAGGGGACACAACTGTGTGCTTTCAGCTCAGGCGGTACGAACCAGTGATACGCAGACTGAGGCACGCAAACCGCAAGTGGCTCTTGAATGTGTCTTCTGCGGCTTTTTACAGCACACGATGATATTAAAACACTGGGTGATTTAATTATTAGCCAATCTAAGTTATTAACCAATCAGGATGCTTTTACTATGTTGCTTACCAATTGTAGTTGATAAAATAATAATACTTGGTCAGTCATTTTGCTGTGAGAAATATATATATAAAAATAGTAAATAAAAAAATGAATTCACACTACTGTGGCTCTTTTGGGTTATGTTGATCACCGATTTGGCTCCTGAACCACTGAGGTCTGAGTATCACTGGTCCAGATGCAGACTTTGGAAGTCTAAGCAGGTCTTGCTCCACTATGCAGCCAGTATGGATCCCATGTTTATGGTGGTGCAGAGCTCAGATTCTACTCTGCTTTAGGATTCCATCATTAAGTTTAATCATCAGGGAAAGGTGAGTGGGGTGAATGTCTCACCATGCTTGGTGCTATTGAGTATGATGGCTGATTTAAGGACACTGTAGTCTTTCCTTTAACATAAACCATCTCTGGTACCAGAAGGGCTAGAAATATCCTTACATTCTAGAGAACATGTTAAAAATATCTCCCAAAAGACCCTAACTCTGTAGAGCATCTCGTGGTCCTGACCATAATTTCCTGCATGTACTGCATTCATAACTGTAATTAGAGATGGACGGTAAGATGGCTTTTAATGTGCGAACTGAAATATGATATTGAGCCTTAGGATTTGTGCCTAATTTCTCTTCTCTCCCATACTGCAACAGGAGCATGGAAGAATTCGATAGAAGAATGGACGGCAGAAGACTGGAATGAAGATGTAAGTATATGTGGATGAGTAGGCAGCAATTATTCACTCTGTGCTGTCTGTGCATCTCCTTCAGAAGTCAAAAATAAATGTCCTGTGTAATACTTTGCAACATATGGGGGGGTTGTAAGAAAAAAATTTTTTTTAGTTCATTCCTATTTAATGGAGATCATAAAAATCAATTATTTGATGAATTTCATTCTACTTTTTGGTTCAAATAATGTAAAAATATTATTCCTCATTTTATCAGGCTGGGTGAACTATTTGTGAATATAAGAATTTTACATATTTTTTTTACAGTTAAAATATTATTTTCATTCTTAACCCAACTCTACTATTTAGCACTTATGAGAGTTAATCACACACATTTCTCCTTGCATTGTCTAGAGCTTACACCCTTAGCATCATGAGATTTTTTTTTATATAATGATCTTTATGAACTGGTAGATTAAGTATGAAAACTTAGCGACTGACCAAATTTTGATCCATTTTTTCTGTTTATAAGATCTATATCATTCTTTTGACTTTTTTCAAAACATGAGTCAGTCTTCTTTGTGTTAACAGACTTACTTTTTACTATCACATAATCACTTTTTTTTTTTTTTTGGTTACATCCCACCCCCCAACCTATGTCCATGTATTTTTCTCAGGCCAATGGCCTTGCTTCATATCTGTAAAGCATTTAGCACATTTTTGGTAGTCTAATATTAATTAATTAATTAATTACCTGCCAGCCCAGTCTGAGGAACCCACAATAACAAACCACTGTGTGTATGCAGGTTAGAGGAGTTTGGGGTGGAGTGGAGAAATTTGATAAGGAAACAGAGAACTTTAAAAATCAAGGTCCTTCTGCTGTATGTGGACATCAGATATTCTAAGCCCATTTTCCTAAGAGGAGGAGTTTGCTTCAGAATGTTTGGTCGAGACTGGTGGTGGTTTTGGTTCTTACCGGAGAGAGGAGTGTTTCACTTCAAAGACAAATCTGAAAATTATTTCTTAGCTTCCAAGGAGGTTGTAATCTGGAAAGTATTAAAAGTGCTATAAAAGTGCCAAGTATTATTATCCCGTGTACATTCTTGAAAGGTGTCCGTTTTAGATTAATTAGAAATCTGTCTTCTATTTTTTAATGAGGAGTGGTTCTGTTGTTGGTATAGTATAGTCAAATAACTGGGTTTATTACAGGAGCAAGGCCTTATTTGTTCAAAGAAATCTATGCAGGCTAACCCCTGCATCCATTTGGAGCATCGTCGAAGTCATGTGCTTCCATGTGGGCACAGGGGTTGGTCTAGATCAGGGGTAGGCAACCTATGGCATGCGTGCCAAAGGCGGCACGCGAGCTGATTTTCAGTGGCACTCACACTGCCCGGGTCCTGGCCACCGGTCTGGGGGCCTCTGCATTTTAATTTCATTTTAAATGAAGCTTCTTAAACATTTTAAAAACCTTATTTACTTTGCATACAACAATAGTTTAGTTATATATTATAGACTTATAGAAAGAGACCTTCTAAAAACTGGTACGCGAAACCTTAAATTAGAGTGACCAAATGAAGACTCGGCACACTGAAAGGTTGCTGACCCCTGGTCTAGATGGAGCTCATTGCAGGATTGGGGGCTAACTTTGTCTCGCTTCACATCAGGGATCCGTCTATTCTGGCCTGCCAACTACACTCATGCAACAAACTAATGACTTCAGTGGCTGGTCTATTACAAACTGTTAGTGTTAGTGGAATCCAGTCTCTCAGTGGACAAAAGTATTGATTCCTTCACATGGAAAAAGTATAGGTTATTAAAAGGCTCTTTAATCTGGTGGAGAAAGGCATAGCCAGAACCAGTGGCTGGAAGCCAAACCTAAACTAATTTAAATTAGAAATATACTTTAGCCAAGTGCAGATTATGCTTTAGTCAAATGCAAGCTATTGGGCTCAATACAGTGGTAATTGGGTGAAATTTAATGGCCTGTGATATACCGGAGGGCAGACTAAATGATCTAATGGTTTCTTCTGGTCTTAAACTCTACGAATCTAGATACTCTCCATTCTGTTTAAACAGTAATAGACACTTGGAATTACAATATATGAAGATATTGCTTCACCCACCTTGTCTGTCTAATATATGAAATTGTATGTTGTTAAAGGGACAGTGTCAGTGTGAAGGCAAGTCAAATTAAAAGCAAATATATTTTCAGGTACTACAGTTGGTCCTCAGTCTTCCTGCCAGTTTTTACAACCAGTCTCCTATTTAAAAAATAAATGGACAGAAGTGTGATTAAATTGGCAGTGTCCCTTAAACAGGATTTAAGATGGCATGAAAACCATCATTTTCATTTAGTTTTAACTTCTTAGGTCTCAGTAACAGTGTTGCTGGGAGGATGCCTCCCAGCCCGGGTAGATAGACTTGTGCTAACTTGGCTTGATTTAGCATGTTAGAAATAGCATTGTGGCCTTGCAGCACTGGCGGAGGCTAGGACTAGCTACCTGAGCTCCGACCCAGGGGGTTGGGTGGGCTTGCGAACCTGTGCCATAAGGTCCGCACTGCTATTTGTAGTGCGCTAACGCGAGCCAAACTAGCTGTCTACCCAGGCTGGGAGGCACACTCCCAGCTGCAATGTAGACATACCCGTTAGGGTCCTGATTTTGGTGGTTTGTTACTCTTGCTTTGTATTTTGCTTCAGTTCTTAAATACGCATTTTGAGTATTTGCTCCCAAGCCATATTAGCTGGGTGTGGGAGATGGTTGGCAGCTGGTAAACGTTGCATACTTGGTGACTAGGCAAAGGTTTTACAGTTGGAACTTTGCTGATGTTTGTATTTGAAGGGAATGTCTCTGTAAGAAGAGGAGGCGCCCCTGTGAAGTTGACTTTTAAAAACAATTGATGATCATTGTTTGTCATCCACCTATTTCTAGGAATGTGCTAGTACATTAGTGAAGGGTTTGTTTGTTGTGTAGCACAACTGGTTATCCCAGTTACTCAGAAGCAGATAAAACTGCTTCTAAGAAACTCTGGTGGCATCCGTTTCAGCTGCTGCACATGTCATGGGCTCTGACAAATGCCACAATCCCAGCAGACTCTCAAATCTGCTGCTTGTTTACTGTTTGCCACAGTCCGTAGTATAAATGTAATACAGCAGAGCTACTAACCTGCATCTTGGGCGTTGTTTTGCATGCCATTACACTTGGATAAAGAACATTTTTTCCCTTTCATGCCCAAGAGGCACTTTTGAAATTGTCTCAAGTCTGTCAAGCTCTCAGGCCAACCTGCTTTCAGGGTTTGAGAGTGTTTTTAGTCACTGTTGATCTTACTCCAGGTTAAGTGGGCATGGGAAACTGTTAATGTTATATTGAGGATTTAATATTTAACTAAGGGATTGCAGATCACAGCCTACCTCTCCGCTTTTAACTGACCTCTTAGTGCCATAATAATGCAGGAATCTCACAATGCTGCAGAAAAGCATAGTACAGTGTATACTACAATAACACGTAATGGGGGAAGGGTGCTATAGATGGACCAGGAACCTTTACTATGAATTTATTTGGGCTGAAATTAAACGCTTAACCTTCTTTATTGTTCATTATTAAGGCTATGATTTAGTCATGGAGGTCATGGCAGTCACAGATTCCGTGACTTTACCGGACCTCCATGACTTCTACACATCCCCTGCAACTGGGGATGGCTGGAAGCAGGACCCTGCACCCAGGGCCGTGCAGCCAGCCCCGCGGCTTCCGGGAGCTTCCGCTGGGGCTGCGCACTCCAGCCCTGCAGTGTCCCGGGCTAGGCAGGGCCATGCCCCTCAACCCTGCAGCTTCCCAGGGCCGTGCACCCCCCCCCCCCAGCTGTAGACAGGGCTTGGCAGGGGGCTGCAGTCGGGGCTGCACATCCCGGTCCTGCAGCTGCAGCCAGTTCTGGAGAAGGGGCTGTATGTCCCCCGTGGTTGCCTCTTCCCCCCCCGGCTGCAGGTGCTGGAGCTGGGGGCTGTGCTCCCCGCCATGATGGGAAGCTCAGCCTGTCGGGTCCCCCTGAACCCCCCATGGGATTCCATCCCTCCTACCTAGCTATCCCTGGCCCCCAGTTATTTTTAGTAAAGTCACGGACAGGTCACAGGCTCCTTGAATTTTTGTTTATTGCCTGTGACCTGTCCATGACTTTTCCTAAAAATAACCTTGACAAAATCTTAGCCTTATTCATTGTATATATAGTGCTGTGTATGTGTGGTGCTTTACATAACAGATGTGTTTGGAATCTCTGTCCCAAAGAACGAAGTTTAAAATAAGAACCGGCAGAGGCAGCACGGAGGGAACGAGGGAGGGGCTATGAGTTTCACTTTCTCATAACACACCATACTTTGCATGAACTGTGTGCCAGCATAAAATCCAAAACACATTCATCCAGCTCTTCAACCCACTCTTCCAACACCACGGAACTAGATCTTCGCCTCTATTGGTGGGAGGCAGTCACCTTTAAAATACACATCAGAATCCGTCCTGGTATGTAACGCTCAATTTGGATGAACATCGTTCCATAAAAGAACCCTAATCAGATGAGCACTCTTGCAATTTGATTTAGTAACTGTAGCATATTTAGGGATGTAACTCCCAATGATGTTAGTGGAACTGCACACACTGTGGCAGAGATGAATTTGGCTCTTGCTTTCCAAGACCTCAATGGAACTGCTCACATTGTATAAAGTTAAGAACGTGTCAGGCTTTACAGGAGAAGGGACCCAACCTTCAAACTCTAGTGAAATGCTTGCTCACTCCTTTGGTAGGTCAACTGTTCTTAGGCTTGGTCTACACATAAAGTTGTACCGATATAACTAAAGAGATGATTTTATACTGAATTAGTGAAAGGAGAGTAATGTGTGTGAGCACTCTTATATCTGTTTGAACTTTACTTATATCAGTTTAACAGCTATATAAACATAATCACTTATCGGTGTAACTGCATCCACACCAAAAGTGGTTTCATCAGTTTAACGAAGTTGGTTTCTTAAGGCTTGTTTAAACACAAAAGTTGGCTTGGTTTAACTATACTGGTGTAGTAAAAGCAGCACAATTCCCCTAGAGTGGACAGAGTTATGCCAGTAGAAAGATGCTTATATTGTACTGTTATCTTATTCCCTGTCTATTATGAGAATAAACTAATTTATGCCAGTGTAAGGCATCTTTATGCCACTATAACTGCATTCGCATTAGGGTCTGTAATGATATAACTGTTTGGGTAAAAAAAATCACACCCCTAACAGATATAGTTATACTGGTACAAAATCTGTGTGTAGACCAGGCCTTACACCAATGTGTTTAAATCAGTGCAGAACTGTGTACAAGTCCTTATTAAAATTGGGCTGTGTTTTCTTTGTCCTTTAAAGGTGATCTGCAGTGCAACTTGTTACTATGATTTGGTATTACTGATCTCTTTAAGTTACATAACCAGGGTTGGATTATTTATTTTGAATATTGCTGCATGTAAACTTTCAATGCACATATAACTAAAATACACTTTCTCTCTCCTTCTTTCTTCCCCCTTTCTCAGCTTTCTGAAACAAAGGTCTTCACTGCATCTTCTGTTCCAGCTGAGAATCACATCACTCCTGGGCAAAGGTAGGGGAGGATTTACATCTTTGTTCCATTGACTGTTCTCACAGCCTAAACTGTTTCACGCACTCCCTGTAAAGTTGTTGAAGCTTCAGCGTTTGGCACACTTTAAAGTTCCGTTGGATAAAATACTAGAAAACAATCCTGTGTTTGCCCCCAGGAGGTGGCATGGATGTGAATGGACAAGCTCCCGTCTAATCAGATGTTTTGGGGTGAATTTGTTTTAGTATTAACACCTGATTTTATCCAATATTAGGCTCTGACTACACTGTAGCGTACAAGAGGCCATATTAAGTAAATGAAAGGCGTGTGTTCCGAATCCTAATGATGTGTAATGTGGAGCAAATTCAGGCACATGCCTAGTGTTCTGTTCCTGTTTCTGCCACAGAATTCCTATGTGATAATGGGCTAGTTACTTCACTGCTATGTGCGTGAGTTTCCTCATCTACAAAATGGGAATAATACTCACCTCATGGAGGAGGGCAAGCTTGATGCAGTAATATTTGTAAAACACCTTGAGATTCTCAGGTTGCAGGTGCTACAGACATATAAAGTACATACTGACTGAGTGGCAAGATCCACTCAAGTAAGCAAATAACACCTCTTTTCACTTAACCCCCATGGCTCAGTCATGTTGATCTCCATGAGCTTACTAGGTAAGCCAATGGGTGTTTAGCTACCATGGTGGTAAGTACTTTGGACATACCCAAGAGAAATAATATTCAAATTGCACTGCATTTCACTTTGAAATGCTAAACTACAGAACAAAATGCAAGGTTTTCTTCAATTCTGAAGCAGTAAATGTGGCAGTGGTAATAACCCTGTTCTCAAGCAGCTGGCAGGACCTTGCCATCTGAGTAGGAAGCTGGATTCTCGCTCTTCTGAGAGGTGCTGTGTGCTGCAGAGATGAGACCCAGAAAGGTTAAATAAAGTTGCTAGCATAGTGTTCTTCGTATGGATCTTAGTTACTTGATCTTCTTTCACTCCTGAAATATCCCAATTGTGAGTATTTGACGACAGCTTACTCTTTCTTGTAGCATTGACCTAGTAACGTTACTTCAGAAACCTGTGACTTCTAGCCAAGAAACAGAAGGCAACTCTTTCGAGTCTCCCCAACAGCAGAGCTTTGGCCAAGCCCTAGTCTTCACGAATTCCCAACACAACACCCAGATGGCATCAGGAACTGGCAATTCCAGTGCTGTCAACTCCTATTCTCCTCAGAGTCTGGTAAAATTCATCTTGGCTTTTTAAAGACTCAGAATCTTAAGGAATAAACTCTTTATACTTTTTCACTTAGTTTCTTGTTTTTTCATAACTTTTCTTTGCAGCACTTAAATTGCAGGTGGTATTGAAGTATATAAGAGGACACTGGACTAAGAATGTCTTCACCAAAAAAAAAAAAAAAGTATCAGATGGACCTTTTTGTGCTCACAAGCTTGTCCCTTGTCCGTTTAAGTGAACTACTTGTTTTGGTTCTTGAGAAAAGAGCAAATAAGTTTTCTGCATATTGATTAAAATGAAAATCTTTGTTTATAAAGCATTGAATTCTAGGCCAGAAGACTGTGATGTGGCATTTTCCAAGCACATATCTGACTGGTCTGTGTGGAAATCAACTATTACTGAGTTTTCTGGACTAATGGAAAGTTGGCTATCCTTTGTTAGTTTTAATAGAGTTGGAGATTAGATGTAGGAAAATGTTTTGAAACAAATTAAATACTGTTGCCAGTAACTTTACCTTTACACTGTTCTAAGGCACTATATAAACAAAACTACATGGGTCAGATCCTTAGCTTGGGTAAATCAACATACTTCCATTAACAGTTGTGGAGCTAAACCAGTATACGATAGCTGGGGATCTGGCCCCATATTGTTAGTGCTCAGTTGGGTTTTCTTGCTAAGTTTTAACTTTTCTCTTTTAATTAGAAATCTGGGGATAAAGTATGAATTGAATTGCTGCCAGCGGGAGCGATTAATTCAGACCTCACAGGTTTGGTCATGTTAACATTTAGTGAAATATTTTTTCCCTTATTTTCTTGCTAGTCTTCAGTTCTCTGTTCTGGGTTTGGAGAACTTGGATCCTCTAAATTAGCAAACTCCACTGGATCTCCGCTCTTGGACCAGTTGAAGTCTCCAGGTTTGGGTCAGTTCACCTCTCCGAGCTCTCAGCAAAACAGCAGTAGCTCCACTGCCACCACCGCTACCACCACATCATCCTGGGATCTAAAACCCCCTATTAGCCAATCCTCTGTCCTCAGTCAGTTTGGTAAGTGTTTAGATAGTGGGGTGTTGTTGTTTTTTTAAGCCATTGACTGTGGAACTTTTACTCTTCAGTGCCAGACGTTATGTAAGAGATTTTTAAAATATTGAGAAATGGCTTCTCTTTTGAAATTAGATTCCTAAAGGGAGACTAGTCAACTTGGTCACATTATATTGAGGTTCCATTTATAAAAGGTTAATAAATTATATATGTTATAAGCATAATAGACGTGAGAAATATTTTTATAGATGGCTTCAGTAGAAAGTGTTACAGATGGTTGTAAGCAGCCTGTTCGGCTCATCTCTGGCAATTGGTTAGCCATTTATTTAAAAATCTATTAATAACCTTTTATAAACGGTTTGTAAATGGAACCTTAATATAAAGTATGACTGTAAATGTCTCTAGGAATCCTGGGGAAAGACTGTTTTATGGTACCTGGACTGTACTTCTACTAGTGACAAAGTATAAAGTTTCAATCCTAGACTAAGTTAATACCACCTTCTGATGCGTTCTCTGGCTCTTTAATAGTGTGGATCGCGTCTTAATCCTGGGACCATCCGCATCCTGCATACTTCCCTTTCTGTCCACGATGGAGTGGATCACCGTACCTCCCATTCACAATTACGTAGACCCTTCTCTGAGGAGGGTTAGACAAGATTGAGCAATCTCTACACTGTTGCTTCCAGTGATGCTCCTGCTGTGGAGAATTACACAGGTCCTGGTTTTGCCAGTATAGAAGCAGCCATGGTGGTAGCAACCACAATTGTTCACATAAAGTAATATTAAGAAAATATTTGTTTTCAGCTGTATTTTAATGCAGTTTAGCAGCTGAAAATAAGGAGAAGCTGGCAACATGTGACCTGCAATGTTCTGTGGACCTCTTGTGTTTGTGAACCATAGTTTTGAATCATTGCTTATAAGCCTGTCTTCCAAAAGTCATGAGTGTTAGCTTTTATTGTGAATTGCACTTTCCGCATTTAACAGAGTCCCACTTTCAGACAGGTCTTCACCCTGCGGAGCGGTGCAAGGTCTGACTAAAATAATACATAGCATTTCTGCTAGGGACTTGGGTATAATGCAGTTGTGTGGTCATATGAACAGCTGTCTAATTCCCTATTTTTAAAAAATTGCCATTTAGTCTTATCTCAGAATCTCAGTTTTCGTTTCAAAAAAGAAAACTAAGTTGCCAGCTCTGTGGTTGCAAAAATAATCTTCAAAATCTGAAGCTCATGTAAAATAATGCGTTGACGACTGACTGAGTCTGCACACAGTCTGCAGCAATAGCTCTGGGAGGGGTGAATAAAAGCACTGATTCTTTAACTACAACTACAGAGATGGAACATAAAAGTCCTGGGAGCAGAGTTTAATGCATCAATTATGATTTTCTTTTCCCAAATGCTGGCTAGACTTTAAATCCCAGCCTGAACCATCCCCAGTTCTCAGCCAGCTGACCCAACGACAGCAACAGCAGACACAGGCAGTCCCTGTTCCTCCTCCTGGATTGGAGTCCTTCTCCTCCCAAGTAAAACTCCGAGAGCCATCACCAGTAGACAGTTCTATGGCTGCAAGCAAAATGCTGCAGCTCCCCAGCATGTCTATGGATAACCAGGCAGTGTCTGCCCATCAAACGCAGCAGAAACAGATCAAACCACCGAAACGGAGGATACCCCCAGCTTCTAAGGTGGGTAACACAGCAGGGCCAAATATATGGCAAATATAGTCTTTAAGATACATGGGGGAGCGGGGAAACTTTATAGGGCAGTCTTGATGCACTTTTGGGAATTTTAAGATGGGTGGCTTTATAGTCCAGAAGACAGTGATGTGGTATTTTCCAAGCACATATCTGATTGCTTTGTGTGGAAATTCAACCATTTCTGAGTGTTTTTGGACTAACTAGTGACTGGGAGGTGAATGCTTAAAACAAAATACTCTTTAGTAGGCACAGAGAACAGTGTGACTTAATCTCTTAGACCCCCAAAAGTATGTGGGACTGACAAATTAAGTTTTAAGCTGGAGGGATTCTAGTTAGGTGAAATTATGCAGCTCCATCTGAGAGGCAGCTGCAGTGACCAACAGATACAGGTTAGAAGCCAAGGCTGTGAGATTGTAACCAAGTTACATACTTGGTGTTCTGTATGTTTATAGTTCCCTAGAGTCCAAGGTGGTTCGTGAGTGATTTCTTTCATATAAACTATGTAGATACAGGATTTTGTTTTTACTTTCAGATCCCTGCCTCTGCAGTGGAAATGCCTGGATCGGCTGATGTGACGGGGTTAAATGTTCAGTTTGGAGCTCTGGAGTTTGGGTCAGAGCCTTCTCTCCCAGAGTTTGGGTCGGCCCCAAGCAATGAGAATATTAGCCAGGTGCCCAGCAACAGCTTGTACTCGAAACCTGTAAAGTACGTAAGAGTTTCCTTCCTGCATCCTTCTGTGTTCTCTGGTACCAAAAAAGTGGCATGTGAAGATCAAGGTCTCTTGTGCCAAGGGGCTGTTTGGTGTAGCTGTCTCAGAAGCAAAATATAATTGCTTGTAAGCCTCAATCTTTATTTTCTGAGGATGGCACCCTTAAAAGGAGGATGGTCCCTTTTCTGATGACTACAGAAACATTCTGAAAAATGGGTTGGCGTGGAGGGGGGAACGAATTGAACTTAAATGCTCTTTTCATGAGCTACCCTTCACATTGTTACTTTATCATTTTTAATTATGCTGATTCCCAAAGCTGTTTAAGTGAGGGTTTGGCTCCCTCCCAGCCCATCTCCTCTTATAATTGACCCAGCAGAGATAAATGCATCACAACGTCCATCTGTCAGCAGACTAACACCATAAACTGAGCTCTGACTTCACTGTAAGCTCAGCCTAAAGGCAGCCAGGCTCTGAAGTGGGCAGAAAGCCCTTATTAAAATGCTAATATCTCCAGTAAAAACAAGGGAAATGCAAACATAGCAGCCAGATACATGCTTACTCTTCAAATGTTTTCAGAGTTTTGTTTGTGTAAAATCTTCCTTAAAAAGTTTATGGAGGATTTGCAAAAATAAATTCCTCCATTCATCTTAACTTTTGTAAATGTTTTTAAAAATCCAATACGAACCTTAAAGGAAGGGGGGGAAAAAAAACAACCTTCCAGTTTTGGCAGAGCAAACATTGCAGCATTGTGCTGATGTATGGGAGCCTGAAAGAGACCGTATAAACAGAAATGGAGGGATACCCAGTTTCAGTATCCAAGATGTGAAAAATATGACTTGCTGTATTAACTGTCTTAAAGTAATGTTTGTAACACAGGCAAGAAAATTTAGTTTTTAAAAAGTGCTTTTTAACCTGTAAAGTCCTACAAGACTGATGTTCACTCAAGCAATACTGGAAAGGCAACAAATGTAAAGAGTTTAGAAAGATCTAGGGGCAGGGAACAAATCTTAGTCTGTGTATGTAAATTGTCATGTATATTTACAGCAGTGTTGTGTAATAATAATACCTCTTATTTAGTGCCTTTTGTCAGTAGATCTCAAAGTATTAGAATATTAACTAAAGGCCTCAGTCTGATCAGACCCCATTGTGCTGGGCTCTGGTACAAACACATGGTAAGAGGTGGTATCTGCCCTCTAAACCTTACAATCTAAAAGCATAAGAAATCACTTATGAAGTACAACATTAATTCTAGCCAGGAAAAAGCAGGAAAACAATTATCATAGCTAGCCTCTTTGAGAGGAGGAAGAAAGGAACATGGGATGAGAAAAATACAGTTGTCCTAGGAAGGGGAAATGCTCCCTGCTGCTGAGTGAAGATGCTGGCTCTGAACAGAGGGCCCGCTGTAACTTTGCCTAGGCCCACATTAAATTGTGTTATGCTAGGAAACTGGAACGTGAGCAACTTCTAGCTGAGCAAATGGGTATCCAGTTCCAGAATGCTGGGCAGAAGCTGGTAATGTCATGAAGGTATCTGAAATGACATTTAACAAGATGATAAATAACTTTTACTTTTTTCAGTGATCCTTTGAATACCTCTTTGCCAATATCCAATACAGTACAGGAGTCCACCTACACAACCTCTGCCATCACTTCTTCCAGTCTGACCTGCTCATCCCAGAGCACTAGCCCCGTAACAACAACTTCCTCCTATGACCAGACTTCTGTGCATAGCAGGATAGCATACCAAAGCTCCATGGCTCCATCGGACTCAACCCCTGTTGCAGTCACGGTGAGTAGGTTTCAGAAACCTTTGATATTGAAAAGAAATTAATTGGGTTAATTGGGTGTTGGTGACATACTACGGCTATAGCTCAACTGTTTTGTTGAGCTCAGCAATAGTAGTGGTGCTCTGAGACTTCAGTGGCTGACACAGAGATGATATTTTAGTCTGTTGGACTAGTTAAAAAGATTCTCTTTTGACCCCCTCCCTCCCAAACTCTGTTGTTCTTTGCTGTTGCTTTTCTTGCCCTTCGCTCCTCAGGTATGCAGATCGTTGTGATGTTTCTATGGATTTTGATTTCTTGATTTGCTCTTCAGTCTGTTTCTAGCTAACATTCTCATTTTGATTGACTCCTCCTTCCTGAAGCTTAGCATCTTGTTTAAAAAAAAAACAACAAATCGATATTACATGGCTACCATGATCTCTTGCCAGCATAACTGCGGTGCAGAGACTGTTTATTATATTTGTACAGCATATAGCACAGTGGGGCATGACCTGGTTAGGGCCTTCAGGCACAACCACATTATAAATGTTAAATAATAATAAAAATACAAGACCAAAGAGAACATGCACATTACATTTTAAAGATCACAAGGTCAGCAGGTCCACATAACTTGCATCCAAGAATTTAAAAAGAGATTGCTGAGGAACTCACTGGGCTGTTAGTGATGAGTTTCGGTAAGTCTTGGGGAAGACACTGGGGAAGTTCCAGAAAACGAAGAAAGCTAATGTGCCATTATTTAAAAGGGGTAGGTGGGATGACCTGAGTAATTATAAGCCTGTCCGTCTGACGTTGATCCTGAGCAAGATAATGGAGTAGCTGATATAGGGCTCAACTAATAAAGAATTATAGGAGGGTTAATGCCAATCAACGTAGGTTTATAAAAAATAGATCCTGCCAAACTAACTTGGTATCTTTTTGTGATGAGATTACCCATTTGGTTGACAAAGATGATAGTGTTTGATGCAATAGACGTAGACTTCTGTGAGGCTTTGACTTGGCGCTGGCTGACATTTTGATTAAAAATCTAGAACGATATAAAATTAACAAGGCACACGTTAAATGGATTAAAAATTGGCTGATTGATAGGTTTCAAATTGTAATTGTAAACGGGGAATCATCATCGAGTGGGTATGTTTCTAGTGAGATCCTGCAGAGATCTGTTCTTGGTTCTACACTATTGAGCATTTTTATTAATTACTTGGAGGAAAACATAAAATAATCACTGATAAAGTTTGCAGATGACACACAAACTGGGGGAGGTGGTAAATAACAGACAGGTCACCGATTCAGAGTGATCTGGCTCACTTGATAAGCTGTACGTAAGCAAACAGTGTGTGTTTTAATGCAGCTAAATATCAATATCTAGGAACAAAGAACGTAGACCATACTTACAGGATGGGGAACTCTGTCTTGGGAAGCAATGATTCTGCAAAAGATCTGGGGGTCATGTCTAATCAGCTGAACGTGAGCTCCCAGTGTGACATTGTGGCCAAAAGAGCTAATGCGATCCTTGGATGCATAAAAAGGGGAATCTCATGTAGAAGTAGATAGGTTAGTTTACCTCGGTTTTTGGCGCTGATTTGACTGCTGTTAGAATACTGTGTCCAATTCACGTGTCCACAATTCAAGAAGGGTGTTGATAATTTGGAGAGGGTTCGGAGAAGAGCTACAAGAATGATTTAAGGATTAGAAAAGAAGCCCTATAGTGATATACTCAAGGAGCTCAGTTGATTTAGCTTAACAAAGAGAAGGTTAAGGGATGACATGATTATGGTCTTATAAGTACCTAAATGGGGAGTACACATTTGATAAAGGACTTTTCAAGCTAGCAGAGAAATGTATAACAGGATCCAGTGGCTGAAAGTGAAAGCTAGACAAATTCAGACTGGAAATAAGGCATACATTTTTAACAGTGAGGGTCATTAACCATTGGAACCACTTACCAAGGGTTGCCATGGATTCTCTGTCACCAGCAATTCTTAAATCAAGTTTGGATGTTTTTCTAAAAGATCTGCTCTAGGGATTATTTTGGGGGCAGTTCCCTGGCCTGTGTTATACAGGAGGTCAGATTAGATAATCACGATGGTCCCTTCTGGCCTTGGAATCTACAAATCTGTGAATCTAAATGACAATGACATCATCTTTGTATTTCTCCGTATGATCTCCTTGCAGCAATTTCAAACATAATGACGTTCTGGTCTCTGTAATTTAATGGCTCAATCACATTTACCTTCTGAACCAAGTCCTATGTGATGGTGCTCAGGATTATAAATCTAGAGCATCCACTTTTGTGGACCAGAATGATCCAAGAAGTAATTGTTTCCTCTCAAACCTTATCTCCCAATGGAGAGTTCCAGCCTCTCTCTGTAATTTGCCTAGGTGCAGTTGTGTGTTCTGTTAGATCAGGGAGACAACAGTTTTTCACGTTCCCTGACTTTACCATCACTCATTCATACACCCTTCTTGTTTCATTTTTATTCCTGTGTCCCTGGGATGTGTGTCTCAAACATTGTACCTACACTTTCCTACTATATAGTTTAGCCCAAGGAATGGCAGTTGATTATTTGACGTCCCTCTTGACTTTCAGTTTGGAATGAATATAAAGTTTTGCAATGAGCAGCCTGTTAAATGTCTGAATCGTGTAGGGTTTTTAATACCACCTCTGTCAGGTGGCTTACTCATTTGTTTTTCCTTTGTTTACAGAATGGGCACAGTGGTGTTCGAACACAGCCAACTCTTGACAGTAAGTTTATAAAGCTCCATTATAGACACAACTGTTTCTCTGACCATCCCTTACCCCTCAACATACACACCATTGTAATAGATAGCTTAAGGTTTTGTACAACTTTCTCTGTTTAATTTTTGGCTGAACAGTTTGAGTTTTAAACTTGGTATCAGAAAATAAACACACAGCTTGCACAAGCCCCATTGCTACTCGGTCCTTTCAGAGCACACGTTGCTGCAACCAGAGCTGTCCCCTCTGAGTCCCTCAGCAAACCATCAATCCTTAAAGGGACAGGGCACAGGTAAACATAACCCTGATATTCCTTTGAGTGCTGCACTCCCCCCATGTAAATGTAACGTTGTCCCAACATTTCTGTTAACTATGTATAACATACAGTCCATTCATTGATTTATTAGAAGTCCGTAAGTTGCACAAACTTGTAACTGGTTTCAGAGTGGTAGCCGTGTTAGTCTGTATCAGCAGAAACAACGAGGAGTCCTTGTGGCACCTTAGAGACTAACAAATTTATTTGGGCATAAGCTTTCGTGGGCTAAAACCCACTTCATCAGATGCAATCTGATGAAGCGGGTTTTAGCATCTGATGAAGTGATGCTAATTTTAGCCCACAAAAGCTTATGCCCAAACTCGTAACTGTCATTCTCAACTGTGCCTTTGAGTCTCTCTTTCTCTCAAGTTCTGGTACTGATGGTGGAAATGTATGTATCTCTCTTCAGTTTTTCATATTAAGCAGAAAGTCTGGCAATTTTAGTTCCAAAATCCAACTGAACAATCAGTTCTGAACACCGTAGATCCCTAAAGATATTCATATATCAAGAAATAAAAGTTCCTGTATGAGCAGTGATATAGTCATGATAACTCCAAGTCACTGGGCATATGGCAAACTATTTAGGGAACATACTAAATTAACATCATAACAAACTATCTAGAATTATAAAACGCATCATTTAATTTTAGAGCAGTAGACATACCATGAGTCAATATCACTTTACCAGTATTACATGGATCTTGGATAGACTGCAGGATAAGGTACAAGAATAGGCATTTGGTATGGCTCTGACAAACATGAGGATAGCCAGATGGTGCATTCACTCGTTCAGTAGTTGGATTTAGGCACTGATAAGTAGGTGTCCCTAAATGTTCATATTTTGGTGTCTGTGTGGCTCTTCTTTTTCTAGTTGGATGACCTGGAGTGTCAGTGGATTGTTCTGGTGATCTGCCCTCTTGTGCACTGTTGATTTCAGGTTCCATCGTCTCATTTTGCCATTCATGTTTTTCAGTGGCTGGTGTGAATGGCACATCAGTCTAATGCAGTTTCCAAATTCACAGGGTCAACCACATCCTCATTTCCCAGATGTGGATGAAATGTTTCTGCCTTGGAATTCACAGAATCTGTGCCATGGGCAATATCTGGTGCCATCACATAATGTAGTTCATCTTCACTCTCATTATCATAATCACTGGAGTCCAAGTGCTTGTTCTCATTTTGATCTCTTGTTGCACTAGTTTGCCTTGGTCTCTGTTTCTTCCTTTGTTGTGGTTTAGAAGGTGTTACATCGAAGGGCAAGCCGTCACAGGGAACTAAAAGATTGCAGTGGAGAACTCTTTAAAACATCCTTCCCCATCTTTTGCTTTTTAATTCATAGACTGGACTATCCCCTTTCTTTTCAAATAAAACATGAATCTTATCTTCCCAATAGGATCTTAATTTTCCTGGTCACCCTCTCTGAAAGATTCTGCACAAGTACTGCCACTGGGCAGGAGGGCAGCACCATGCACTTTCTGACCATAGTGATTTTTACCACGAGTAGCAGATTTTTGAGAACACTTTGATGCCAGTTCATAAGCTTCTTTCATCTGCTGTGTCCATTTCTCAGCTTAATCTTTATGGTGCCCAGGTATACACTGAGTGTATAGGTAAACCAAATGCAATGTCAATGGGCAAACATGGTGATCTTCCATATAATACATAGAGGGGAGAACTCTGTAGCTTCATTTTGTGTACAGTTATAGACTTAGGTGACCTTATTTAAAGGAGACTTTCCAGCTTGACTTTTGTTCTTCTAGCAAGGTTCACAACATAGCGAAGAGTTCAGTTCTGGCTTTCTATCTGCCCATTGCCTTATGAGTGGTAGGGGGTTGTGTGAGATGTAAAATTGAAACGGTAGTGCTACAACTTTCTGAATAAATTATTTTCACACTTAAATGGTTCTATTGTAACTGTTAGTTGGCTGGTGAGGTTTCTTTTGCTTGACTCGCGTACAGACTCTGGTAACATAATGTTTGATCTTCGCCTTCATCTGTGGCCAATTAAACCTATCTCTTGAAAGACTGATTACTTTCTCTGCTCTTAAATGTCCCATCTCTTCATGTAGCTCGATTCCCTTTCTTATTTATTTTTCAGGTAATACCAGTTGATTTTGTAACTTGGTTTTTCAGTAAAGTATTCCACCTGTTTCCAGATGCAATGGTGCCACTCACACGCATATTACCATATCCTCCTGTGTTCTCTTGGTTATTTTGTCTTTACCTCATGGATTTATAATGAAGAATTTTAGCAACAGCTGCATCTTCGTTTAGAACTTCCAAAATGTCGTCTTGTGGAAATGGTTTTATGGTGGATTTAATACCAATGGAGATGAGTTTCTACTGGCAAAGGGGTGGTAGTAACAGCTCCTGACTAAGATACCTTGTCATCTTTTTGTACATCCAAGGACTGAAAGTCCGCATTAACGTCTTTGCTTGTCTCTCTTGTGCATTCTGTCATATATTTTTCCATATCAAGGGGCACTCTGGATAAAGCATCTGGCTCCACATTAGATTTCCCTAGATGATATTTAACTTTGAAGTTAGTCAGCTAATCCTGAAGCCTGTATGCTGTGGCATTCAGCCTGGCAGAAGTGAAAGCATAGGTTAGCAGGTTGTTATTGCCATAAACTATGGATTTTGGGTGTGTAGAAATAATCATGGAATTGGTCAGTAATAGCCCACTTCAAAGATAGAAACTCCAGCTTTCCTTAGTGAAGGTGATAATTCTCCTCAGCTGTAGTACATGTTCTTGACTCATACCAATTACTCTATTTACTTTCTTGACATTAATAGAAGACTGCACTTAGTCCCTTATTGGAAGCATCTACATGAAGGATAAAGGGTTACGCAAAATCAGGATAGGCGGTTATTGGTAGCAGTTGTTTTTTAAAACGTTTTGATGATGCTCAGTCCAGAGAAGTCGCTGTTTGGAGGATATCTGTCCAAATGCCTTTCCTTGCCCTTTAGCTTTCTTCTTTTTCCAAGCCACTTTTGACAGTGATGAGTCAGATTCCAGTGAAACAATCAACAAGTCGTACAGTGGCTGTGCTATTCTAGAAAAGTGTTGAATGTAGCTTCGATAGTAGATGATGAAGCCTAGCAGCTTACAAAGTTCCCCTCTCCTGTCCCTTGGTTTCTCTGCGAAAGCACAGAGTCAAGGTGTCAGTTGGATCCATCTTATAACCTTC
Organism: Terrapene triunguis; assembly: GCF_002925995.2. Lineage (NCBI taxonomy): Eukaryota > Metazoa > Chordata > Testudines > Emydidae > Terrapene > Terrapene triunguis. The sequence continues at coordinate 3,571,525 of NW_020665349.1, forward strand.
ATCAGATACCACCTTTCCCGAGTAATGTTTTAAAGGTCATATCTAGAAACTTTCACCTTAATTATTCTGTGACTGTTGCAATACTCTCCTTACGTTCTCTGCGTGTTCTTCGAAAGTGCCACTGTCCACAAGAACGTTGTCCAGGTAGGGAAATGCACACGTCATATCATCTTCTAACAACTTAGCTGCCTCTCGAGAGGATGGATTTATTAATGATGGGGAAAAACCCCGTTTGTTGCTGTAGCAAGTGTCTACACTACAGTGGCGTAGCTGGAGTGCTGCAACTTGTGCTGCTGTAGCACTTGTAGTGTAGACCTACCCTAAATTGGGTACTCTGGGTTGCAGCTTGGGTGTTTAATGGTAAATACAGGCCATCCTGGTAGATCTGATAGTGTCGGCTTTGCCTCTGCTCTCTTGTGGTTTTCCTGCATGACATCTGACTGGTAGTGTTCTGTACTGCCACATCTGAAACGGTGGTCACAAGTACCGCCTCTGCCAGATGGTCTGCAGCTAACACATCCTCTTTTCTGGGGTTGCCTGCCTGCTTGTGTGCTCGTACCATTCAGTGCTTTTGTGTGCACCCAGACAGCTCGCTTCTTATACTAATTTCAGCCCTTGCACTTTTGAGTTCATCAATACTGGCCTTTAGTTCCCTTATCTCATCCATCAACAAGTCACCTTTGGAGATTCTTTTCACTCAGGAGGAGGTGCTGCTTCCCTTTCTGACCTGTGCTCTGTGTATGGCAATTTCACAGAATTACAAGCTGCTGCTGTAGCCTGCGCTCCATTCCCCGACTTCTGGTGTTTCTCTGCTTCCTCCGCTACAGCAGTGTGCAGCTTCTCAAACAAGGTCTCATGTGCAACTTGATTATCTTTTAAACGAGGTTGCATCACAGTCTGAATATCCCGTCAGGACTGAGTGGATGAATGTGTTTTGTTGCAAGGACAGGGTTATATCTTAGGTCAGAGTCCGCTCCTTGTGAGGCAAACAATACTTTCTCTCTGAAATCGAGTGCTCAGACTAGGAAATCCTGACGTGTCCTTTGGCTCTTGCGCTGGCCTTAAGAGCTGCAGGTAAAGTTCAGTCTCATCTTTCCCTTGGTTATAGGACCTTGAGATGTTCCTCCGTTTTGGCAGGCTCGGTTAGTTTTTTCCTTCCAGCTAGCTCCTGAGGCTCAGTCCAAGGCAAACTGTCCTAATTACAGCTTTTGTTATCTCAGCGTACCCCTTTCAAATCCCACTTTCAGTTTGATAAATCCAACTGCTTAGGCTCAATTAATCTGTCCTTTTGGTGGGAGTTCCCAATCTGTCCTGTTGTTTTTAAATGTTTACAGTGTTGTCGTCGTAGCCGTGTTGGTCCCAGGATATTAGAGAGACAAGGTGTGGAAGATACTACCTCACCTACCTTGTGTCTGTTATTTTACAGTCTTTCTTTAAAATTGGTTGTTTTCTGGGATAGGGTGACACATTTCCCCCCCCCCGGGGGTTTGTTGTTTCATTTCTCTCATGCTTATTTCAAGTGAGTTTGCAGACCTTCAATTTTTAAAGGGACAAGGCACTGGTAACTCTAACCCTGATATTCTCTTGTGAGCTGCACTTTTACTTGCTTGCTAATAATGAAATGTTAAAATCAGTTTTATTAAATTTGCTCCCAGATGTGCAACACTGAATAGACTTGGAGTCACAGGGAAGTTCCCAGTTTTATTTTTTTAATTCTCATGCCCACATTGATGTCAATCAGACATTTCTTACCAATTTTCCAGCTTCCCATTTGGAGAACAGATTGATCGTAATTTTTAGTGGAGTTCAAAAAGAATGTGGCTTTGTTTTGTTCTCTCTTGTTATCCTGCAGCAAACTTCTGGGAATAAGGTTGGCTAACATGCTCCCTCTGCTGGATGGCTTGTCTGCTGCAGTAGAGCAAAAAAACATGCTGATGCATAGACAGTGGTTGTCTGGCCTTTTTGCTTAACCTTTTTTCATGTATTATCTTACTGGTAGTACCCCCTGTGGATTACTTCCTGGTATTCCTATCATTATCAATAACACTATGCTTTTCTGCCCTGTATGAGCATGTCTGTGTTCCTTTTTATGGGTAGCAGCACAAATTGATTTCCCTGTAAACTTACCCCCTCAGCCCCACACCTTGTGTCCATCCCAACTCTGGGAAGGTATCCATCTCTCAAAAACCACCCTCAAGGTTTGTTGTCAGAAGTAGGGCAGTTTGTCCTTCAAGTACTCTTTTCTCATACAAGTTTTGTGAACAGAGGTCTTGAGTATCCAGAGCTGTAAACCTGGCATGTTTTCATCAGCACAAAATTTAGTTTAAGGTTGAAAAACTTGTGAGTCTGCTGATTTACCATCTTTGAATCAGTTGCTCTCAAAATATTTGTAAAATACTGTTCCAATTGAAAATTGGTTTACAATCGAAGCATGAGCTACCACAAAGGGAGCTGTGGAAGTTGCTGTCTGTAGCACAGTGGCCTGCTTTTTTATTTATTGGATTTGTTCATCTCCCAAGTTACAAAGTTCTCTGAAGACCCACTTGGCTACTTTTTAAGTCTCAAATTCTTTGCTATGCAAAGTAAATCATCCTTAACTGACCTTGGAACTCTTAAATTTTATGCATTTGTTCTAGAATCTAGCTCAGAGAGAGTCTCTGCCCATCCCCAATCCTCAATTTGTTAACATTGCTGTCCTCTGTCATACATGTTTGTAAACGGGACCATCTTTGACTCCTCCCACACTTAGCCTACACATCCAGGCTATGTTCAAACCCTTGTTTTTTTCCTCCTTAACACACTCAAACTCTGACCTTTTTCTTTCTGTCCATGCTGTTAAAACTCTAGTCCAAGTCCTCCTAATCATCCATCTTGACTTCTGTCACCTCCTCTCTGATTTCCACATCATGTCTTCCCCAACCCATCCTATCCTTTCAAAATATGACAGCTGGGACTATATTCCTGTCCATTGCCCTAACTATGTCACTCCTCTCTTCAGTTCTCTTGCCTGGTTTTCCCTCTCTAATACTATACCAATACTATAGGCCAATATTATAACAGGGTTCAAAAGGGAGCTAGATAGATTCATGGACGATAGGTCAATCAATGGCTATTAGCCAGTATGGGCAGGAATGGTGTCCCTAGCCTCTGTTTGCCAGAAACTGGGATTGGGTGACAGGGCTTGGATCACTTGATGATTCCCTGTTCTGTTCATTCCCTTTGGGGCACCTGCCATTGGCCACGATCAGAGGACAGGATACTGGGCTTGATGGACCTTTGGTCTGACCTAGTATGGCCGTTCTTATGTTCATATGTTCTCTAAACACATCCTGTGCAAGTGTCTTGTCCTTCCTGTCTAGGCCCTTCATGACTGCCCCCTCCCCCCCCTCGCTTGTCCTGCCTTGTCTCTTATATTGTTACCCTTGGCTGCTTCCTCCTCTGCAAAGAGATGCCAGCCTTGTTCATCCAATTATCAGCTTCTCCTACAGTCATCTGTATGATTTTTTTCTGTGCCACCTCTTATGCGTGCAGCACCGTCCCTGCATCTGAGTGATCTGGATAGTCACTACCTCCTCCTTCAGATCCCTCCTCAAGATCCATTTCTGCTTTGGCTGAATTCTTGTTAGGGTCGATCAGCAGTGGCTTGTGTGTCTGTCAGGACCAGCTAGTTTAATTTTTTTTAAATGGCATCTTCATGGACCATCAAGTAGTGCAGTTGCTCCCTCGGTCACTATATGCTTTTATTTTCATCACCCTCATCCTCCCTTCCCTCTCTTTGTTTCTCATCCTCATTGCGCTTGGTTTCAGACGGTAAGTTCTCCAGGGTGGTCACTGTTAATATTTGTTTGTATAGCACCTAACACATTGGGAGGGGCCTGATCCTGACTGGGGGCCTCGGAGAGCTACAACAAGACAGCGAACGTGGAAAGACGATGATGCTTAACTTCCAAGCACATATCCGAACTGTACTGTGGACACTCTTAAGACTGAGTCTTTTCATCCCGCTTGTATTTTGCATACCAGTTAATAGTGAACTTGTTGGGGCGTAGTCACTGAAACCATGAGGTATAAGAAGATGGAGCTGCGTGAAAGGCGTAACTGGCCTTCTGAATCTTAGCAGCAAATGGCTGTTTGTGAATTTCAGCAAGTAGTTTGAGAACTTCTGAATTTCCATGTTGTAACTGAAGTTCTTCATGGGACATCACAGAACAGCAGCATGGATTTAACAGGATAATTACATTACTGTCCTAGAATCCTCCAGCTTAACATTACAAGGTAGCGATCCCTGGGAAAGGTGCATTTGTAATAAGTAGGTGGCTTTTAACAGTAGTACAGTTCATTCTTGGCATTTTCCGTCTCTAGGATGAGTAAAACAAAGTCATGTTAGTCATCTGTTTGGGTCACCAAAAGTGCTCAATGAAAGGGTGTTATGTTTGACTGTAGCTTGTTTTGTTTCATTGTCAGCACTTCCCAAATACTTCTAAACCATTTATTAAAGGGATGTACTTCCTTGCGACTCCGAACCAGTAAGTTGTACGTACTGTTTTTGTCTGTCCAAAACTCACTTGAAGAGTATCAAAACAGTATCTTGTTCTTGTTTACAAATAGATTAAATTATTTTTTTATTTATACAGCATCATAGATGTGCCTGGAGCTTTACAGGCAAATACAACAGATCCTTGTCACGCTTACGCTTCAAGTTAGACTAGGTGTAACAAGAAGAACAGAGTGATATGGGGGAGGAAGAAAAGGGAATTGAAAGATGCACAGAGTGTTACCTTAGTTGCATACAAGCCATTAGCTCCTTTATTATTTTCTATTGGACTTGGTGTCTGCAGTTTTTTTTTTTTTTACAGCTAGTAGTTCTTCATTCTTGACTAATAAAGCCATTGAGCTGGAAATCTGAATGTGAAAAACCCTATAAAGAGGGCAAGAATGGAGGTCATCTACCCAAAATAAGTGAGCCGTGGGGAAGAGGCTTCATCAGGGTTGTTGATGATGTTCCAGACATGGGCAAAAGCACAGGGTTGTAAGAGATCGCCATGGGATTATAAAGACATGCTGTGTTGGTAGAGCATAGGGTGGAAGTGGGCCAGTTAGGAGAGGAACAGAGATGTTGGCAAAGGTTGGGAAGGGCCTTGAAAGTGAGGAGGAGGAGTTCAAAACTGATGTGGAAGAAGATTGGAATCAATGCGGGAGATTCAAAGAGGGGGAGTGAAAAAACAAGTGGGAAAAAAAAAAAAAAAAAGTGACAATAGATAAATAAACAAAGGAATGTCACTCATTAAAAATCTACTAGTGAAAATCTTAGACCCGCCAAAGGAAAGATGGCTTGGCTTTACCAATGCCTGTGGAATTTACTCCAATAGCCAAGTCAAGCGGGTCACTAAGTCATCGGTACCAATTCCTCACACATTGGTAAATTGACTGGAATGTGCTGCCTTGTCTTAAAGTCTCTCTGTTCCTGAATCAAATACGTGGGGTTGTGTGTGCTGGAATTCCTTTCTGATTGGCTTTTTCTAACTTGCAGCTACTTCATCAGTTCCAACGTCTAAGACAGAAACCTCTCCCTCGCTACCTACTGCGGGGTCTCTGCCTAGCACGGCGTCCTCCACTGCTTCGCTTCTGCCTTCAGCTCCACAGCACACAGCAACGTTACCCAGCTTGCCCCAGTCCAGTGACTTGGCCAGCAGCTCACTCTCCCAGTTAAGCAGGTACAGTAGGAGGACAAAGGAAAACGGGTTGAATTTGGGCTTAGTGGCAGTGTGCGCAGGATAGAAATGAGTCAGTGTACAAGGTGACTCCAGGTAAATGCGGCCCCCTCTCTTGTTTTAACCCGAACTAGGACAGGTATTCATAAGAGATCCAGGATAATGTTTCTGGTTGGAATATACGAACCACATGCTACATTTCAGCGGTACTGTGCCCACAGATCTCTGTTCTTGGAGTCTCATAGATTTAGCAGCAATATCCTATTTAAGGATCTGCTGCTTCAACGTAGCCTATAGTGGATTCCAAATTACACTTATACCTTCATTTGGTGTTTTTGCTGCCTTGTCCACAGCACCAGCTATTGATCTGGCCAGTTTTTTAGCCTATAAAAATCCAGTTCTTTAGCAGTTGCTTTTCTGATCATTTTTAAATGTTGTAGATGTTTAAATCCTTGATTGTCACACATTTAAAGTAAAAAATGTCGACATTGGGACTGAGGGCTGAGTGGTTCCAAGTGCTTCTTGCTAAGATCCTTCCTTGAGGAAATGTGAACTATCAGATTGAAGCTCTGGGAAGTTCTGTCCATCACCACTCAGCTCTTCTGTGCCAGCTGTTTGCTTCTCACGGCACATTATTAAAGCTTCGTTCTTGAACCGGTGTCATCGTGAGTCTGTATTAATTATATAAACTACTTGCGCTGTTTGACCTCTGCACTATATTTCTTGAATTTAGCAATGGATTGAACCAGGACCTAATGGCTCTTGTCCATCTCCCAGCTAGTGCATGGTCATGCCCTGTTGGACAGTCAGTGTTGAGTGAAGTCTTAAATGCCTCAAGTAATTGGAATTATTCCTTTCACCTGAGACTCGATCGCTCACATTTTTGCTGTACCACCTTTCATCCAAAAGGGATCCAAAGCACTTCACAAACGATGAGTGAGGTGCCTGGCTAGAAATTTGGGTTTAGGTGTGCATGATGTGGGGCAGACTTGGAGTAACCTGAAAAGACAGTGATGCCTGATTTCCAAGCACATATCTGACTTGCATGTGCAGACAGCTCTTGAGTCTGAGTCTTTTCAGGAGTGGGCCCCCTGATGAATCAAGGTGTCGAGGGAATGTGCATTTCAAAAACTACCTGTGCATGACTGAACCATTTCCCTCCTTCTGCCACAGTGTCTCCTCATCCTGGTGGCTGCAGGAGAGGGAGGCAATAAAAGTCTTAGTGAAATTGGTCTGTAAAGCTGCAGAGGTGTATGCTGGTCCTCCTCCTTGACATGCCTCAAAGGGCCTGGTCATGAATTAGGAAATGCCCTACAGTATTAACTTTCAGTCTGGTTATAAACACCACTGTTGCATCTCCAAAGAAAATGCCTGTATTTAATCATGGTCAGGACACTTGTCTTCCTGCCCCTCGTTGACATGCATGGGGCTTTCTTAATACCAGAATTCGGAAGGGAGCGTATAGACGTGTGAGTGGTGACCAGACCTGTTTCTGAGCTGCTTAACTCTTCTGGATGGTTGGCTTTATTTGTGGTGGTTGCATTTTGCTTGCCCTTTATTTTGCTGGGGTGGCATTAGTTTTGGGGTGGGAGGAAAGGTGAAGCGGTTGGTCATTTAAAATGCTTAAGAACAAGCTTTAGTCACCTGCCAAGAAGGCTTTTACAGATCTGGTGCTGGTGTTGCTGTTAGCACTATAAGCTTGGAGGTGGGACTCCTTGATTGATAGAAAACAAGTAGTTGTGAGAAGAATGAATGTACTCCCTAAAAGCAGAATTACTACAAGAGTCCATTTCCACTATTTACAAAAATGTTGATCCTTTCCCTTGAAGATAAACTAGCTGAGTTGTGCTAGATGTGGGGGGACAGTCTAACTCAAGGAGGAGAAAAACAAAACAATGCAGTACAAGAAATGAGAGTTGATTAAAAAAGTTAAGGTTAGGAGTTTGAGAATGGCTGGCTTGCCTGAAAATGTAGGAACTGGGAAGACAGTATTCCTTCTGCTGAGGCATCAGAAGATTCACATCTAGCAGGAAGAATGTGGATTCATTTCAGCTAGGAGACTTCTGACGAGTAAGTCTGCCTCCGAGAACTGTCCTAATGTATGTGAACCCTTGATGGTGAGAAGCAAGCTCTTTACTGTTGCAAAAGGAGCTGATCATTTGTTGATTTCACGGCTGAGTTCTGTCCTTTATAACTCTGTAGCTCTCAGGAGAGATGAGGCTTTTCCTTTGTAAACAAGATGAGGGATTTAGGTCTTTAAATCATCTGATGAAATGAAGTGTACTTTGGCAATCAATTTTTTTAAATTCAGAAAGTGGAGACCTGCCTAAAGTTGTGAAGGTCTGAGAGCTCAGAAGTTGCAATCCTAGCTTGAAGAGTCTACATGACATACAGATACATGCAAGCTCCTATTGTTTAGTTTTTTTTTTTAATTTGAACCACTCTTCCTGTATCTTCTCACTGTATTTCTACCTAGAATTTCTATAGTGGATATTCTGTGTGATGGACACTTTAACATGCTCTGATTCCCAGAGTTTTACTGTGTTTGAATATTTTAAAACATAATGGGAATTAGTTTGTATATGAGAGCGACAAGGTGGGCGAGGTAATATCTTACTGGACCAACTTCTGTTGGTGAAAGAGACAAACTTTTGAGTTCCACAGAGCTCTTCTTCAGAAGTTGGTCCGATAAAAGATATTACCACTCACACTCTCTCTCTCTCTCAAATCCTGGGACCAATATGGCTACAACAACACTACAGATAACAATAGAAGCTATGTAGTATTATGTATGCATATTGTGAGTGATTAAAATGGATTTGGGGGCTCGGTGGTGTGATTTCAGTTTGATGCTGGAATTCCCTTTTGGTGTTCTAGGTGACAAGTGTTCTCCCTGCTTTTACTTCACCATTTTTAATCTACACTTCTTTGGTCCCCATTTTTCTGAAGGTGTTGAGACCATTAGCAGAATTGTGGTGTTAATACTCAGTAATGTTCATTAGTGGGGTCAGTATTATGCAGCTGAATTCAGAAGGGATTCTATTTCTTATTATAAATGGCTTGTCATTGCTTTGGCAACTCAGTAAGAAACTTTTACTCGTTTAAAACATGAGAAATTTACAAGCACTAATGAGCAGTGTCTTCCTGTCAGTCACAATGACTTTCTTATAACACTGAGAGGAGGGTAGTTAATTGCCATTCTCCACTGTAAGAAGATCTTTGACGTTATGTTGCTTTTGATTCCAGAACTGGTTTTCTGTATATATCAATAACTTATTTTTAGTGTTAAAATAAATCACTAAAACATTAAAAAGTATTTTAAATGCTTTTATAATGTTCAGTTGTGAGAAATTCAGGATGATTAGTCTGTTTAGTTTAGTTTTATTGATTAATCCTTTAAAATTTGTCTTTCTAGTTCCCTCTCCAATCATCAGAGCAGCCTCTCCTCTGCTGCAGCGCTGTCTGCGAGCACCTCACATGCGGTAAGTCCTGTTTGAATCATAACAGCTATTAAGTCGACATTGTTGTCTGCAGTGTTGAAATATGTTATCTACTTATGCTAAACAATCTGTTCCGCATTGCATTTAGCTGTGACACTCTGAGTATGTTTCCCAGACCTGAAGAAGAGCTCTGTGTAAGCTCGAAAGCTGGTCTCTCTGACCAACAGTAGTTGGTCCAATAAAAGATTTTACCTCACCCACCTTGTCTCATTAAATCTACAGTCAGTTTTCCTGATAAAGGTTTAAGATGCCTGTCAAGCTGTCTGGAGTGGTACCAGCCTCAGGGCAGACTGCTAAGAAGCAGGGCACAAATCTCAAACTGGTTTTGAATTCTGTCCTCAGATTTCACCAACCAAATATCCAGTGTGAACTCCTAAAGCGCTATTACAGCCTTAACATGGAGTCACAGACAGGCCCCTTGGTAATCTCCTCTGTCTTGCCACCCATGCAAGCTTGCCTTTGTGAGAGATGGTCCCTTACACCAAAAGTCAATATTCAGGTTACTCCCAGTCCCAAAAGGCTAGTCACTTACCCAGGTCAATTGCACCTTAAATTCTATATCAAAGACAACACTTGTAGCCAATCCTATAATAAACTAATAAAAATAAACAAGTTATTTACGAGGTTAAAGCAGGTAAACATACACACAAATGAGTTAGTTAGAATGATAGACGCTCCTATTATAAAGCAAGCTCTGTAAGTCCTTTAGAGCTAACCCGTACCAAGCACTGGGGATCTTTTGCTTGCTCCTCAGAGTCCAAGCAGCATAAAAGACCCAGTTTCTTCTTGTCAGGGATTTTTATTCCCTTCCTCCCAGAGATCAAGCTGATGGGATCAACTTATGCACAGGTCTCCTCTTCATGGGGGTGGGAGGAGGAATGCAGTTAACAAAGTCTTTGTCCTTCGATGCTTAACAGTGGCTCATTTGGTTTCAGTTAGTCTTTTTGTGTACAGTACCTAACACCTTCTATAGGAAGCCAGCCTTTACATTAGTTAATGCTTCTTTCCTGTTTGGTGAGTTACACCGTTACAGATGCAATGCAAACGCTTAACATTTGTACCCCATGTTATTAGGTTATATTAAGTGAGATTAATACAAGCAACATCCTACAAGCATTTCATAAAGTCTAAACATATTTTTATAAAGCGAATACCTATTTTAATAACATTAACACGCAGGTGAGCCAGACTGGTCTCCAGCTATGCATTCATCAGTGTTTAGTTGGGACCTAGGCATGAGCTGACACCTGGTCTGCCAGTGTCACAATGCCCGGGGACTGAGACAAGTGCTTTATCTCACTAGGGAAGAGGGGCAATTTCCCAGCTCTCTAGTAGTATCAAGAGCTCGTCTCTGGTGCTGATGGCTTGTGATTGATCGGACATAAAAGCTGTCAATGGTCTAGCACTGAATTTTGCCCATCCTATCCCTCAGACAAATGTAGCCACAGAGGAAACTTCCATGTAAGGGAGTAGAGAGAGACATTTTTGCCACAAGTTGCATTAAAAAGTTGTAGTAAAGTGGCTGTTTGAAGCTGCTCCGAAGTTTTGAGTGTTATTACTAACCTCAGTGGAGTTGTTAGCAGGCAGTGTGCAAGTGTATGAAGAACGCCATGTAACACATGATTCTGGAATGTGTCGCATGGGTATTACCATCATCTGCATACGTCTGTGTGTTTCTGGTAACAAGGCAACCAGTATTGAACAGATGTGGTTATACTAGTGCTAAATAGAAAGACAGTTGCCGTCTTGCTCTGTGGTGGGCTGCCCCTGTGTATGCAACCCCAAAATGGCATATGGATTGGTTATGGTTAGTAGAGGGGTTTTCTGTATGGGTTCAGTATATGTAGTAAGTGTGTTAGAAACCATTACATCATCCCTAGTCGGTAAGTACAGTAAAAGCTGTTTTATCCAGCATATTGGGGAAATGGGGGGTGCCAGTTAGTGAAAAATGCCGTTTAACTAAGAGGGAGGGAGTTTGTGTATGGGAGGGGGTACAGGGTGCCGGATCCGGGGGCCGCTCACCTTAGGCGGCTCCCTGCAAGCGGCGACCTGCCCCAACTGCTCCTAGGTGGCGGCACGGCAGGCAGCTTTGCACTCTGCCCCGGCCCCACCCCAAGCGCTGGCTCTGCAGCTCCCATTGGCTGGGAACCATGGCCAATGGGAGCTGCGAGGGCAGTGCCAGCGTGCAGAGCTGCCTAGGATCGCCTCCACTGAGGAGCAGCCAGGACAGGTCGCTGCCTGTGGGGAGCCACCCAAGGTGAGCGGCCCGCCCCGGATAGGGCACCGCCCTCTCCCACATCCAAACTCCCTCCCAGAGCCCACGCTCTGCACCCCCTCTCGCGCCCCAACCTCCTGCCGGCCCTGCGCCAAGCGGACTATAAACCAGTGTATCAATGAAGATCAGAAATGCTGGTTTATAGAGCTTTCCCGTTGGTGACGTGCCAGATAAAACAGCTTTTACTGTATCTTGAAATCTCTTACTTAGTAGAATGTTCCCTCTTCCCATTCTCTGCTGAGCTTTAGCTTTGCTGTTATGGCACTTGTGTTGCACTCTACACTATGCTGCAAGCAGTACGCTATCTGGCTTGCATATCAGTTTAACACATCTCCTCCACTACCACTAAGGGCATCACAGTTTTTAAGTTTGCATTTCGCTTTTAATTTTTGCAAGTGGCCTGAAGAAATCCTATTAGCAGGGGCCCTTTAAAGCAAATATCCTTTTCCTTAGATAAACTCCTAGACGCTTGCAAAGATATCTAAGTTAAAAGGATCATTCTGGTGAGAGCCAAAATGACCATAGTTAACATAATAAAAAAGCAACTGAACCACAGATATATAATTCCAACTCAGGCCTGGTGACTTGCGTTTCATTCTCATGGTGTAGGTTTATAGAACCTCTTAATGGAATTATAGCCTTTGGCTTACCGGTTCCTGTTGCGTATGTATATAATACAGATGAGAATGCTAGGATTCTCTTGCACATGCTGCTGTTACCTAAAAGGTTGGGTGGTGTTTTTACTCGGGTGTTTTGCAGTGTGGTTTGTCCGCTCTGTGATCCCCATTCTTTTTGTCTCCTTTCTAGCACACCAGTGTGGAGAGCACAGCTTCACTCCAGCCCTCAACAACCTTTTCAACTGCTTCAACCTCAGCCACTAGCACCACATCCTCAGTTGTCAGCATGGCAAGCAGTATGAACACTACAAACAGCCTTGGCCTGAGCGTTACCAGTGTGTCTATGCCAGCTGCTTCTACACGGGCAGCTCCCTTAGTGTCTTCAGGTTCGCAATATTAACAAATCACATGAATAGACAGAGGACTTCAGTCTGCAGGTTGTCAGTTGAGCACCACGCCAGCAATAACTACGCTAAGAAATACACACTCTTTAAAGACTTGCATTTTTCAGCATGCTTTACTTGCTGGCCTATGAAATAAAGTTGCCTGCTTTTATGTGTTGGGAATATTTGATGGGTAATAATTAGCATTTATGTAGCATGTTCCATCTTCAGAAAGCTTTATAGATGATAACCAGAGCTGCTCCTGATTTAGTCAATGTGGACCTGTAGAGAATTGGTTTGCAAACTAAGCAACATGGTCAGCTCTTGGCTTTATTCACATTAGCTTTTACTTCTAACTCTCCCCCTGCAGTCCAAGTTCATGTGGCAGTGTCAGAATCCACTGCAATTCCAGCCTTCATTACCCCATGCCAAAGCATTGCTGCCTTGGTGACTGAGGAGAAGAGGCTCTGGATTCATGCGTTGCCCATGTCACTGCAAACGGCTCTGCTAGGAGAAAGAATGCCTGAAACAGCCAGGGCAGTTCATTTTGTGCGGTGGTGGCGGCTCTCGTCCTTTTCAGAGAAGGGAGATGAGTTGTCTTGTGCTCAAATGGAAGCAGTACTGAAGTTCACTGCTGGCTTTGTAGTCAGCTTTAGCTGCCAAAAGGAAATGTGATGCGTCAGGATATCCCTTAGGGGAAAGTGGTGAAGGAACTGGACATTCTGGCTGAATCATATGCACAAGCGTTTCTCTCTTCCCTTTCCCACTCATACTGCCAGTGGAGGTTCTAATTACTGGCCAGACAAAGTGCATTTCTCGCCCCATGGTCCTCAGCACAGCCCTGCTTCATAGCATTATGACCTCTCCTCTTCGCTCTTCCTGGCCATAGCTGAAGCCAGCAGTACCCACAAAAGAGAGCTACGATGCTGTTGATGACTAGTGATTTCCATCTGATTGACAGCAGAGCGGAAAGTGAGAGCAGCGAGGTTGCTATCTGTTGCAGTGAGACTGAGGCCTGGACTCTTCCTCTGAAAAGGGACTAGGGGAGGGAGCAATGGGTCCATAACCCTTTCCATCATTTCAGACTCCTACTAACCTGAGAACTAATCCACCAAACCCAGACTGATCTCCGGGATGGAACCATGTTCTTTACCTCTGGGCCTGTGTAGGATCCTTATCTCTTAGTATGTCTGGTCCCTTAGCTAACAGGGTGTCTGTTATCATGTTCAGGCCCTCTTTCAAGTAGTATTAGCTTGCAGTTTTTATTCACCATTCCTCTTAAGCATATCTTTGCTGTCTAGACACTGTGAGTTCAGCCTTCAGGGCAGGCCAACAAACTTGTCTCAGGGCTGAAGCCTTTACTTTGAGGCTTGTTAAAATTTTTGTATTTTGATTCTACAGGCAAAGCTCCCCCCAACCTGCCCCAAGGTGTACCACCCTTGTTGCATAACCAGTATATTGTGGGACCTGGAGGACTCCTGCCTGCCTACCCAGTAAGCGACTTCATTGTACCTGCCGTAGATTACTTAACTCCTTGGTGCCAATGGGTCCTCCAGACCTGCCACCGTCTATGCCAGCGTGTCTTTTTTTGGCATGTGTTGCGTGTGGACTCCTGGACTCGTTGCTCCAGGTGCTGAAGAAGGGTATGGGAAGTATATTCTGTGCAGGTTTGCAATTCATTGCTAAATTCAAAACTGACTGTTTGAAAATCCTTGATTACGGGGTTGATTCTGCTTCCACTGAAAAATGGGAGTTTTGCCATGGACTTTAATGGGATCAGTATTAGGCCGTTTCAGTTGAAATAGAATCATTTGAGTTAAATGTTTGACTTTCTGGGATGGATTGGGCGTGCTGTACTCAAAACCAGCCACGTGTCCTGTCACCTGTATTTTCAGATAGATGTCAGCATGCTTTGGAACAGACTTCATCTCAGTGGCTGCACAGTCCAGTCTTCTCAGTTGGACGCTCTGGCCTACCACTAGTTCGTTTCCTTCTTCACCGAAGGGAGGGAATAGTCATTCCTCAGTTCTAACCTAGAAATGAACGATTGTATCTTGCAAACTTTAAGGCCTGTTCACTGAATCTTGGAGCACCGTGTACCAGGGAGCAGTAATAGCAAACAATGCAGTTAAGAAGGTTGATTAGCTCCTAGCTCTGAATGTCTTGTGGTTGTTTCCAGTAAACTGTGTGCCCTTGAGAACTGTACTGACTACACAGTCTTCAGACTTCAAATCTCAGAGTGCTAATGACCATGGAAAATGAGGATTTGTAATTGATATGTCAACCAAACTTTAACTGCGCTAGCCCTTGGAAACAGAATTATATATATCTTGATAGTACAAGATCTATGATAGCCTGGTGTTTTTAAAATAGGCTGAGTCTAGATTAATCTGTCTTAAAACCCCCAAATTGGCCAATATTAGAGAAAAGTGTTATAACGTTGTTGTATTTTTATCTGTCTTCAAGCAGATCTATGGTTATGACGATCTTCAGATGCTCCAATCCAGGCTGCCAATGGTAAGTAAATGAACCAAATGGCTTGCTTTCACTGTGAGTTAATCTTGTAGTCCTTCTGCCCAGGAGAAACCACTTCAGTTTATGGTGATTTTTAAGAGCTTCCCTTGAGTCTGTCCTACTTCCTTGAAGATGCTGATGTATTCTAGCTGCTCAAGTATCTCCTTTCAGTGCGATTACCTAGAAGGTTTAAGTTCCTTAAGGTTCTTCTTCGAGTAACACACCTACTGCCACTCCACTTCCGGTGCGCATGCGCCTCTCGAGCCCCTGATTGGAGATTTCTAGCTAGCAGTGACCGTTCAGCCCTCACACATGACTTAAGCCTCCTCATCTCAGGCCATGTCTACACTACGTGGGGAGATCGATCTAAGTCAGGGGTGGCAAACTTTTTGGCCCGAGGGCCACATCGGGGAATAGAAATTGTATGGTGGGCCATGAATGCTCACAAAATTGGGGTTGGTATGCAGGAAGGGGTGAGTGCAGTGAATGAACGGGGTAGGCAGCAATTTTCAAGTTCTACCCTCATGACAAGGACCAAAAGCAGCTGGATCTCTTTGGATGAAAGTCATACTTGTCCTCAACCCTGCAGTTCCGGATCACAAACTATCAGGCGGTCATAGCCAAATACTACTTGACTAATTACAACAGGCTTGCAGCCTTTATTGAAAGCTGGCACATGACTGTGAGGAGCAATTCCAGTCCATAGTTATGGAGTTGTTGGCCAGAATGGCTCTCCAAGTGTCCTTTATATGCTGTAGGCACTGCTGCCAGCTCTATCTCCATAGCGGGGTAGTTATGCTCAGGATGTCATGGCTCCAACTTTCAGGGTTTCCAAGAGAGGTTCAAAACACAGTAGAGGATTTCTCCTTCTCAGAGACAATGAATGACTCCCGGCACACGTTGAAGGGTTCCAGGGCTGCCCTGTGTTCCCTGGGCATTGGACACACCTACGAGCAAGAAACGTTTCAGTAGTTTCAGAGTGCCCAGAGGTCATGCCCTACTCAGTTGTTGGGGTATCCTAGACCTTGGGAAGGTCTCAGAAAGAGGGAGAGATTTCAGAGGAAGATAGCTGCCCAACTGCCCTCCATGACCATCCAGGTGTCATCTAAACAGCAGTTTTGATAGGTTGGTCAGGGGTTCAAATCCTCCCACTCCTCTGGATGTACAGTTGTGCCTTTTAGCCCACTTCCTTCCCTTTGGGGACTACCTTGTCCATTTTCACCAGGAACCACAGACCAGTGGGTCTTGGAGGTCCTAACATTTGAGCTATACCATCCATTTTATGTCACACACTCCCTTCCACTCCCCTTCCCATTCCTCTTCAGGGATCCCTCTCCTTTTTCCACATCACAAATGGAACAGAAATTAAAGTGCGCTCCTTATCGGTGAGTGGGGAAACCTTCTCTGGTAGGTATAAGAGAATCTGGCGGGTTTTGTGTCTGTTGCTAATTCCGAGCTGTGGTGAAATTGGCCAGATTGTGTTAAATTTCACATTGGGTTCTTGGGCTGTGGGTCTGGATCATCTGTTGCTGGGATTGAGAGTGAACATCTGCCTGAGCAGCAACAAGAATCTTGTGACGATCAGTGAGGCGCAAGAAGTGGAGCCCCAACTGAAAATGGCAGTGCTGTTGTACTGTAAATGTCGGCCTGTTCAGGAAAGCAGAGCGTACCAGAGGTGACAGAGGAAAGACCAAAAGGACAGAGCAAGAGTGCCGCTGTTCCCCCTCTTAGTCACAAGACAGGGTTGTGCAGAGAGGATTGGGGGAGTTTCCTGTCCTTCTTTCAGCATCGAGAGGATGGGGGCGAGTGTGGTGCAGATAGTTGTAAGACAGATTGAGGCAGGGTTTGGTTTTTAGTCAGGAAGGGGAGCTGGCTGCTCACCAAGGTTTCCAGGGGTAGTGACATCTTTCACATCAAGCCTCATGCGTCACAACATCAGTGAAATAATTGGGGGGTTCGAATTACATTTTCAGACTTGGGGGGGAAAGCAGGCAAGAAAGTTTAGCTGCCCTTGTATTGACCCCCCTTACAACCAGCAGCCCCGAGCCAGACTGCCTGTGGCAACCGTTCCAAGAAGTGGGTGTCTGGCGAAGAGGGCTTGGTGGTGCTCCTGCGGCCAGGTGGGGAGAGGAATAGACTGCCAGGAGACTACAGTCCTCTTGCTGGGATCACCAGGCATTGGGACTAAACAAGGGGAAGGCCAAAGGATGGACACTGAATGTATTCGTCTGTGCTCTTAGTAGCTGTGAAGCCTTGTAAGGCAATTACGTGCTTTCTTTAGTAATATGTGGAAAACGCATGCAATTGGGAGGCGCTGGACAGCTTAGAATAATCATTGTCTGCTGTTTTGTGGCTTCCTGACTTGCCCAGCTTCCAAACATCCAGGAAGTTGGCAAACACAAAGACCATATTCAAACTTATTGTCATCTGGGCCTAAGCTCTCTGTTAGATTGAACTGTCCTACAAGCCAGGAAACAAAGCTTGGTGTATCTCATGGGTGAACAAAACCTGTTTTTAAATATGGGAAAGAGAGCCAAGGACACTAATTTCTTTCCCCTGGGGAAGGGCAGGGTAGGATAGCTCAGTGGTTTGAGCATTGGCCTGCTAAACCCAGGGTTGAGAGTTCAATCCTTGAGGGGGCCACTTAGGGATCTGGGGCAAAAATCTGTCTGGGGATTGGTCCTGCTTTGAGCAGGGGGTTGGACTAGATGACCTCCTGAGGTCCCTTCCAACCCTGATCTTCTATGATTCTAGGGTTAAAATATTAAAATGTTCCAGCAATGGATAGGAAAACCAGAGAATTCACGTTTCATTCATATTGCATGCACACATGGGTCCCAGAGCAGGGGCTTAGCAAAAATGGAGAAATGGGGTTTTTTCCTTTCCCTTGATCTCTGCTGGTGGGGATTCCCTCAAACAAACCAGCATGAAAAGGCACCCCGAGAGCCTTTCCTACAGGACCCAGAGCCCAACTAACCATAGCATCTTGGCTTCTGTTTGTGTCCTCCTTATCTTGGTCTGAGTATGGGAAGAGTCTTTAAAAATAATGTAAAATGTTTATGTTCAGCATAGCTAAAGAACACCCTGTTGCATTCCCTGGCAATGCTTGTCCTCTTTTGACTCACGACCTGATTTTTCACACATCTTTCACCCCTTGTGGATCTGGTGATATCCAAGAAGTCTCTAATTTTGCTTCCAATTTCCATCCATTATGATTCTGCCCTACCTTTGTTTTCCCTGAAAACTATTATTTCCGGTCAGATCATATTGTGTCTGTCTTCTGTGTCCTTCCTTAGATCAGTGATACTCAGACTGAGGCTCACAAGCTGCAAGTGGCTCTTTAATGTGTCTCCTGCGGCTTTGTAGCACATGATAGTAAAAGAGTGTGATTTAATTAACCAATCAGGATGCTTTTACAATGTTGTTAAGCAATTGTAATTGATAAAATAATACTTGGTCATTCATTTTGCTGTGAGAATTTTATTTTTATATATATATAGTAAATGAAACAGTGAATTCACCCTACTGCGGTTCTTTTGGGTAATGTTAATCACTAATTTGGTTCCTTGAATCACTGAGGTCTGAGTATCACTGCCTTAGATCAATACAAGTTACATTCAGCTCATAAACATTATGTGAGGCTCACAAGAGCATATGCAACAGACTACAGTCATTCCAACCAGTTCCTCAATTTTTTTAGCCATTCTTTTATTTTAAATATATAAATAAATAAATATAAATGTGACAGTCTCCATTCCCACAATCAGGATAAGTTTGACAATGCACAAAGAAAATAAATAGTTATAAATATATAAATATAGATGTGACAGTCTCCATTCCCACAATCAGGATAAGTTTGACAATGCATAAAGAAAATAAATAACAATTGCAAAATATTTTTCCCCTCCACCTGTGTTTGGCCTCTAAAATATTTCTTAGCTTTTGGATGAGACTTCGTACACAGTACATGAAGTACATTCATATAGTTCTGTAGCTTTTTTCCTCTTCAGAGCATTTTAAACAATCAGCCCCACCTGCTGAAGTTTATGGTATAATCCCCATTTTACCGATGGCAAACGGAGTCAAATACATTGACTTGAAAAGGGTCACAAAGTCCATATTAGAGTTTAAGCTTGAGGTCAGATGGTTTCCTGCTCCCCCCAAACTTCTCAAATGTTCATAGTAAAATGTTTGTCGCCTACTTTTTCATCCTAACTGTGAGCTTGTCAATATATTGAAAACACCTCTGCCCTTCCTCTCTGACAATCTCCCAGGCACAGGTGCTGTATTTCTTCTCCTTAAGAAAATCTTGGATCCTCTGGAAGTATTTCTTCAGTCTCAGAATGTTGGCCCCGGCCTTTGTAGGTAGGCATGTCTCGAGGCGTTCCGTCTGCAGAGCGAGCCCATTTAGGAACCTCGCCACGTTTCTTCTTTCCCAGCCAGTTTGGGTCAGGTTCCCGCTGAAGATGCCGAAGAGCTGCTGGAGAATTTCATGGATGGCCATCTTGGCATGTTGTTGAAATTTGGGCTTCAGAACCTTCTCAGGAAACTGGAAGGCTGTCTTGTCTTCCAGACACTCCAAAGGAAACTTCCCACCCATGTTTTGCAGCAGTTGTAGACTGTACCTGTTAAATTTGTTTTGCTGGTGACGAAGCAGGTTACAGTCCAGCGACATGACTCCAGCGGAGAACAGCAGTACCAGGCAAATCTGCCACAGGAATCCTTGAGACTTGGTAGCCATGATGATAACGTTTCACACGGCTTATGCCAGAGTTCTTGTAGCTTGTTAGATGTCTGCGGTCTACTGTGCATGCCTTCCATGTCCCTGTATTTATTTGGTGGGATGTTGTTCCTTTCATCATTTTTTGATTCTCTAAAATTTCCCTGTTTTCATTTTCACTTTCCAACTGGTGACTTAAGTGTCTTCTGAGACTTCCATACCAATGTCCATGTTTCCCCCAGGGGATGTTAAACATCTCCTCTCTGTGCAGCATTATTAGAGACCCTGGGTGACCCCCCTCTGACCTTTGTGTGCTCTGTGCAGCATGTACTGCTAAACTACGCTCTGAAATATTTAAACAGCTCAGGCACTAGGGTTCTTAATCATAGTAATATAGCCTAAGGTGCTGAATCTTTCAGATCTGAATGAGTCTGTTCTCTTTGACTGTGGAACCCCAATTATTTCTGACTCCTGAACCCCAAGAATTTTCCATACAGTTTTGTTCTTTTTCAATAGGAAATCTGAATTCTTTCAGGCATGTGACATAGACATATGACTGCAGCCTTCGTACCTGTCAAACTCTGAAGCTGAGCAGGGATACATGGTATTGGTATTGGAATTCCAGATCTTTGAAGAGATCTGAGCGCTCTGTAGGGAGCGCTGTTGGTGATTCAGTAGGTGTCAGGTTCATCCCTAGGTATTAGAAGACCTTGCTTGGAGGAGGCCCCGTGGTGGAAAGAATGTAATTATTACTCTTGTGGAAAGTGTGGGGGCCTGTCTCAGTGCTTGCTGGGCCCAGTCTGGACACTGTGGTGCGCTTCCCTTTGAGTCTCTGTTGCACCAGTGTCTGAGTGTGTATATATAGTGTCTCAGGGTCATTGTACTGTTGGCAATGCTGCCTTTCAGATGAGCTGCAAAACCAATGTGTTGACCATTTGAGGTCATTACAAATCCTGAAGTAACCTCTACAAAGGATTGAGGTGATATCCTTTTGGTTTTTGGCCAGATTCTGAATGAGGCTGTTACATTCTACCTCTGTAAATTCCTACTTTTAAATTGAAATATGTTTAATAGTAGGCTGGTGGAACACAGTATGAACATATAATATTCAAGATAGTCCAGGGAGATTTTCTTTGTAGCTAAAGGACTACTGTCAGGTGTTTCAGGCTCTAAATTGTAGGCTTTCTTTTTAAATGTCTTATAAAATATGTTGTATGTAGTGTTGTTGTAGCTATATCGGTCCCAGGATAGTAGAGAGAGAAGGTAGGTCAGGTCCAACTTCTCTTGATGAGAGAGAAGGTTTTGAGCTTACACAGTGAAAGCTTCTTTCTTTCACCAACAGAAGTTGGTCCAATAAGATATTATCTCACCCTCCTTATCTTTATAAAATATATTGAATACAGTAGAACCCCATTTATCTGACCCTTCATTCCGGCTCTCCGTATTAACCGAACAACCAGCACACGCAGGTCCAGAAGCGGGAGACCTCTCCTGTGGCCGCTAGATGGCATTGCAGCCTACCACTTTCCCATTCTCTGGATTATCGGAATTTTTGATGATCCAGTCTGGCCCCGGTCCCAGTAAGATCTGATAAATGGGGTTCTGCTGCATTTACCTTCGTAAAAACTAATTCCAAACAAATTGTTTCATGGGGATTTAAAACTTCCCCTCTGTGGCATTTGCAGCCCAAGCTTTGCTGCAGTGTGACAGTTCATGAGATCTAGAAAGTGAAACTGGCTAAAAGAAAAGTGAAATTGAGAGCTCACTGTAGAAACTTGGGAAGGGGAAAAGTGATCATCATAGATGATGAAAAGTAAATGATTTTTAAAATTCTTTTCTTAAATAAGCATATTGGAAACAAATAAGAATTTGTATTAAAATGGATGGGGTTTAAGCTACTGTTCTTAATGTCCTTTTAAAGAGCACATTTGTAAACTAGACATAATGGGGGCAACTGAGAGGAGACAGTCCCCAACCCTCACTCGGTCAAATGGTTGTTACACAGAGAGATCGTGGATAAATCACAGATCCCTGCAGTAATAGCAACCCAAGAAGACTACAATGCATTATATTGAAGTAAATGGCTTAGTGTGGCTTAGGTTTTGCTTTTGTGTGAGTCATGCAGTTAAATGTCTAGATTAGAAAGAGGAGCAAACTATATACCTGTCTTTCATCATCTGTGAGCATTAGCATAACAAACTCCTGCCAAGCCTGGGGTGGGGGGGACGGTTCCTCTCTGGAGTTCCACCTTGATACAACTCCCTGGGATAATAGACGTGATGGTAAACTTTAGGGCCAGCAGGACTAGCAGAGGGGAGGCAAGCAATTCCGTGCCCCTGACTTTCTTAACCATTTCTACGGTTTTGGAGCACTAAGTCTAGACATAGGGGTGCTCCCACCAGCTCTGAACGTGCCCCTTCTCCACACCCACCTACATATCTCCAGTATGCATACAAAGGTTTCTCTATAATATCTTGCGGGATTGGTGGGGTCAGATGCCATTGGAATAAGTTTATTGTGATTGCTTTAATAGTCACTGATGTAGCATCAGGCCAGCCTTTCCCAGATTAGGTAGCATTGCTCCATTATTTACCTACTGAATTGCTCTGTCTTCTTGGGTAACTGCATTGCTGCTCCATAGCTGTGTTTGAGCCCTTTATGTAACCTTGATATCAGACCTGTAGGGTCTGCTTTGTGATAGCGGGGACTTGGCTCTCATCAATGGCACATCAAACCCCACATTTTGTGGAGCCAACAACATAATGCCTGAACTGTTTCTAAGAACAAAAACACATGTGCCCCCCTCACACTCACATGTGGGTGAATGTGGATTTGCTTTGTAAACTCCTCACACTTTCCTCGTGGGATATTTGTGCTGTTTCTCCTGTGACTTTTTTCATGGGGCTAGTCGGAGAGGGAGGAGAATCTGGATTTTCCTTTAATTGGTGTGAAAGACAATGGGATGTAACATCCTTCCCAATCTAATTCCACAGAGTTGTCCTCATACAGGTGTGAGTGTGTATTTGTTGTCCACCTCATTTAGAAAGGTGACTGACCCCAAGGGATATATGGAATGTAAGTTCTGACCTAGCACCTTTCAGATTTCCCTTGAAACTGTTTCTGTTGTTTCTCTTGGAGAGAGATGGTCAGGGTAAATATCACTTTAATTTGACATAATATGTTGGGATTTTAGCAGAGGATTTGGTGGTCTCTCATTAAAGTTAATTCATATTGGCTTGGAAATGACACTGTCGCATGTGCTTACAAACTGGCTGGAAGATTGGTAAGCGAAGGATGATAAATAGCAATGGATCAAATTGCAGGAAGGTGTGCAGTTGGTACTGTAGGGATCTATTAAATTCTGTCTTATTGAGAGTTCCTCAGTGATGGAGAAGAGGGTGTGGAGAGCATGTTCATGACAGTCACAAATGATACAAAATTAGGAGGTGCCGGGAGCCCAAATGAGGACAGATGTGTGTGATACGAAGGAACAGAGAAATTAGAAATGTGGGGAAAAATCCTTTCTCAGCATGGAAAAGTGCAAGCTAATATATTGGGGAGGGTGTCGGGGTGTGTGTGGGAATAATCTGAAGCAAATCCATTCAGTGGCAAGAAGGGGCCTGTCAAGCTGTAATCCTGAAGGGCAGGCTTGGGGGTGAGGAGAACCAGGAGGCATGAACTCTGAGAGCAAAACAGCCTAGTGGAGTTTTCGGTTACATATGCATAGGCATCTTGTAGGTAGGATGGGGGAGATGGAGGAGCATCTGGAAGCAGCTGTCAAACTTTTTCCTTTCCCCAGACTAAAGTTAATCTCTTTCTGCGGGAACACAGCACAGTGGGGTGGGCGGAGGGCTTTTTGGGTGGACTGTGAGAGTGCAGGTTGGCCGAGAAACCTGGAGTGGGGCTGCTGGTGGGGTTGTTATGGAGGGGCAGAGAGTTGGTAAAAATTGTAATTTACACAGTGCTTCTTGTGTGTCTTTCTGCTTGTGAGTCCTGTCTTTAGATTATAAACTGTCTGGGACAGGGCAAGGATCAGCTTCTATTCTGAGTCTGCAGCACCTAGCGCAGCGGGGTCCTGACCCTTTAGGTGCTACTGTAATAGGAATAATTTAAACATCTCAAAAAAGATATATTGGAATTGGAAAAGGTTCAGAAAAGGGCAACAAAAATGATTAGCGGTATGGAACGGCATCCGTATGAGGAGATAATAAAACTGGGACTTTTCAGCTTGGAAAAGAGACGGCTAAGGGGGGATATGGCAGAGGTCTATAAAATCATGACTGGTGTAGAGAAAGTAGATAAGGAAGTGTTGTTTACTGCTTCTCATAACACAAGAACTAGGGGCCACCAAATGAAATTAATAGGCAGCAGCTTTAAAACAAAGAAAAGGAAGTGTTTCTTCACACAACGCACAGTCATCCTGTGGAACTCCTTGCCAGAGGATGTTGTGAAGGCCAAGACCATAACAGGGTTCACAAAGAACTAGATAAATTCATGGAAGATAGGTCCATCAGTGGCTATTAGCCAGGATGGGCAGGAATGGTGTCCCTAGCCTCTGTTTGCCAGAAGCTGGGAATGAGCGACAGGGGATGGATCACTTGATGATTACCTGTTCTGTTCATTCCCTCTGGGGCACCTGGCATTGGCCACTGTTGGAAGACAGGATACTGGGCTAGATGGACCTTTGGTCTGACCAAGTAGGGCCATTCTTGTGTTCTTATATCCTCCATCTGGGATGGTAACACTGATTGTGCCCCTTTAGCAACTCCCTCACTGGTCATTTTAATATATGTTTGCACCATTTCTTAGCTAGTGTCTGGGGTTTTCTACAGCAGTGCTTGTGTTACAGAGCTGGAACACTTGTCACCAGCTGAGGAATGTTTTTTAAGAAGAAATCATTAAATGTGTTAAGAAACAGGCATTATGTAGAGCTGGGGATTCAAGGGCTGCCACTCCAAATCTTCAGCTCTGCCACAGCCTGCCTGGATAAGTTTCTGTCCATGCTTCCCTGATTTTGCACGTTTGGCAGGAGGGAAAAATAAACCCATTCACTCTGTCCCAGTGTTGCTGGGAATCTTCTGCTTTCGTGAACCTTTGCATGCATACAAGGCAGCATTCATAAAACAGGCTGGCGCTGTTATGCATTTGTGTATTAATAAATATTGTCTTTTTCAGGATTATTATGGAATTACATTCCCTGCTCCTGCAACCTTGACAGGCAGAGATGGGAGCCTTGCTAACAACCCATACTCAGGTTAGTACTAATTGAAGATGAGGATGATGGTTGAATAGAAGCATTGGTTTCTGAACATAGGGTGTGCTGCTATGGCCAAAGGAGCAATCCTGGCTTTCTCTCTGCAGGCAGCTTAGCCGGCCAGTCCAAACTAGTCAGACAAGAGCAGGAATCGTAAGTGGCTACATTTCAGCTTCTGACAACTGATTTCCTTAAGATGTTAACAGGAATATTCAGCCAATATCTACTCCATACACAAGTCCTGTCATACGAAAGAGGGATTTAACTTCCGAATTGTAGTCCATCCCAAAGCCAATACAAGGTTGTTCCTTTTGGTGCTGTGTCTGGGTTTAGATGACTCAACTGATAGAACTTTTGCTCCTGGGAAAGTATCTGCAGCCTAATAACTCCTCTTCTTGGTATTCAGCCTCCTTTGCTCAGTGTCCATCTGTTACTCTTGGTTAGACCCTTTCAGACCTCTCTAACTGCCTCTCTGACTTCATTCCATTCCATTGTTATTGTTTGTATTGTGCTGGCACCTACAGGATCTTTGCCTCCACACCCCCAGAAATTGATGAGCGCGCTACCTTGGAGGCTGTCCCCAGGACACTAGTGTGGTTAGGTTTCTTGTTCGGATTGCCCGGCGCTACTAGAAAGCCTCTTCTGGGCTACTAATCAAATTTCCCTTCCTACATTTTTAATTAGTTGGCCTCAGATGCAAGCCTGGCTTTCCTGGCCTTTATCTACTGTCTCCAGAGCTCTGGTGCTGTGAGGAACCAGAGATCTAATTGGTCATGCTTGGCAAATAGAGACCTTGCAGTGACTTGCATGTTTTTGTCAAAGGCCCTCATTCCTTTAGCCCAGGAGATGTTGCTAGCCAGGTTAACTTCTGGGAGAGTGATACTTTAACCCAATGAACTGTTTGCTGTTTGGCCCCTCAGACCTTATGCTTTATAGTACATTTCATGTAATGATCTAACACTCAGTGGCTGAATCCCCTTGTGCGACAGGTAAGTATTGTTATCTCCATTTTGTCAGTGGGATAACTGAGGCACAGAGAGTTCTCTCTTGGCCAGGGTCGCGCAATGAGTTGCTGGAGTGGAACCCAGGAGTCCTGAGACTCAGTCCATGCTCTCACCACTAAACTCTCTCACCCTCTGGACTGTAGCACAAGCCCATCCCTTGACAGTTTTTGCCAGTGCTGGAGAGCTGAGAAAGCAAAGGATGGGAAACAACCCTCCTGAAACAGTTGATGGCTTTTCTTGCAGGTGATGTAACAAAATTTGGCCGCGGGGATTCTGCCTCCCCTGCTCCCGCTACCACCCTGGCCCAGCCGCAGCAGAATCAGACGCAGACGCACCATACCACTCAGCAGCCCTTCCTAAACCCTACGCTGCCCCCAGGATACAGCTACACGGGGTTACCATATTACGCCGGCGTGCCAGGAGTACCCAGTGCATTCCAGTATGGGCCCACCATGTTTGTAAGTCATGGGAACTAAACCTTACACCGTTAGCTGCCCTCTTTGTGCTTCTCTAGCTTTGCCTAGTGCAGTCCTGGCCCTTTAAAGCGCCCCCAGTCCTGCAGGGCATTTCTGGTGAAATAAGGCTCAGCTTATGCATGGAACTTCTTCTTTTGTATGGCAACTTGGCAAGCAACGTTAAAGCTTGACCTCCAAGTTTGTCATCCGCTCTGTGGCTTCCGTGTAAAACAACAGTGTCCGTGCAGGACTGGAGGAACTTTAAAAGGCCAGGACTGTAATATTCTAACTTTATGTAGGCAACGGTGAGTGGTATAGAGCTACAGCAGAGAATGTTGATCAGTGTCAAAAACTGTTTGGGGTTGGCGGGGGGAGGTGATGGTTCATCCAGGAATTACAAATTTGAGCCCAACTGTATTCTAGCAGCCCAGGATGGCCGCTGGAGAGGGAGGCAGAAGCTGAGTCAGTGGCATGGGAGAGGCTGGAGAAATCAGTTAGGGGGAAGAGGCTATGGGACACCAATGGGAGACTGGGAGGCAAGGGGTTCCCCGGGGGAGGAGAAGGAGGTAGAGGGATAAGTGCAGACAGAGTCTGTACAGGGCTTGGATCCAGGCTTTGTACATTTTTATTATACAAAATAAATACCAGGCTCCCTGAGTTATGGGGCTGTAATCCCACCGGTGTGTTTGGGTGACTCCAGTTTGTGATCTCCAGATGCTTGAGTGAATTCATTGTTCACTGTTGGTTTTATAAATGTATAAAACATGCATGTTCCTTGGGGTGGAGATTACCTAGCAATTACAGAGCAAAGTTATCATGTATCCAAGCTTGGAAGATACTGTCCTCATTTTACAAGAGGGGTAAACTGTCTCTCTCTCACAAGGCTATACAGCAGTCAAGGTTGGAAGTTGGAGTAGAACTCCTGGGTCCTGGCTCCCAGTCCTGTGCTCAGAGCGCTAGATCTCACTGCTCGGAGGTACTGGGAAAGGAATCCAGGATTTCCTGGCACTTTAAAGGCTTCTATTTCACAGCTGGGAGATGCAGCGCAGTGAGGCCAGCAGAGCCATGGGATGAGCTTCCCCACTAGATGGCAGTGGAAACTGGCTTTTATGCTGTTTTCTAACTGAGAGTGCCCTTTGCCTCCAGGTACCTCCAGCATCAGCCAAGCAGCATGGCGTCAATTTGAACACCGCTTCCACCCCGTTTCAGCAGGCAAGTGGTTATGGACAACATGGTTATGGAGCAGGTAAGGTTACTCCAGTGGACAGTGCATCTGTGCCATTTAATTTAATGTCCTCAGAGCTGCTTGCTCACTGTCACACCATGTCTTGTCCACATTGGCAGGCTATGATGACTTAACGCAGGGAACGGCGGCTGGAGACTACAGCAAAGGAGGCTACAGTGGGTCATCTCAAGCACAAAACAAATCTGCTGGCACTGGACCTGGGAAAGGTAACAAATAAAGGGATCTGAGGTGCACATAAGCACTTCAGATCAGGGATCTTGCAGGGCAAACTCCCAGTATTCCCAGTGTCAGGTCAGCATGACGACCAGCTCTCAAATAGGGTGAGTCCCAAGCTGTTTCTCCATCTCTCACGTTCAAAATGCTTTTAATGTTCCAAACGTTCCTTCTAAGCCAGTGGCTGAATTTGTGTAAGGAGGTGAGTGGCTGAAGTCCAGCTTTGTTCAGTTACACAGAGGAGAAACAGCAAACCGTTACCTCTGCCAGCTGGAAGCTAATGTTCAGATGTGGTGGAGGGATAGTGGCACTCCGCTGACGCTAGGTCCCTGATCCCAGAGCAGCTGTCTCTTTGCTGAAATGGTCACCAGGCTCCAGAATCAACACCCTTTGAGGTGAAGGGGGCAAGTCACAGCTCTCTGAGTTAGTGTTTCAGGCTCTCTGGAGACTCCATCACTGATAGCATCCATTCATACCTGGAATGCTTTCTTTGCATAGCATACGGGCTAGAACATTGATTTGTTTTATATGAAAGCTTAAATTCTGCAGATGCTAGTGGGACCATGTGAGAAATGTACAGTGACCCCCTGGCACCAACTAATCCAACCCTAACCTAAGTAAATACTGGCCAGAAAAATCTTCCTCAGACCAGCTGCTCGGTACCTATATCCTCAGCCTTGTTATTCACATGTCTGAGAGCAGTGGAAACCCAGCCAGCCCAATCCTTTCATTCATCGGCTAGAGACTTTGATCTTTGTTTCTTGCGTAAGTGAAACGGCTCAGGTTGGGAGCCATGATTCTAGTTCAGACTGGGAACGAATGGCCACCTCCCAGCTGGTGATCAATCCCCTGCTTGGTTCTGATCCTGCCACGCTAGCTGCTTCAGCCGCTGTGGACCAGGGAACCACGCAGTGTCTTTTAACGTGCTCCCGAATTTGAGGGGAACATTGACTTCTCTTGATCTAAATGAACCGTCAGTGCCCTAGGTACTACCCAGCTTGGTGCCTTAGGAATGGGGATGAAGCTTGTGGATAGTGGGCACAGGCAGCGTACACCAGTGGTCTCGCGCCTGATTTATAAAGGGAGCTCAGGAAATAGGCCTTTGCACTTTCTTTTGACTCCTAATGTGGGGAATTGTAGAGGGGCTGGGATGGCATGGGAGGGAACGGCACACCCCAGCCAGGAGTAGCTTCATTTGATATAGTGTGTGTGTGTGGGGGGGTGACACAGAGGATGCAGGCAACAGCCAATGAACATGATGGGGATCCCAGGAGCAAGGAAAAGGAAGGTTCAGGTTGGGTTGCCTTCGGCTCTTTCGTTGTCAGCGGCTTTTTGTTTTCCAGGTGTTTCTGTGACCTCAAGTAACACAGGTGTGCCTGATATCAGTGGCTCAGTCTATAACAAGACTCAGGTGAGGAGCTATGGCCCATTCTTTCTGAGAAGCATGAACATGCCCTCCTCCCTCCTGTGCCCAAGGGTCACTGGCCAGTGTCATTTCAGCAGGACTCGTCCTCTCAGGGAGCCTCTTGGCCGCTGGTGATTTCTCAGCCCCATTCCACGGGGTAATCCCAGACTCTGGCCTTTCTCCAGCACTCACTCCACTTGATTTTAAAGAGGACTTCCAAGTGTCTCATTTGACACCACTGCTCTTTTCCATCCTTAGCCTGCTCTTGCCAGGCTGACTCATGACAAAGGCTGTTAATGTGGAAGCAAAGATTCCCGCATTATTGCCTAACTTCCGTTGAGTCCTGAGATGCTTTTAAAATGCAATATCACAAATGTTTTAGGGCTGCATTGTCCTAAACGCAGGGCCATAGCATCATCTCGAGAGAGGCTGGACTGTGTGGACAAACACAGGTCTATAATTATGGCCATTGACTTCCTCTGTTCCTTCTGGGCTGTATGCGGATTGATACCAGATCACTGCGTCTTCCACCCAGTGCTGTTGTCTTCTGGCTGTTTGTGGTGCAGCTAGTCTCCCTTTGAGAAGCTGTGGAATGAATGGGGTTAAATATTAGTTCCCTATTCCACTCTCTGGAGCGTGGAATCCCTGCGCCCTTTTGTAAGGGCATTGGGGTGGGGATCCATATAGGTATTTCTGTGTCCCCGGGATCTGCTCCTGCATTTCTGATGAGCGGGGCTGTACACTCTCTGAACAAAGGCACCCGGGCCTCAAGTCTGCTGCTCAGCACCAGACATGAGGGGTTGGGGACTTGAAGCAAAACTCCTGCTGTGACCTCTTGTGCCATTTTTACTGAGCAGCCCTGACTGGCTTGAATATTTCCTGACTTTGTGATGAGCAAATTGATTGCTAAGAACTACTTGTTTTTTTGCTGGTCTGCTGCATTGTATTGAATGTGCATGAATTTCCTGCCTATGGGGAAGCCAAGAGGCCATCTTCTACTGTTAACAACAGGCGTCATTTAGTGTCTGTCAATGGATCATTGAATCTTGGGTCGCGGGCAATTACTGCTTGGTTGTGGTCGTACCCACAATGTACTAGGGACTTTCTAAACACTTAAGAATGGCTTCTGCTCTGAGGAGCTTGCAGTCTTAGGACAAACAAATAGGTCAGAGAAAGTGAAATGGCAGTGGGCAACTGATAGCCAAGTCAGCCGATTCACTCCAGGCAGCACAGCAGTGTGCCTTTAAGAGGAAAGGGAACACCTGATTGTAAATATCCAGCTAAAGTGGATCTGGGTTGGTAAAGAGTTAAAGTTCTCTTTGTTCAGGCGACTCTTGCCCTGTTTGGTCACCCAAAGGGCGCTGAGGAAAGTGTCTAACTGCTTCCCTGTTGCCTCCATGCAGACGTTTGACAAGCAGGGATTCCATGCCGGCACACCGCCTCCTTTCAGCCTGCCATCTGCTCTTGGATCCACTGGGCCATTGAACCCTGGTGCTGCCCCAGGTTATGCTCCAGCCCCGTTCCTGCATATCCTGCCTGCACATCAGCAGCCTCATTCCCAGATGCTGCATCACCACCTTCAGCAAGATGGGCAGGTGAGTCTATCAATCCCTGGTGCCTTTCTGAGGCTGCTGCTCAAAGTAACTAGATGACCATCAGCCAGAGAGCGTGTCCAAACTGATCCCACCCATCACAGGTACTCTGTCCTGTTCCTTTTGGCTCTGCCCATTGGCAAAGTACCTCGCTAGGTAATACAGCCTAAACTGCCATGTAGCCTTGGGTAGGGTGGGGGAGATGCTGTTTCCAAGAGGCTAACATGGCTTTGTGGCAGTTTCCCCCTTGGTGCACACAATCTCAGTGCAGAGGCAGGCAGCTCTAGCAGCCAGCAGAGACTGCCACTTTCCTTTCCTGGGCAGGTCATGGAGATGTTTACAACCATCATAATTGTTCTGTGACAATAAAAGAAATACAGCTAGCAGCAAAATAAGCCCCCTCGCCAGCTTCCCTAGTATCTCTGGTGGTTGTGCATTCAGTTTCTCTGGCCAGTTCATTTCCCTTCATCTCTGTTAATGTCTCTTGAAAAATATGCGAAGTTCTGCTTTGAGTCTGAACATAACAAATTGTTTCCCTGTCCCTGGATGTGCCTGATGTCTTACGCCTGTGCACCCTGGTGTCCCTGGAGGGATCTCCTTTGCCCATCCAACTTCTGACCATTTTCCTTCACTCTCCTTGTTTTTACATGCCTCTTCCAATTAGTTTTCTGCAGTGTGGCTTATTAGCCAGAGAAATCATGGACTTAGTTCAGGTCATGCAGCTGGTCACATTCTTGATCTAGAGTTGGCTGGCATTGGGGTCAGCCACTTGGATGATTTTCCTGGATCATGGGCCAATCATGGCCTGTTTGAGTTTGGGGTACACCTTTCTTTTTAGGGTGGGGAATGTGTTTTGTTCCTCTGCCCTAAGAGACTCACGGAACTGGAGTGTTCCCAGAGGGCACTGAGGGAAGGCAGCCCTGTTCCTTTGATAGACTACTCTATCAATGATTAGGTAGGCTTTAATAAGTCTTTCACCCCCCCCCCCCACCATCACCACAGTGACCCCAACTGTCCTAGGCCTCAGATTTGTCCTCCTAGGTTATCTTGGTTAACAGATGATCAGCAAGAGAGGAGGTCGCTCGGGTGCTGGTTGGGGAAGTCTCAAGCTGACTGCATCAAAGATTTTTAAAAAGAACTTTTATTGTGAGTGGTCAGGAGGCAGAGAGGGAGAGGGGTCTCTGCTCCACCCACGCTCAGTCAGCTGACTTGTTTCAGGTCGTGGACAGCTTGGTTACTCCTAGTTCTGCTCGGCTGAGTCGAGTTCCTCTTCTTCTGAGGAAACGGCTAGTTGCTCTGTGGTGAAAGTCACCTAGATTGGGGCTGGGTTGTCTGCATTCTGGGAGGCAGGACAGTATCTTGGCAGCAGGGGACAAACGCTGCAGCATCTTGGCTTGAGTGTCTGCCCGTAATGCATGTTGAGGTGCTAAGAGAACTTGACACCACAACCTGTGCTCTGGGCCCATGTCCTTCCTGACTGCTAAAGACCAGTGCTAGTGGAGATTGGTGTTTTCCAAGCAGATATGGGATGGCCTCAAAGCCAGTTACATCACGTGACACAGTCAGAATGACGGTCATCCAGAGTTGACTCTTCCCTTTGGGGTTCAGGTTGTTGTAAAGGTTGTGGCAAAATGATTCTCAGAGCATCCAGATGCTTTGATTCTCTTCTCTTGACCTGTAGAAAGCTGGGTACTGGCCATGCCCTCAGTGTGCAGTTTCAAGGAATCTCTTCCATGCAAGAGATGATCGCTCCCAGCCATCTCCTTGCTGCAGCTGCAGCTGCAGCAGGCAAGAATGTTTTCTGGCTGAAAAGAGGCAGCGAGGTGGCTGGCTGACTTGTTCCAGATGGGGCAAGCCTTGTGGAAATGAGCTTACTCAGCACTTCTGCCATGTGTTCCCCGTGGGATTCGCTTTGGCTGTTTGTGGATTTTGGTGAGGCCTGGGGCAGCGTGATGCTGGAATACCAACTCTTCCTCCAGAATGGGGCCAAGGGACACCATTTCCCTGCTTTATCATAGACCTTGCTACTTTCAAAGGCAGCCCCAGGGCTGCTGAGAGGATGGATGGAGCAGGCAGGTCTTTTACTGCAGCCAGGTAATAAATGCAGTGTGCTCCCTGAGGCTTCAGGATTAGGGATCCAGCCGCGGTGGCTTCTGATCTGAACATGTGCTCCCTTTTCATTTCTTTCCAGGGTGGATCTGGCCAGCGCAATCAGCCAAGCACCATGCAGCAAAAGTCTCAGGCTACCAAAACCGCCTATGGCACTTCTCCATACTGGACAAACTAAAAACGAAACAAGGAAGGGGGGGAGGCAGGGGGAGACTGAAAGAAGAAAAAGCCGATGCCCATTCCTGGAACTATTAGGAGAAAAAGTAACTGCTCAGCCAAACGTCTGTGCGGGGAGAACTGCAGCCAGCCATCCTTCTGTGGCGCTCGCCCGCTCCCTCTTTGAGTTGCTGTTGTATGTAATATATTTATGTATGTATTTGTAAATGTAATAGAGCCTAAATGTGGTTTCTGCATCTTTGCAGCCTGTTTTATTTTCTTTGTAGGGAGAATTAATTATTCACTTCCATTCTGCACCAGGGCATCTTCCTTTGTTTTTGTTTTTTTTAAGCTTGAAGGGCTTTATAATCTGTCAAAAGACAAACTGTGCCATTTTTGTTGAAGGAGCCCATTTATTTAACGCAGATGGGAAGGCCTGGCCCGAAAGACAAATCAAGGGTTCTGTCTCCTGTTGGTTTGATTTTTTCCTTTCAGATGTAGCCGTTACTTTTTTAAACTGTTTTTTGTGGGCCCTCTCCCTTCTTTTGTCCCCTACCTCCCCCCACCGCCTCTGGTGTGGAAGACTAACTCTCGTGGACAGTTCTGTTACCGTGGCCACGAGCTGCAGCATCATCTTTTTATTTCACAATTTTTAAATAAATAAAAAAAATTTGACAGGGTTTTTTGTTTCTCTAGCAAGAGACTTTGGATGGCTCAGTCAGTGTGTCCTGGAACCTCCTTTGCATCATTAGAGGCAAAACTATGTAGCGGTTTCTTAAATAAAAGTATAAGTTGTCTCTTGTACCTCTTCTTGCCCCAAGCCGCCCCCGCCCAGGATACCCAGAGCTAATGGATGGAAACTTCATTACCCCTCCCCACTTTTTTTTTAAAAAAAGACTGATGGAGGAAGCTATTAGTCCTTCCTGTCCTGCACCAGTACGGTGAATGTTTTAGAAGTTTCATTTCTTTTTAGCCCTTACTCCACCTAATAAAGATCTGAGCGTATAACTGGTGTTTGCTGTCTCCATTCACAAAGACTCAAGGAGCAGTTCCTTTCTAAACCCCTTCCCATTCCCTCTCCTGCAGCCAGTGGGATGAGACCATCAGCGTGGGTGAGGGGTTTGGGGGAAAAGGGGTGTCTGTGCCTTCAAAGGGACTGGTGCCTGTTTAGACTTGAGTAGCTCGCTGGATCCCTGCTAGTTAAGCTTAGTAGATGTAAAGGGAGTTCAGAGGGGTGCATGGTGAGATCTGTGCACCTCATCCCGGAGCCTGTTACTCTACAGCCCCATGCACTGGAAATAGCATCTCCTTTCTTCATCATATTACCTCCCTGCTGTTTCAGTAGGTGGCCTTCAGGCTGGTCCTCTCCTCCGCATTCGACTCCCCCAGAAATGTATCTTCGTTGATACAGCTGTTGGGCTTTAAAAAAAAAAACGGCCAGTGTCCAGGGATAAATCTTCCTTTCATCAGAGGGACAAATGCGAAAGTGGCCCCACGCGCCAGCAGGTGCAGTGATACTCTGGCACCTCCAGCCAGTTTGAATGCACTAGTGACATTGGTAAGGAAGGGTAGAGAGGAGCTGCCTTCCAATGCTCTTTTAAAGACAGAAAAAAGGCTGTTGTGGCTGAAGTTCCAGGGAAATGAAGGGAGAGGTGAAGTCACCAGAAAGGTGAGTGGCTCCTTTCACCATGGGGATCAGTACTGACACCTTTCTCCCATCCTAGGGTGGGAGTCTAATGCACATCTTAATGTTGCCTTCAGCTCAGAACTACAGCCAGCAGAGTAGAGACTTGCCTGACCACTAAAACGGAAGCTTGCCATAAACTGAATAGGGCCAGAGTAAGGAATGAATACAGAAGACTTAACCTGCTGGCATTTTCTGTAGGTATCTTAGAAAATGGCTGTCAGCCCAAATGTGTCATTTGTGAGCACAAATGTCCTGTCAAGGTTGAGCTGCACATCCCCAGAGGTGGTCCTTCTTTGCCTGTGTGCTAAAAGCCACTGATGAACACCATTGGGTGTGTTTTGCTTACAGCTGGGTCAGGAAGTCCCTAGGGCCCCATGACACTTTGGCTTGGGATTTTCATGCTGGCTTCAATTGGATCAGCTCTGCAATTTATGTCCTGCTAGAGCACAGGACCACTTAGTGCAATAGCATTTTGCCCTGTGCAAGCTGCTCCTGATGGAATTCAGGGCAGCACAGAACCACCCAGACATCAAGTTCCTTTGTAGGACACCTTTAATGCTTCCCTGTGGGAAGGCAACAGGCCAGTTTTCTTGCCAGGTGCTGCAGGCTGAGGAAGAAGTAATGACTCTCCTTTAGGGAAAACGGGAATATTTTAAACAATTTTGGGGTCCAAACTTTTCAAAGGCTTCTCAAGCCTGAACACCGCTTTTCCTTCAGGCTGCCTATTTACTTAGGCTTTTCTGCATCGGTTTCTAGTATGAAGCAGAAATAGGTCTTGGGGGTAGGAAAGTCTTTCTGGACTTTTAATAGAGTACCCAGAGAAGGGAAAACACTAGGAACATCCTTTTTTTTTTTTTTTGCTGGGGGAGGAGGGTTACAGCAAGAGATGCAATATTCTCTTTGAACTTTGGACAAGATTTTGAAGTATGGTCACATCATGAGAAAAAAACCAAAGTTAAGTGGGGTTCTTAGGCCTCTGTGGGAGGTGCACAACAACTCTGCTCCCAGTTGGAAATTCACACACCAGCAGGCCAGCCTGTGCTCTAAGCACCATTTACAATGTACTGGGTGCTTTGTGAGCCCTAGGCCCTCTAGATGGGGGTAAGTTTCACCCATTACTAAGCATGGCTTCAGTAAGCTTACTCAGAGATAGACCAGGTCTGCTCTCCCAGGGCTATTACTGGTACAACCACAGACTCATTTAAGAGTAGGGAACCTAGGCACAATGAGTGAGGAGAGGTGTCTCTGATAGTATTTGTTTGCTGACCTAACTGTAGGCAGGTGCTGCAAAGAACACAGTTTGAGTCTACCCCCAACCTAGCAGGAATTAGGTGACTCAATATGGTTTAATAGATGTCTGAAGTGGGGCTATGCATTGACCAGCTTCTACCACGAAGGGTCAAGCCTTCCCTTTTCAGAAGCATGAGGTGCTTTTAATCTACTTCCTTGGCAATTCCAGCTCAAGATTTTAGAAGACTGGCTCTTTCATTGATTAGCTGGCTCTGGGGCTGCAGAGACCAGCTTTGCCAGCCGTGTGGATAGTCATCACACATTGTATAACCCTCTGCTACTAATTGCTAGATAGATTGAGTGGCCAACTGCAGTGAGACATACCATGAGACACTAAGGGGTTATTTAATTGCCGTGTAGATGGTTGCTGGGTCCTAGAGCTGGGCTGTCGGCACGGCAAGTAAAAACCCACAGCTGGCCTATGGCGCCCAGCTCAGGTTCACAGGGCTGTTTAAGTGCAGTGTAGACATACCTTCAACGCTGAGCTGGAACCTGCTGCCTTTCATTACTCCTACATTAACGCTGAAAAGCACCAGCAGCACCGGTGCCACTGAGCTGCCTTGTTATTAGCCCTTCTACATCTCTTTGCAGCACAGGCTTCATTGCGGCTGGGCTTGGGACAGGGTGAGGCCTAAATGGGCTAGTCCCCTGAGCTCTGGAGCCTATGGCAGTGAGAAGGGTGGGTTTGGCCCTGCACGCCTTTCCTCCATGTAGCACTCAGCTGCAATCCTTTACCCGTTCTGCATTGACATCTTGTACGGCTTCCTCTTTCTCAGTTCGTTGTGAGCTGGAGATCTGCACTTTCTTCACAGCTGCAGCCCTGGTCCCCCTGTGATACTCTTGTCCACTCCAGCTCGAGGAGTAATAGACCCTGTGACTCATAGACTTTAAGGTCAGAAGGGACCAATATGGTCATCTAGTCTGACCTCCCGCATGATGCAGGCCACAAAAGCTGACACCCCCCCCCCCCACTTTCCCTTAACTCTGCTGTTGAAGTCTCCAGATCATGATCTAAAGACTTCAAGTTGCAGAGAATCTTCCAGCTTGCGACCCCCGCCCTATGCTGCGGAGGAAGGCGAAAAACCTCCAGGGCCACTGCCAATCCACCCTGGAGGAAAATTCCTTCCCGACCCCAAATATGGCAATCAGCAGAACCCCGAGCATACAGGCAAGATTCTAGCCAGACCCTCATTTTACCAGTGATGGCCGTTATTGCCTAATTGATTAAAATCACGTTATCCCATCAAACCATTCCCTCCATAAACTTATCTAGCCTAATCTTGAAGCCAGAGAGGTCTTTCGCCCCCACCGTTTCCCTCGGAAGGCTGTTCCAAAATTTCACCCCTCTGACGGTTAGAAACCTTCGTCTAATTTCAAGCCTAAATTTCCCCACGGCCAGTTTATATCCATTTGTTCTCGTGTCCACATTAGTACTGAGCTGAAATAATTCCTCTCCCTCCCTGGTATTTATCCCTTTGATATATTTAAAGAGAGCAATCATATCCCCCCTCAGCCTTCTTTTGGTTAGGCTAAACAAACCAAGCTCCTCGAGTCTCCTTTCATAGGAAAGGTTTTCCATTCCTCGGATCATCCTAGTGGCCCTTCTCTGTACCCGTTCCAGTTTGAGTTCATCCTTTTTAAACACAGGAGACCAGAACTGCACACAGTACTCTAAGTGAGGTCTCACCAGCGCCTTGTATAACGGAAGCAGCACCTCCCTGTCCCTACTAGAAATACCTCACCTTATGCATCCCAAGATCGCATTCGCTTTTTTCACAGCCACGTCGCATTGCCGACTCATAGTCATCCTGCGATCAACCAGGACTCCGAGGTCCTTCTCTTCCTCCGTCACTTCTAACCTATGCGTCCCTAGCTTATAACTGAAATTCTTGTTAGTCATCCCTAAATGCATCACCTTACACTTCTCACTATTAAATCTCATCCTATTATTATTACTCCAATTTACAAGGTCATCCAAGTCTCCCTGCAGAATATCCCGATCCTTCTCCGAGTTGGCAATACCTCCCAACTTTCTGTCATCCGCAAACTTTATCAGCCCACTTCTACATTCGGTTCCGAGGTCAGTAATGAATAGATTAAATAAAATCGGACCCAAAACCGAACCTTGAGGAACCCCACTGGTGACCTCCCTCCAATCTGACAGTTCACCTTTCAGTACTACCCGATGCAGTCTCCCCTTTAACCAGTTCCTTATCCACCTCTGGATTTTCCTATCGATCCCCATCTTTTCCAATTTAACCAATAATTCCTCATGCGGTACCGTATCAAACGCTTTACTAAAATCGAGGTATATTAGATCCACCGCATTTCCTTTATCTAGAAGGTCTGTTACTTTCTCAAAGAAGGAGATCAGGTTGGTTTGGCACGACCTGCCTTTTGTAAACCCATGTTGTAATTTGTCCCAATTGCCATTCACCTCAAGGTCCTTAACTACTTTCTCCTTCAAAATTGTTTCCAAGACCTTGCATACTACAGAAGTTAAACTAACAGGCCTGTAGTTACCCGGGTCACTTTTTTTCCCCTTCTTGAAAATAGGAACCACATTAGCTATTCTCCAGTCCAACGGTACCACCCCCGAGTTTACAGATTCATTAAAAATTATCGCCAAGGGGCTCGCAATCTCGCGCCAGTTCCTTCAATATTCTAGGGTGAAGATCATCCGGTCCGCCCGATTTAGTCCCGTTTAGCTGGTCAAGTTTGGCTTCCACCTCTGATACTGTAATGTCAATCCCCCCTCCTGTATTCCCCTCTGTCCTACTCCCTCTATTCCTAAACCCTTCATTAGCCTTATTAAAGACCGATGCAAAATATTCATTTAGATATTGTGCCATGCCTAGATTATTCTTAATTTCCACTCCATCTACATTCTTCAGCGGTCCCACTTCCTCTTTCTTTGTTTTCTTCCTATTTATATGGCTATAAAACCTCTTACTATTGGATTTAATTCCCCTCGCGAGGTCCAACTCTACATGGCTTTTGGCCTTTCTCAGCGCATCCCTACATGCTCTAACCTCAATAAGGTAGGTTTCCTTGCTGATTCCTCCCTTTTTCCATTTTCTGTATGCTTTATGTTTTTTCTTAATCGCCCCTTTGAAACACCCGCTCATCCAGCTAGGTCTAAATCTCCTGCCCACTAACTGTCTTCCCTTTCTTGGGATACAGGCCTCGGATAGCTCGTGCAACTTCAACTTGAAATAATCCCAGGCGTCATCTGCCTTTAGATCCCTAAGTATGTTAGCCCAATCCACTTCCCTAAGTAGTTGCCTTAATTTATTAAAGTTGGCCTTTTTGAAATTGTAAACCTTAGTCACAGTATTATTTCTGTTAATCCTTCCATTTAGTTTAAACCGAATTAGCTCATGGTCACTCGAGCCAAGGTTGTCCCCTACAACCATTTCCTCAACGAGGTCCTCACTACTCACCAGCACTAAATCTAAAATGGCATCCCCCCTCGTCGGTTCAGTTACTACTTGATGAAGGAATTCATCTGCTAGCATGTCTAGGAACATCTGAGCCCTATTATTGTTACTAGCATTTGTTCCCCAATCTCTATCTGGGAAGTTAAAGTCCCCCATGATGACACAGTTCTTATCAGTTTTTACTTCTCTAAAAACTTTAAGTAGTTCTCTGTCCGCATCCAGGCTAGATCCCGGCGGTCTATAGCACACCCCAAGCACTATCTCGGGGGAGGCTCTAGTAGTTCTTTTACGCAGTGTAATTATTGCCCATACAGACTCCGTCTTATCCATTCCATCACTTATTATTTCTTTACATTTTAGCTCATTATTGACATATAACGCCACTCCCCCACCTTTACCTTTTTTCCGGTCATTCCTAAACAGCACATACCCTTCCATACCTGTACTCCAGTCATGACTACCGTTCCACCACCTTTGGGTTATTCCCACGATATCAGGTTTCATTTCTCGGAATGACAGCTTGAACCAGTGCAGAACTAAGCCCCCATCCTGGAGGGGCAGGATCAATGCTGTTGTGCACCACCCTGGCTGCCTCCTCAGTGCTTTCTCTATTGTTTAATATCCCCCCTAAGAGCTGTGGTGCTCCCCCACAGATGGGGGACTGGCCAGGTGCTTTGCAGTGACTTGTCCCTCTCTGTCCACAGGCAGCCAGCTTTCCCCCCCTTCCCCCAATCATGCAGCAGGCTAGTTGGCGCTTCACCACCGAGCAGTGCCACAGGTACTGGTAGCAGGAAGTGTATTTCAATAGTGGTTATTCAGGGGCCTTCAGCCAGCTGAGACGACAAGCACTAAATACAACAATGAATTTATTTACCCACATTCTAGCACTTTACTGACAAGGTAAGAGCTATTCAGAAACTTGAGTGGCTTTAGGATTAACATTTCCAGGTAGGCCAAGGGATGCAGGCTATAGGAGAGGCCTTATCTTCCATTACATCAAACCAAATTATCCTGTCACCATAAGATTACGGTCCAGAAGAATTTGTAAAGGTGTGAAACTTAAGCTTATGAAGCAGACACTCTAAGAGGGTAAGTATCTTTTAGTTGCAAATTCCACTTAAGATAGGGGGGAAATGACCCCACAACAAACCTCTTACAAGGGTTTGGACAGGCACTGGCCCTGCATAGGGAATATTTGCATCAAGGGGTCCATAGAGGTGCTCTAGGCAACACTAGAGTAACAAAAATGAAAGGAGAGCAGTGTTACACAGTTAGTGAAGACTGGATATTCTCACCCCTTTTGTTGTTCAGGTTTTTCCAGTCTACAAATTCATACCTGCCTTTGCCAGCTGTCCCCTGCATTACATATAGTTAAGTATGTCCTTAGCTTTGATACCAATCCAATGTGTCCAGGGCAATGCAGTACAGCTCAAGTAGCCAGCCCTTTCAGGCAGTCATGCCAGGACCATCTTCGCACAGCTCCACTCACACGGAGGTGCAGCACACTCAACGGTGGGAGAACTGCTTGCTGAAACTGTGTACTACCATTCAGGGCAATTCACCATTCAGTAAGTTATTTTCTAGCAGTAGTTACATGTCATCGTGAGTGGGTATGCACTAGAGGGAAATGTGTGAACTGGTCCTGATCTAATTTTAGGCCTATTGTAGCATGTTCATTCTAACATCAGCAAGTACGTGTGCATGGGGGAGGGGAATAGGGAGATTGACATTTAGAACAGTCAGGCTAAGCTGACCCAGTACACACCAGTCCATGAGGCCAGCCTTCTTCAACCAGGTCTTGGCTTAAGGGCTGACAGGGTACAGGTCACTCCAGTAGCTGTTCCAAGTCCATTTCCACTAAGCAAAGAGCCACCAGGGTCTGCTGTGACCACTTAAGCCAGGTTTCACTGGGGTCATGCTTTGCTCCCACTGAAATCAGCAGCAAAGTTTGTTACTTCAATGGGAACGTGCTCAGGCCCTGTATAAAGCAAGACACATTTAGGCAATCGAGACATTGGATTAATTCCAGTCCAAGAAAAAACCTGGACCCCCCATATTACTAAGCTTTATTTTATAACAATATTAAGTCCTTTCTTCTTTGTCAATTAAACTTACCATTTTCACTTAGTCCTGCCTCAGTGGGGGGCTGGACTAAATGACCTCAAGGTCCCTTCCAGCCCTACA
The DNA here is from genome assembly GCF_002925995.2 of Terrapene triunguis. Classification (NCBI taxonomy): domain Eukaryota; kingdom Metazoa; phylum Chordata; order Testudines; family Emydidae; genus Terrapene; species Terrapene triunguis. Next base: position 3,613,280 of record NW_020665349.1, read on the forward strand.
TTTCTATGAGTTTGTCAGCTATGCTAAGAGTAGTTCACCAATATTTTTCATGCTGTAGCTCGGGCCTAAGTGACCCTTTCTCCATACTGCTCTGGTCTTTCCTGAGAGCATGCTTGGGGCAGGATGGATTTTCCCCACCCCAACATTAATGCTAAAGCCTAGCATTTAGGGGGCAGGGTCTAGATCTTTTATACAACCCCTTGAACACTGGGTGTTGCCGCTCTGAAGGACAGACAGAACCTCAGCACCCCTTCAAAGAGCTGGCATTCAGAGCTTTTAACATATGCAACAAAGTGGTCTGGTTGACAGGGAAGTAACAATACAGGGATATTTTTATTTCACATTTTATTAGTAGACAGATGTGCAGAAAAGACAAAATAAACTATTGAAGGGGAAGACAACACAAAATGCATCAGTTAATCCTTTCTGGTAAATTATATTGAAGGGGGGAAAAAATAAAAGGAAACATCCAGGATTTTCAGCTAAGAAAACTACTAAGAAAATCTAGTGCACCCTGCTGGTCTCAGAATGGTTGAAAACTGCACTTGAATTATAAATGTAAACGTCAACATTGGTTGGGACGGGAGACGGGGGTAAGAAAAGAATACACAGGTCAGGTAAACATTTTTCCTCATAATCTCTTAAATAGTTTCATAGTCATACTTCGGTTGTTTGTATCTTGAAAAGGAAACCAGCAAGTCAACAAGCAATGACACTGCAGGGGACGGAGGGGGAGAGAAGTTAATCTGGCTAATGTAGGAGCTCTTGGAACAGGTTTTTTTAAAAATAAAATAAAGGGCAACAGAAGAATCATGATAACGCATCTTACAACACCAAGCTTGGGAATACAAATCACTGGAGAGTATACAGTGAAGACGGTCAAAGTACAAGGGAAAGATCCTGAAAGATGCAGTATCCTCATTTCAAACCAAGTCATCAGCACAAATGGTGTTGCATCGATTGGGTTGTTTGCTTCCCTATCTTAAGTCACACCCATCCCCTTCACCACCACCCCCCCCCCCCAAAAAAAAAAAAAAGAAAGTGAGGTTAGTTTCCCTAGAAAGCACCGACTGCCTCAGAGGGAATAGCTATTCTCCTAAGAACTATTCCCATGAATGAGTTCAAGGGATATGCGCTTGGTTCTTGCAATCTAATTGCACTGTATACATTCCTATTGGTTTTTAAGAAGCTAGTACACCGCAGGTGCTCGATCTGGAAGTATACGTTTCTGGCTGAAACGGTTTGCGTTAGTGGTAACTGCACTACACGCCTCATGCAGGAGCCCCATTTGCTCACTCCAAAAGTGCTGCAGGGAAAAGGTCCCTCATTCCTGGAGAGGATGGTGGGCAAAGCCTCATGTGACTCAGCAGTAACAATCTGACTGCTTAAGGAGAGGTACTGACTAGCGCCCAAGGGAATGCCATGCAGGCAGGCAGACTGAGGATCTTGTATCCGGTGTGAGGACATGGGTAGAGGGATGCAAGTTTATGTAGGAGGCTGCCTTTAATCAATAAGGCAAAACAGGGTGCTTTTTCTGGTCATGCCATGGGGCACAGGGAGGGGGTTTCCCTACCAGCAAGCTGGTGCTGTCTCATATACCATGTCCTGGAATGTCTTGATAGGATCCCACAGTGGAGCCTTCAGAAAGGAACAGCCACGTTTTCCTCTTGTTTCTATCAGCAAAAAAGGCTTTAACCAACATTTTAAAAACCGCTGGAAGTGAACCCTGCGTTTCCAGTCCCTGGCATCATTTTCCTGCTCTTTCCTTGTAGCTGAGGCTGGACTGCTTTCAACTCCAAACAGCTGGCACCTTACTTCAGAATCTTTTTATTTAAAAAAAACAAAACAAAACAAAAAAAAAAATCCGCTCCCAGCTCAGGGGACACATCCGCTCTTCTGCTACCAGGAAGTCACAGCCCTTGCGCTCACAGATCAGCACTCCCAGCTTTCACTTTATTAACAAGTTCGAAGGCTTCCCCAGCCAATCAACTTTGAGGAGGCAGGGTTAGTGAAAGGTGGTGACGTGCCACTGGAAACCGTGAGGACAAGGGGGCAACCAAAATGTCATTAAAGGAGCCTGCAAGGGCTTGACACAACAGTCCTTACTCCCCCCACATAGATAAACCTCCCACTGAAGCCAGAACAGCACCATGAGTCACTCCACACCACTAGAGTAGGTTCTTGAAGCGATGAGAGGCTCAGTATACTTGAAATGCTGTCCTAATCAGTGGGCAAAAAGTAGTCCCAAAGGCCAACTCAGGGTGCCACACCGCAGCCAAATCACAACAGTGCTTTATAATGGATTTGTGATGTCAACCAGGTTAAGCAATCAAATTCGGCTCAAAAAGTTTGAGGCTGGTAGGTCGGATCTTCTGCCAAAAGCTCCCCAGCACATGCAAGAGATTCTGGAGTTGCTGAACTGTCTGAATTTTGCACACCACCCAGTTAACATGCTGAAAGCCTAGCAGCAGTGATTTCTAATCCTGGTTTGCAGAGCTCCCCCTTCAGCCATCTGGGTCCATGCACTTTTTTGACACCTCTTCAGCCATGAACAAGCTGGCATCAGTATTTGAGAGCTATGTGACCACAACAAAGCTTTGTCACTGGGATCCCCTTTCCCTCTCCAGTAATGAGGACAGTCTTGGTTTGACGGTCAATTCAGAAAGTCTGTCCACTGATAAGCATGGGGAAGGCCAGACTGGTATTTCTAGTTCTTGTGAGTGCATTGTTGCGCAAGGGAATTTTGGATTCTGCCTCAAGGCCCACAATCTACAGCAGCAAGTCTTGGTGGGCCCCATCATTTGCCAACTCACAACTAGTCTTACCCATTTAAATAAACAAAGGTAGATGCTAAAAGTCAATAGTAGGCATTTGGGATGCAGAGAAGAGCAACTGGCATCTACGACTAACGCACAGACTAGACTCTCCAGAGGTGTAGTAGCTTATTGAAAACGGCAGATTCTAGACACTGAACACATGCTCCTAGGACGAAAACTGGCTGACTGAACCTACCACCACTTTTAAGGTGGCCAACTTTGCATTCTGAAGGAGGAGAGGATTTAAGTTTCACGATTCCCTCCCAACAAGGGGAGCCAGCAGCAGATCTCAGCAGCATTCTAACAAACGGCATAGTGATTTCTAAACCCCAACCAGTCTGAAAAATAAATAGCAACCCAGGGCTCAGTTGTACAGATGTGAAGTGTTAAGTGTTTATTTTCGGGTTCATATCATACACTTGGTAAAAAGGCAGCTGATTCTGCCCTCTGGGCACAAGGCTCCAGGGGCTGTCTACTTCCTAACTAGAACAGGCTGAAAAGGAATACTGTACCTTTCAGTAAAACATTCCATCAAGCTCAACACACAGTAGCTTACACTCTCTGCCCCAAGCCTTGAAAAAAGGAAAAAAACCCACCACCACCACAAAGCTACACGAATGTGCACACGCTATTATTGTAAATGGAGCAGCTAAACCTTGGCAATTTGCTTTTTTGTGTGGTTTTGTTTGTTTTTTCTTCCCAGTAAATGCAGCACTTGTGAACTCCCAAGGACCCAACTTCAATGGGTTCGTTCCAGCTTTAAATACATTAAACATCTCGATGCAAGACTGTGTTTAATTAAGGTATTTAAACACAGACCAAACCTGTTTCACTGTGAACGTTTCGTAGAGAAGCGAGAGGGGGAGTTTCTTTCTTAAAAAAGAAATCATAATACAGTGATGAAAGGGTTAAGAATGCAAGAATTCAGACATTCTGTGAAGGGTCTCTCTCTCTCTAAGAGGTCCATAAAAAAGAGCAAACAGAGATCCGTACAGCAGGAGACAAGAGTTTGTTGTTGATTTCCCCCGTGTATTTTTTGCTGGACTGTTGCTAGGTTACCACTGCTCCCTTTTGGCCTGAGTCGGCAGGGCAGTACAGGGGCATGTAGGGAGCAGGTCACGACTCTTCATTGCCAGAATCATCATCATCGTAACACTCGGCATCTTCCTCCTCCTCGTCTTCATCATCAATGTCGTCATCGTACAAGTCGTCATAAAGCAAATCTGAACTGTTGTCATTGGAAGGCACTTTAGTTTTGATGCAGTACTCTGCCAGCGTAGTGGGGACCTTCACGCCATCCTTTTCCGCCTCAGCCTTGGTAGCCAAAACCTGTTTCCTGCAAGGTAGAGAAGAGAAAGCAGCAATGTGATCACAGGTTCGGCCGTAGCTTTCCCTTCCAAAACACTTGCAGAGCAATCTCCAAGAACCAACATAAACCTCATCCCTGGCACAGAGACAATGAAGCCATTTCAGCACGTGCATTCCATAGGAAGCCAGCAGTTGAGTCAAAAGTAATGCAAGTGAAGCTAACACACAAGTTTGTTTTCCTCCAGTCACTAGTGTGGGGTTGCTACAAATTGTTATCAGTCCCAGTAAACTCTTCCAAAACTCCAGCAACACAAGATAGTGTATTTTAAGGTCCAATATTAGTGACTTGCATAAGCTAGTTACAGGTAGAAAGTTTCATTGCATTAATCAATCAATCCTCCTCTTTCCAAAAAGGGGTCCTTAAAAAAAGAGGGGGGGGGAGAAGAGGGGGACAGACATATCAAGTGGTTTCCTCTGGTGCTACCGTCTTAAAGTTTCTCCAAAAGCATTTAAGTTCCACTAAAAGTTTTATCCAGCTATACTTCGGATGGCATTTTCAGAAGTGCTTAGCACTGCTGTGCTCCCACTGAAGTAAATGCAAACAGAGCTGAGTCAATGCCAAGTGTCTCTGAAACTTCAGTTTAACTAAATGTTGGCTACCTTGAGCTACAGATCCAGTCCTTTCTAGCAACAGTCTTTGGAAGCCATTAGGTGTGTGCGCGCAGCTGATAATTAGGGCTCTGCCTTTCACTGAGGAAAGGGTTGATTGTCTCATTCTTACACCATGACATTTTAACCTAACAGCTGCTGAGAGTTGGATCTATAGGACTGTACATGGGCAGAGGATCTTGCCCCAACACTTACGCAACTATGAGGCTGATTTAATGATTGGAAGTCAGCAATGATCCAGAACTCTCAACATATTCCTAACGTGTGCCCTAAATAAAAAGTGCTGGCTCCATGCGTGTCTAGTCACTACCACCTGGGGAAGGGAAAATCCTCCAGTAGTCAAAAAGGCTCTTGAAAGCTTATTGACAGAGAGGGCCTTACTGCCTTTACAAGGGTTCTTCAGTAACTAGTGACTTGGCAGAACTAGGGACTTCTAAGAGGCACCATTCTAAATGAAAGACAGGCAGGATTTTAAACAGATGCTTCAAGCTCAGAAACCTGCACTGCAGATTGTGTTAAGGAAGGTTACAGTACAGAAACAGCATTTAAAATACAAGAGGGTCAGGAGTGCAACCTCAAGTGAATTCATTAAGCATGGAATTAACAAAATTACATGAGTAATTAACCATTCACCAAGGCACACAGGCAATGCGCAAAGGGAAACAGTGATCCAGATGGGGATTGGTTAGTGGCCAAAGGACTGAGTATTATGCCAGAACAATCTGACAAAGCAAAGCAGTCAGAAGAGGATATGTTGACCTTTTTGTGCCAGCAGTCAGCATCAGTAGCACACTACGGGTGCTCTAGCAGGGGCTCCTGCCACCAAGGCAGAGAAATGGCTTTAAGATTACTTTGGCCCTTAGAAGGTTAAAGTTAACAGCTTCCAGAGATATTCAGGTTAGAAGTGACAACTTATTTATGTTTGCAGTGTTGGTACCAGGATATCAGAGACACAAGGTGGGTGAGGTAATATCTTTTATTGGACCAAACTTGTTGGAGCGAAAGAGAGAGAAGCTTTCAAGCTACACAGAGCTCTACTTCAGGTCTGGGAAAGGTACTCCGTGTCACAGCTAAGTACGTACAAGATGGAACGATTAGTGCAAGAGATATGCTAAACAAACAGAAGTTGGTCCAATCAAATAAAAAATAAAATAAAAACACATTTATGTGAATCTGACGTAGAATCCTAGAAATGCAGGGCTGGAAGGGACCTGAAGAGGTCACCAAATCTCGCCCCCTGTGCTGAGGCAGGACCAAGTACACCTAAGCCACCCGGACAGGTGTTTGTCCAACCTATTCTGAAAAACCTCCAATGATGGGAATTCCACAGCCTCCCTTGGAAGCCTGTTCCAGAGCTCAACCCTTGTAGTTAGGAAGTTTTCCTCTAATATCTAACCTAAATCTCCCTTGCTGCAGATTAAGCCCATTACTTCTTGTCCTCCCTTCAGGTGGACATGCAGAACAGTTGATCATCGTCATCTTTATAACAGCCCTTAACATATTGGAAGACTTATCAGGTTCCCTCCTCAGTCTTCTCTTCTCAAGACTCAACATGCCAAGTTTAACCTTTCCTCACATGTCAGGTTTCGAAAACTTATAATTTTTGTTCTCCTCCTCTGGACACTCTCCAATTTGTCCACATTTTTCCTAAAGTGTGGTGCTCAGAACTGGACACAGTACTCCCATTGAGGCCTCACCAGTGCCAAGCAAGATAATTATGTCCTGTGTCTTACACACAACACTCCTATTAATACAACTCAATCGCTTTTTTTGCAGCTGCATCAAGTTGTTGGTTCATTCAATTTGTGATCCAGGTAACTCCCAGATTCTTTTCAGAAGTACTACTACCTAGAGTCTAGACAGTTAATCCCCATTGTGTAGTTGTGCATTTGATTTCTCCTCCATACGTGTAGTACTTTGCACTTGTCTTCATAGAATTACATCTTGTTGATTTCAGACCAATTCTCTAATGTGTCTGGGTCGTTTTGAATTTTAATCTTCTCCTACAAAGTATCTGCAAGCCCTCCCAAATTTTATAAGGACACTCTCCACTCCATTATACAAGTCATGAATGAAAATATTGGCTAGTACTGGACTCAGGACTGACCCCTGTGGGACAGCACTAGGTACGCCCTCCCACTCTGACAGCAAGCCATTGATAACTACTCCAAGTAGTTTTTCAACCAGTTGTGCACGCAGCTTAAAGTTTAAATTAAACCACATTTCCTATTTTGCTTAGGAGAATGGCACATGACTGTCAAAAGATTTACTAAAATCAATACATATCACATCTACAGCTTCCCCCACAGCCACTAGGCCTGTAACCTTGTCAAAGAAGGCAAGTAGGTTAGTTTGGCATGACTTGTTCTTGACCAGTCCATGCGGGCTATTTCTTAGAATGCTATTATCTGCAAGGTGCTTAGTAATTGATTAATGAATATTTTATACTAATACGTTTCCAGGTATCAAAGTTAGGTGGCTAGTCTAATTCCCTGGATCCTCTTCGTTCCTGCATTTTAAAGATAGGCAAACATGGTACCTTTCTCCAGTCTTCTGGGACCTCCCCCATCTTCCAGAACTCATGGAGGATAATTGCTAACAGTTTTGAGTTTGCTTCAGCCAGTTCCTTAAGTATTTTAGGATGAATTTCATCAGGCCCTGCTGACTTGAATGCATCTAACTTAACCTAAATAGTCTTTAGCCTATTCCATTCCTTCTCTATTTTTGCTTGTGTTCCTTTCCCCTTATTGATAGTGTGTTGAGTATCTGGTCATTATCAATCATTTTAGTGAGACGGACGCAAAATAGGCATTAAACACACCAGCTTCTTGATAGCATCAGTTATTAGCTCTTCTCTTCCCCATTAAGTAGAGTACCTACGGTTTCCTTTATCTTTTTCTTGCTCCTAATGTAGTTAAAGAACCTCTTCTGATTGCCTTTTATGTCCCTTGTTAGGTGTAACTCATTTTGTGCCTTAGCCTTTCTGATTTTGTCACTACATGCTTGTGCTATTTTTTTTTGTAGACATCCTTAGCAATTGATTCATGTTTCTACTTTTTGTAGGATTCCTTTTTGATTTTCAGATTAAAGAGCTCCCGATGGAGCCATAGTGACCTTTTTCTCTTCTTCCGGTCTTTCTTTCGCATTGGAATTGTTTGCAGTTGTACCTTTAATATTGTCTCCTTGAGGAATTGCCAGCTCTCCTGAACCTTTATCCCTTAAATTTTCTTCCGATGGAACCTTACCTACTAGCTCTGAATCTGTTGATGTCTGTTTTTTTGAATTCCACTGTTCCTTTCACTCCTTCCTTTCCTTAGAATCATGAAACTCATCATTTTATGAGCACTTTTACCCAAATTGCCTTCAACCTTCAGATTTGCAAACAATTTCTCCCTGTTGGTCAGAATCAAGTCCAACATGCTAGTTCCCCCGGTTACTTCCTCCACTTTCTGAAACAAGAAGTTGTCCCCAAGAACTTATTGGAAGTGTTGTGTTTTGCCATGTTACTTTTCCAACAAATGCCTGGGAAGGTCCCATTAGTAAAGTCTCCCATTACTAATAGGCTTTGTGTTTGATATTTGTGTTATTTGTTCTAGAAATCCCTCATCCACCTCCTTCTTCTAATTTGCTGGTCTACAGTAGATCCATACCATGAAGTCACCCCTCCTGACCCTCCTGCCTCTTCTATGTTTATTCAGAGACTTTCAACTGGTCTGCCTCTCACCTTCTTTTGGACCTCAGAACAAGTGTTCTGCCCTCCCCCCGACCCCGCCCTTCCTGAAGAGGCTATCACTCTCTACACCAATATTCCAGTAATGAGACTTATCCTACCAAGTCGGGGATACCAGTTGTTATAATTTAGTTTATGTGCCAACTTCCAGTTCTTCCCGTTTATTCCCCATACTCCTTGCATTTGTGTATACATATCTAAGATGTTAAGCAGATTCCCCACCCCCCCCAATTTCACTCATTGCCCTTATGACCCTATTGTAATTTTCCATGTCCCCTTCAACACCTAGCTCTGTAAGCATCAAGCTCATCCAGAAACTTTAAAATAAGTGGTTTTAAAAGATGTGTGAAGTATCACACTGAATTCTTATTGCAATGTCTCCTGTCCAAACAAGACTTTACCTAATGATTTCAGCATACTCTTTGTCTTTTCCTTTACTGTCCCTCCATTTCCTGAACATGACTGATGCATCCACATTGGCCGGAGAGAAGGTGTTGGGCTCATTAAGCAAGGAGATTACACTCAGTAGGATAGTCCTGGAAAATAAAAAAGCAACATTAGCAGTCAGGGCTAAGCATTCATGGACCTATGGTAGAAGTCTTGAAGGTGAATTAAGGCTGCCATTTTAGGAACACATTTAGAGTTGAGACTTAGAATAAAATTAGGTGCAAATTCACACCCCACAGCTGAAATGAAAGCAAAATTAACAGCATGACAGGATTTATGTGCTCAGACCACCACTAGCCAGGAGTTTGAGAGGTTTGGGGGGGAGGGGGAGGGAGAGAATGGGGTGGTAGAGAACAAACAGGAATTTGTTTCACTGGAGGGATTGTAGAATGAAAATGTGTGGGGGAAAGGTTTCAGAGAGAGACAGACAGACAGACAGACAGCCCGCCCGATCTCAGAACTGGAAGGGACCTTGAAAGGTCATCGAGTCCAGTCCCCTGCCTTCACAGCAGGACAAAGTACTGTCCCTATCCAGCAAATATTTAGGACTGCAAACTGTTCCTGTTAAGTACTAGGATGGACCCAAGACCTTTTGAGGTTTAAAAAAAAAAAAAAAAACCACCACCACCACCACCACCACGCCAGAGAGAGACTCCTCACACACATCCCACAGAACAGCCAATAGCCCAGTGGTTAGAGCACTCACCTAGGATATAGGAGACCCAAGTTCCAGTCCTGCCTGATTTGGAGCAGGAACTTGAACCTGGGGTCTCCCACATCCTAGGTGAGTGCCTTAACTATTGAGCTATTGGCTATAATGGCGGACATGTGGTCTCTGACCAGAAATTCCGAACAGGAGTCAGAGACCTTTCCCAATGAAAGTTTCATTGAACCTGATAAGTTCCCATGAGGTCTTGAGGAATCTGTATTTTCCAATAAAAAAGGTGATTTGTCAAAAAATTCTCTGACCAATTCCACGAATGATGCACTAGGAGATCTTCAAGCCAGGAAGATTTGAAAGGAGAAAGCGTTAAGGTGCCTGTGCAAACCGGTGCTGAATATAATCCCCCCCACACCTGAGGTAGTGCGGGCTTTCAGTACCAGTATGCTTTAGTCCCAGCTTTAGTGCTTAAGTGTTTATAAGTTAGTATCAGAAACCTGCACAGCCAGAGTCCCTGGCGTAAAGAGTTTGAGGAGAACAAACATATTTGCTTTTAAGAGTTTAACCACATACACCCCTATTTCACCCTAGCAATTGAATATTTATCATTTAAAGAATCCACACAAGATTCTTTCCTAAATAGCCAAATGCTCCAATCAGGATTAGTTCCCCATTGTGATGGGCATCCCCCACCCCTACACACACACAAACTGACAGAGCACTGCCTGTGCCCCGAGGCGGATATTCTAGAGAAGGCAGACATGACAGTGGCCGGTGGGAGCCCAACGTAAAGTAAAATGTTCAGGGCGGTGATGGGCACCTGGCCTGTCAGTTCCATTTACTTTTACTTGTTCGTTACAGGGAATGAAAGGCAGGCAGGGAGTGCAAGGCTGGCTGCAGAGACAGAGGCGGGATGTGTTTGGGGCAGACAGCCAACTGGTAGACAAAAAATAACGTCCATAGTTCCAGTTGTAAAAGGCAGTCTGCCGACATCCAGGGGCTGTGTAGGCTCAAGGAGCCAGGCTACTTGAGAAATCCCCGATGCTCCTGGGAGCTACCTCCTCCTGCCTCCCAGGAAACCCTGCCCTGTTTGTTCAGCCCCAGTAGTGGGGAAGGAGATGGCCGTTGCTATGGTCTGATGCCTCCAAAGAAGGATTCCTCATACTACAGTCTGGATTCCAGGCCTTGGCTTTTTCTTGGTGTTAGGGATGTCTTGGATCCCCAGCCCGGATTCCCCCAGCCCACGCAGTGCTATGGGTGATAGCTGCTAGGCAACCCAAGGAGAACACGCAAGGCAAGAATTCTACAGTATCCCGTTACACTGTCGAGAGTGATTCTTGGTGAGCTGTGAATCAGCACAAGGCCAGTGACGTAACTCCTAGCAGACAGCCTCCTTTATCTGCAGCAACAACAAGCCAAAAGAGAGCAAAGCTCACTTCAGTAGGATGGATGTGTTCATAATACCCATGAAGAGCAGTGACAGTTTATTTTAAGGAGACAAGGTTCTAAACAAGACAACAAGAACGGGAAGGCCAAAAGTTACATTTCATACAACAATCAACAAAGCTTAAGAGCCTGTGCTCTTGGGTGCATGCACATACCTCATGACAAAGGCACACGGCACAAAGTGCAAACTAAGCTAAGTAATTCTATACTCCCAGCCACGTGGCTGCAGTTACTGTTCTGTTTACTGCACTTGCCTGAAGTCTTACTAGAGACAAATGCATTAGGAGTGAAGTGGAAGGAAAGTATATATGAAATAGAAGGAGATACCAAAGACAAGAGCTGAGAAGACCGTGCCTAAACACTTGCTTCTACAGAACTCAGGCAATATTCCTCTTATCAGGCTAAGAAATAAGTCATACCTGCTAGTTATATTGCTCTAAAGAGTGAAACATTACCACGAGGGGTATAGATTACTGTCCAAAAGTGTGTTAAGTGTTATGCCTATAACTATATATTTGGGATACATGTTTCCTAGGTAAATGCTTGTTCACTTAGGTCTCAAGTAAGGTATTTTCAAGAAACATATACCAATGTTATTCAGTCAAACAGGTCACCATCAGTGCTCTGGGATGGCTTATTCTGAAAGTGTTACAATTTAGTAGGGATTCAAACTAGCAACAATATAAAGACCAGCTAGATACATAAACCTAAGCCATACCCACAAATAGTGCAGCACTGTCTCCTTCTAGTGGTAGGTAGGCCCCCAGAGGTTGATGAGCTTGCTACAGCCTAGGTTAAGAGACATGGATCTTTTAGCTCAGCCAGTAGAGATCCAGAGATCACAAGTTCAATCCCCACTACTGACAACCCACATGGGTGTCAGCATTCCATAGGAAGAGAGGGGTAGATGGAAGTCATTCCTTTTCACATCTTACTTTAAAATAAACCCTGTATATGATGTGTATATAGGCAGATGGCATTGTAGCTGTGCATCAACACATTGGATCTTTGTGATATATGGAACACTACAGGAATTTCCTATTTCAACAGGAAACATGGTAACAGACTGGTTACCTGTAGGTAGTCCAACAACTATCTGTTTTCTAATTAGAAATATCAAGGAGATCACATGGAGATGTCATGGTCATTTATTCCAGGCCAGAAGGGACCATTGTGATCATCTAGTCTGACTTATACAACACATGCCACAGAACTTGCCCAAAATAATTCAGAGCAGATCTTTTACAAACACATCCAATCTTGATTTAAAAATAGTCAGTGATGGGGGAAAAAAAATCAACCCTGAGTCCTGGTAAATTGTTCCAATGGTTAATTACTGGTATCCCTTATTTTCAGTCTTAATTTGTCTAATTTCAATTTCCAGACATTGGATCATGCTATACCTTTCTGTGCTAGACTGAAGAGCCCACTATTAAATATTTGTTCCTCCTGTAGGTAACTTCTCGACTGTCATCGAGGCACTCCTTAGCCTTCTCTGAATGCAAGGTAAAAGAAAATAGCCTTGCGCTGACAGTGAAAGGTTGTCAGTTTCTGGAAGAGTTCATTCCAGTCTCTGACCACTACTGGAGAAAGTTCTGTCTCCTGCACCGACAAGCTTTACTCTTATTGTCCAAAGGAATGCCTTGGTCAAAAAGTCTTCTTGTTCAAATCACTGTACAGATGGGTAATCCATCCTCAGCACCCCTAGGATATTAACAAATATCCCCATTTTTACAGAGTGATGTGATTTGCCCACTCTTCTGTTTGCACTAGGCCACACAAGAACCAGAAGCAGAGCCATAATTAGAACTCAGGATCTCTTGACTTCAAACTGTGTGCCCTTCTCCAGACACTCTGCCTTGATTGTGAGAAGAGTTGGGCCTAGCACTAGCGAGTCCCTGTTGCATAGGGGACACACCCTTTAGCACCATAGCTTTATTGACCAAATCCCCAGCAGAGACGCAGGTAGATGGACAGAAAAATGCTGCTATTGATCTAGCTGTCAACACTTGAGGAAGCGGTGTTCCTACAGCAATGGAAAAACCCCTTCCGTCACCGTAGGCTGAGTCTATGCTACAGGGTTACACTGACATAGCTACGTGGAGATAGTCCCTGTAGCGAAGACATGGTCTAGAATAGCGCCTAAAAGATTCCCAAGGAAGTAGGATATGGGGAAGTGGCTTGAGATATTCTACCCTCCCTAAACCAGGAAAGCTCATTTGACTTAAATGTGTACCTTAAGTACTGGCCCCAAGAGTCACCAATGAGAAATACTACCAACTATCTGGTTATTCTCATCTGCCTGGTGGTGTATGGTAAGAATGTCAACAAAATTAATGTTTCTAATGGGCTAAGTCTTCTCTACATTTTTCAAAAGGGACATGAACAGCAGCTAGTCTAGGAGTGGAAGAATTAAATCCCTCTTGAAGATACTCTAGATCCCACAGTGGAAGTACACTGCCAACTAATGGCTAGGCAGCGGGGATTACAGAGATACATAAGGAAGTCTCTTGACAATATTAACTGAGTTTCAAACCTGCTGCCTATTAAATTCATTGGATGACCCCTAGTCTGTGTGTTATGTGAAGGGGTAATTAACATTTCCCTATTCACTGTCTCCACACCATTCATGATTTTATACACTTATCACAGCGTCCCTTAGTTGTCTCTTTTCTAAAATGAGCAGTCCCAGGTCTTTAATCTCTCCCCATACAGAAGCTGTTCCATACCCATAATCATTTCTGCTGCTCTTCTCTGTACTTTTTCCAATTCTAATATATATCTTTTTTGAGATGGGATGGCCAGAACTGCATGCAGTATTCAAGATGTGAGCGTATCATGAATTATATAGTGGCATGATATTTTCAGTCTTACCTATCCTTTTCCCAATGGATCCCAACACTGTTAGCTTTTTTGATTGCTGCTGCACATTGATGAGATGTTTTCAGAGAACTATCCAGGATGACTCCAAGATTTTTCTTAGAGGTAACAGCTAATTTAGACCCCAACCTTTTGTATGTGTAGTTGGGATTATAAATCACTGGTTCATTAAAATGCCCAGTTTTCAGCCAAGACCATTCTACTTCAGCACCTTGCAGACTGTGGCTCGCTAGCCTATTCTACGGGCTTGTCTCCACTTACTGGGGGACTGACGCGCAGCCACCGATCACTCTCCCGTCGACTCCGGTACTCCACCGGAACGAGAAGCATAAGGTAAGTCGATGGGAGAGTTTTTCCCGTTGACACAGTGCGGTGTAGACAGCGCAATAAGTCATCCTAAGGTACGTAGCTGGAGTTGCGCAACTTAGGTCGACTTAGCCCTGTAGTGTAGACCTGCCCTAAGGGTCAGGAATCTTCCTTATCCCCTCTTTGCCAAAGCATTTGGTTAGACAACAGTTCTTTCTAATGATAAATTAACAAAACCCCAAATTAATCAGAGCTTAAAAATCATGGACTATGAGACAACCTTCTGAAAGCTAATAGTAAGTGGAGAAACTGGTTGAGGAATAGAGAGACCGAGCTCCATGCCCTAAGGATAACAACAGCTAAAGTGCCATCACTTGGCTCCTTAAGTTATCAAGACAAACTCTCCTGTATAGTGTCATTGTTTGACTCTTTCCAAGTATTAGACTTAAATAAATAGGCTGGGACCTCAATACACGTTATCAATAAAAAACAGAAAAAAATAAATCAAGGGATCGAGCAAGATCTGAAATTGCAGAATCACTGTTTAGTAATAAGTAACACTGTAAACACTGGATACTTCCACTTGCTGATACTTTTCTAAAGATATAATGAAGATTAGAGACCGTTCTTTTAAAAAAACTCATCTTTTGGTTGTGAATCAGACAAACTTAAACACAGCATAAAGCTTTACTCTAAGTTCTTAATATCCCAGCAAGAATTCTTTCCACTGAGTAGCTAGATAGCTATTACCACTGCATGGTTCACCACTGTACATAAAGCAAGTGTCATTAGAGGCATATTGTAGCATGGAGCACTATAAACTCAAGAGAGGATATACAGAGTTAGGATTTTCAAAGAGTAGGTCTACACTACAGAATTACTTTGGTATAACTATGTTGCTCAGGGATATGAAAAATCCACATTCCTGAGCAACGTAGTTATACCAAACTAAGCGCTATGTAGGCAGGAGAGCTCCTGTCAATACAGCTACCACCTCTCGCAGAGGTGGATTAATTACACCAATGGGAGAGTTCTCTCCTGTAGACATACAGCATCTTCATTAAAGTGCTACAGCTGTGCAGATACAACTCTTTAAATGTAGAGCTGCCCAAAGAAAGGAAAGTGTTGGTTAGCCTGGAGTGCTTTTGGCGACTCGTGACTCATTCAGCTTTGGGCACCAAGGGGAAATACCTGGAAACCATCTGCTTAGGACAACATTCAAAAGGACAAGATTGCCAAATAATAGAAGGCAAGGGAAGAAGTAGGAAGAGGCCCAAGGTACAAGCAGAGAGCATAAGCCACTGGTGTCAAAATCCTGGCCCACAGGCTGGATCCCCCCCCTGCTTGATTTAGTCTTGATTTTTTCTACTCCTTTTGGTTGCACGATCCCTCAGGACAAATCTCGAACATTAGTAAATGAGTATGCAGACAAATCCTGAAAGATGGGTCTTTTCTACTTCTGGTGTCTCAGTGGAGTACTTACTCAAAAGTAGAATGGTAGTTTAAATATGAAGGACAGTGTGGCTTTGGAAAGGCTAGTCTAAATCTGAGACAGCAAGTTTATTCTCTGAGCAATTTTTAACACGGATACATCACCACACAGAGTGGAAATCTCAACAAGGTAGCACAGTATCTGAACACACTGCACTCCAGTAACTAACTAGAAGATTCTGTTTCCAATTTAAGATACTTATTTCGGTCAGATTCAGACAAGACATTTTTAGAGATGGTTGCCAAGCCAGTTTTCCCGTTTCCATCAGAGGCCGGAAGACAGGCTATGGTCTGGATGGACATATGGACCACAAGAGAACTTTCATGAGGTCTACATTTGTGGAGTCAGTGGTTCCGTATTTTGTTACCTGACATTCTGGGTGGGGTTCCACCTTTCGGATGGCAGTTCTCCACTTTGTGGGTCATCTACAGGTGGGTGAAGAATTGAAATACATACGTCTCCATTCTGCAAGACAGAGGTTAAAGATTCAGTAAACATTAGCAGAATTATTGGACTAACAATTTGGGACACCATACTTGAGGACTGTTTGACCAAGTGCTTTCAGCCACTTGGGATAGGTTCCTTGGCAATTTTACCCAAGATCAAAATATTTATTAAACAGTAAAGTATGGCAAACCTGTGCAATTGTACAGGGCCAAGAATACCACCAAATTCTTCTTTAGCCATTTTACATATTTCAAATGGAGGCCTTTGTGCATAAAGACAATAATGTAAATTTGCCGTTTGTGTAAACCAGGTCAGCATTCGCGTCGCACTCCCCATCAGTACCCGACCCAAGCCGGGGAAGCTAACGATCCAACCAGAGGACCAAATTTGGTGATGAATCCTGGTCACGTGCCACCTTAGCATATGCGCAGTGTGCCTCAGAAGTAGACTAGTGAACAATAGGTTGGATGGATACGTTTTTTTTTTTTTAATTAAAGCAAAAGAGGAATCTAATTTAATGTAAAGGTTATATTTAGTTGCAAGTCAACATATTATAATGGCTACCAAACCAATGAGAATCAACCTCTCTTTAGGAAAATACAGTAGAACCTCAGAACACCATAGTTACGAACTAACCAGTCAACCACACACCTCATTAGGAATCGGAAGTATGCAATCAGGCAGCAGCAGAGAGCGAAAAAACCCACCAAATACAGTGCACTACTGTGTTAAATGTAAACTACTAGAAAAAGAAAAAAAGGAAGTTTAAAAAAGATTTGACAAGGTAAGGAAACTGTTTCTGTGCTTATTTCATTTAAATTAAGATGGTTAAAAGCACGATTTTTCTTCTGCGTAAAAGTTTCAAAGTTGTATTAAGTTAATGTTCAGTTGTAAACTTTTGAAAGAAAGAGTAGACATAACATTTTGTTCAGAGTTACAACCACTTTGGGAATGAAGGATGTTTGTAACTGAGGGTCTACTATAACTTAAAAAATAAAATAAATAAAAATACACAAATGCGAAACAAGATTAAGATTATTTAAATCAAAGTTTCCTGCTTACTGATTTAAATCACGGATTAAAAAAACATTCATTTTAAGTGATCTGATTTAAAAAACAATCCACCCTACTATGCAACACTGCAATTTCTATTCAAGATGTTTGCAGCAATTCAAAATGGTTAGTCTTTAAATACAGACAAAAGGTAACAAATACCAAAAGTCACATAAGTCCCCCCCAAAATCTACAGTTCATAAGGTGATTACTATAAAAACGGTCAGCTGCAGTCACAGGGGATTCCAGGCATGACAAGAAGTTATGTAGTTCCAAATGGCTACTGAAATATCCAGCTAAATCACTGAAACCCTATGAGAACACAGTGGCCTCCTCAAACTTACATTACTTTGCTTCCTTTTGAGAGGATAAAACGCGAGAGGACTACCGAGAATTTTAGAAAGTATAAAATGGCATTATTCTCTCGGTCAGAGAAAACTCCAGAGGGATTACAATAGGAAAAACTTTTTAAAGTGCAGGTTAAGATCTCAGAACATCACAACTAGAAGTTGAGCACATATACTGACCCTCTTCTAAAGTCACACCTGCAAAATAAGTCTGTAAACATAAGACCATTCACATTTGCTCCCTCATCCAGGCTTGGCTCACTTCCTGTCATCAGCAATTGAACAACACTCCCGTGCTAAGGTGCTCAGCTGAGTTTGGCATTCTGTCCTAACCCAGGGAATCATAGCAGTGCTCCTTACTGAGAGTGGAGCAAACTGACCAGATAGCATGATGCACTCTTAAATGGGCTCCGGCACCATGCAAGAACATCAGGGAGAGGAGAGAAACAGAAGAGATGCTCTCTGAAGGTTACACAGACTCCCTCCCAGCAGCTCAGAGGAAGAAAGAGGTACTTTCACAGCATATAATTAAAAGGACCGTGCGCCTGTAAGGGTGTAATCTATGGCCCAACTCCAAAATGATATAAATAGGAACTATGCATGGATATAAAAGCTTTATATTGCCCTGTGATTTGTGATCTCTTCTATGGGACAGACTGAACACTGATTCATTATGGACCACCACAGTCCTGTGGCATACCACAAAGATGAACTCAATACACTGTGGTGGCATTATTCAGTGGAAGCAAAGCCTATTAAATATTATTAGGTGGAACTTCAATTTTTTTGGCATTTCCTCAAAAAATGAGAAGAAAGTTTGTTAATTTCATTTCTGATTCTCAGGATTAACTCAAGGAAAAGCCCAGTTTTTTGCCACTTTCAGTAACATTCCCTGTTAGCATAACCACCCCCTTCTTTGGCATGAAACACGTTACAAATGGATTTAGGCAGATAAAAATAAAAGTGTTTTAAATTAAATTTGAAATTATGACAGCCTACGTTAAGACCTCGATTTACTAAATATTTTTAAACGTAAATGACTTTAAGCAGTACATGTTTGTTACCAAGTCTTAAAGACAGTGAGACAACTGAACTGGTGGAAGTCACTGGCTAAGCACCTGAAACCAGAAACTGTAAGTGTTAAACAAGTGTGACAGCAGTAGCCTCTTCTGCAGCTGCTGAAAGAATACTTGCTTCATTTCAGTTTATTCAATTGGTTTAGGTTCAGTTACTAGTTCATTCAAAACAGTTAAGAAAAACTAGGAGTTGAAAAAAAACAGGAAAACTTGTTTTCCTCTTCCAAACTATCAATAAAAACTAGGTATGAGATCTACTAATTCTAAGATCTTGAAGGACATGGTAACCAGAAACAATCAGCCAGCTCAACTCATTAACTACAGCTAGTACTTCCCTTGCTTAATAAAAATCAGTTTTAAAGCAAAGCGTGTTTTGATAAACTTTCTGAAAATGTTTGTGTATACAGCACATCTAAGGTACTTTTAGTAAAAACAAGTTTTAAATTTTAAAATGCTGTTTTTGTGCATTTTTAGTTTCCAAATACAGCTTGACAAATCAAATTAAAAAAATTAATCATTTAGTAAAAAACACATTCACGATTTTCTATTATAAAAATTAAGAATCTGAATAAGTTAAGCTATATAATTGCTTAAATAAATCAATATTGTATATCCTCCCAGCTAGCAAAAAGCAGCACCAAATTTAGTGTAAAGGCTATCTTTAGTTGCATATCAACATCTTTTAATGGTTACCAACCAATGAAAGTCCGCCTCTCTTTAGGAAAGAGAAAATATACAAATACAAACCAAGATTAAAACAGATAATTTAAATAAGTTTCCTGCTTGCTTATTTAAATCAGTCACTTAAATCACTTGAATCGCTTTAGAAATCAATCCACCCTGCACAGACAAATGCATTCCTGGAACTGAACTTTAACAACTTGGATTCTCATGGGTTCTAATCAGGTTGGCAGAGCACTCTTAGGTCAGGGACCTTGGCTGTGGAACTCCCATTCAGAAATGTTTGCCAGTATGCCTTGGTGGCAGTCTTCAAGTCATTGATCTTTTCAGCCTCACTGGGGGCTTCTTAGCATCTAGAGGCTCAGCTGCTCACCTAAACCGGTAGAATTTGCTTGTTTTGTTAGATATTTTCTGCTTTTGGGCAGGGAAGTAATGCCTTGTGGCTGTTTTAGTCACTTTAGAGCTACTAGACAAAGCCAACAGTGCTGAAGTACAGGAGGGAATACCATGTATGAGAAGTTAGTTCCTCAGAAGATTTTATTTTGTATAATGGAAGGTGTCACCTGGCTTGGACAGTCCCTCCCTATTACAGCAACATTTTCCAAGTAAATGTAAGCTTCTAGATGTTGTATTAATCCTATGGCCCACAAGGGTTTAATTAGGGTTTTCTATAGTTTATGTAGTTTCAGCTCTGAAGTCTTGTGTCAGAGTGCAGTGCTGCTGTAGTTCAACAAAGGGAGTCTGAACTCAGCAAAAAGCCTCCAGAGTGATGGAGTGAGCTGGTCTAACCAACATGTAGTGCTCAGACTAGCAACTATTTTGTGGAACAGAAGTGAGGGAAAGGAGGAGTTCTTTTTTCCAGTACTCAAAAGTGGTGGGAAGTTTAACACATCACATACATTCAGCTTCACGCTTCAGACAGATGAGAGGGAGTTCAGAGAAGAACAAAAGTGAATAGGGGCCCGTATGGATTAAGAGATTTGAAAAACCATTTAAAATAGGTAAGGGGACATGAGAACAGGATAAATATTTGAGGGTGCAAAGGACCAGAGGATTGCATAATGGGGCATAACTAAAAGTAACTGGATGTAATACAAGGGAAAAATTAGATTGAATATTAGAAAAAACATCCTGAGTTAGTTGTATTAAACTTAGACTTATTTAAACGTATTTCTCGTGGCAAATTGAAGCCACATTGTTTGGGGCATCAGAAATTGGGCTGAAACATAGGCCATCTAGTCCATAATCTTGACAATGCTAACAGAAGCGCTATATGGAAAATATCTATTATTCCTACCAGGGTATAACTGAATTAAGGTTTACTTTTATGCCTTCTCTCACTACTGTAATCAGAACTCTGTCTCTGACACCTCCCAATGTGCATTCATCAGTAAAACTGAATATTTGGTTCCTTTTGTCTGCAGTACCTTGATTCAGTCCACTCTTGGCAGCAGCATGCTATCACATGCAACTGTAGGTGTCCCAGTTCCTCCTCCTGATAGTCTTGCAGTACACACAACAGCCAGCAAATTGAAATACTACTTCAGGTTCTTTTGATTTCAGGAAGCTTCACAGTCCTTAGTTTCATATAGTTTCTACTTTCACAGCTTGCATATCTTTGCTCAAAAAGTGACCTCCAAAAACAAGAACAGAGTTTTAAGCTAGTTTTTTCCTTTAGTTATAGGAATGCCATCTTTTCCCCACTCATAACTACTGGGGAAAGGTCCTTCTACTTCAACCCAAGAAGGGTTAAAAAACTTTGGTTCACTTTGGGAATTCAGATAACTGAACTGGCACATCCTCACACGCCCTCACTTCCTGCATGAGGATTTGGGGATTGTGAATCCACAGCTAAACCCACTCCCTATTCAGTATGGATTAGTTTTTATTAGGGCTGTCGATTAATTGCAGTTAACTCATGCGATTAACTAAAAAAACCTGATTAATTGCAGTTTTAATTGCACTGCTAAACAATAGAATACCAATTGAAATTTATTAAATATTTTGGATGTTTTTCTACGTTTTCAAATATATTGATTTCAATTACACCACAGAATACAAAAACAATGAGGAGTCCTTGTGGCACCTTAGAGACTAACAAATTTATTTGGGCATAAGCTTTCGTGGGCCAGAGCCCACTTCATCAGATGCATGAAGTGAAAAATACAGGAGCAGGTATAAATACATGAAAGGATGGGGGTTGCTTTACCAAGTGTGAGGTCAGTCTAACAAGATAAATCAATTAACAGCAGGATACCAAGGGAGGAAAAATAACTTTTTAAGTGGTAAGAGAATGGCCCATTACAGACAGTTGACAAGAAGGTGTGAGTAACAGTAGGGAGAAATTAGTAATGGGGAAATTAAGTTTAGGCTTTGTAATGACCCAACCACTCCCAGTCTTTATTCAGGCCTAATCTGACGGCTACCACTCTGAAACTGTCAACAGAATACAAAGTAGACAGTGCTCATGTATTATTTTTTATTACAAATATTTGCACTGTAAAAATGATAAACAAAAAGAATAGTATTTTTCAATTCACCTCATACAAGTACTGAAGTGCGATCTCTATCGTGAATGTGCAACTTACAAATGTAGATTTTTTTGTTACATAACTGCACTTAAATAAAATATAAAACTTGAGAACCTACAAGTCCACTGAGTCCTACTTCTCGTTCAGCCAATCACTAAGACAAACAAGTTTGTTTACATTTACGGGAGATAATGCTGCCCACTTCTTATTTACAATGTCACTGGAAAGTGAGAACAGGCTTTTGGCATGGCAGGCTTTTGTAGTTGGCATTGCAAGGTATTTACGTGCCAGATATGCTAAACTTTCGTATGCCTCTTCATACTTCGGCCACCATTCCAGAGGACATGCTTCCATGCTGATCACCCTCATAAAAAAAATAATGTGTTAATTAAATTTGTGACTGAACTCCTTGGGGAAGAATTGTATGTCTCCTGCTCCGTTTTGCCCTCATTCTGCCATATATTTCATGTTACAGCAGTCTTGGATGATAACACTTTCACTGCAGATTTGACAAAACAAAGGAAGGTACCAATATGTGATTTCTGAAGATAGCTACAGCACTTGATCCAAGGTTTAAGAATCTGAAGTGCCTTCCAAAATCTGAGAGGGAAGAGGTGTGGAGCATGCTTTCAGACGTCTTAAAAGAGCAACCCGAACCACCAAAAAAGAAAATCAACCTTCTGCTTGTGGCATCTGACTCAGATGGTCCACACTGCTTTGGATAGTTATCAAGCAGAACCCATTATCAGCATGGACGCATGTCCTCTGGAATGGTGGTTGAAGTATGAAGAGGCATACGAAAGTTTAGCATATCTGGCACGTAAATACCTTGCAATGCCAACTACAAAAGCCTGCCATGCCAAAAGCCTGTTCTCACTTTCGGGTGAGACTGTAAACAAAAAGCAGGCAGCATTATCTCCTGCAAATGTAAACAAACTTGTTCAGCCAATCGTTCAGACAAACAAGGAGGAGGACTGAGTGGACTTATAGGCTCTAAAGTTTTACATGGTTTTTATTTTTGAACGCAAATTTTTTTTTTAAACATAATTCTACTTTTGTAAGTTCAACGGTCATGATAAAGAGATGCACTACAGTACCTGTATTAGGTTTGAAAAATACAATTTCTTTTGTTTTTTTACAGTGCAAATATTTGTAATCACAAATATAAAGTGACTACCGTACATTTTGTATTCTGTGTTGTAACTGAAATCAATATATTTGAAGATGTAGAAAACATCCAAATATATTTAAATAAATGGTATTCTATTATTAACAGTGCAATGACAATATGGAGATCTACCTATCTCATAGAACTGGAAAGGACCTTGAAAGGTCATCGAGTCCAGCCCCCTGCCTTCACTAGCAGGACCAAATACCCCAAGTGGTCCCCTCAAGGACTGAACTCACAACCCTGGGTTTAGCAGGCCAATACTCAAACCACTGAGCTATCCCTCCCCCCCAATTAATCACAATTCTATGTAACTGCTTGACAACCCTAGTTTTTAATTGGTCTTATGGGTCACAAAATCTAATGCAGAGCCCTGAGAAAGAAAACCATCTTCATGGCCAGATGTTTAATCTCCTGTTTCAAGTTTTTAAATAAGAGGAGGCAGCAAAAGTTGGAAGATTTTCCAAATGCCACTACAAGGATACCAATCACCATGTACTATCTGAACCCAGGACAGTCCTTTGCATAAGAAAGCAGCCCCCCTCCTCAGCATCAAGAAATTAATATGGAATATGATCTTATTTGCCAGTACAGATTTGGAAAAGCCACCAGTCAAACAGTTAAGACTAAGCCATCATCTCAATAACTAACCTCCAGTAGAGAGAGATTACTGAGAAAACAACATTTAAGACCATTTGTTCAGGACTGGGCATTCAGGAGCAGCACAGTGTACTTCAATGTTGGAGTAAGGGCATCCAAGTCCAAGACTTGGGCTGGAGTCCTCATTCCTCAAGAGATCCAAGAAGCGTGCTCAGACCCTGGGAAGGAATGTCTTCCTCATTTTCTATTGAGCCCATTAAGCAGAAGCATCTATGAATATTATTCACCATAGGAAAGACTGTATTAAGGCCATTGTTGAAAGAAGGGAGGGTTTGCAAGGTAGACAATTTTTGAAGGGGGGGAGTGGGCAGTATCCTTGGAGTGCATTTATTTCTCCTGAGAGAGGACTGGCAAGACTAAAGATTAAGAACAGAAATTTTGTTAAGATAGTCAAAGGTGGAAGGTTCCCCAAGGATTTGTCTGGACTCCTCCACTAAAGGCCAATCTAAAATTTCAGAATAGGCTCAACTTCCAAACAAGACTTCTGAAGTTAGGTACTTCTGTGAATTGTGACATGCACACACTGTCAAACACAGAAGGTCTCCAGTGGCAAAGGCTTTACAGACTAAAACGTGCTAAGGAAAAGTACAGGTCATAAAAAGAAGGAAGATAAATAGTTTCCATAAGAATCCAGAAATCCACACTAGGTGTCACATTTGTTCGCACTGACAAAGTGCTGGATCTGCCTAGAGCTACTTCTTGGATAGGTCCCATGATGCCTGATGCAGACTGCTAAATTCCTTAACCCAAGACCAATAGTTAATTAAGACTGATATGGTACCTGAAAGATCAGGAAGTGTGACATAGTGAAACTAGAGAGGACCTTTTTACTAACTGCTGAAGAGGCTAGACCAACCACTATAATTATATCATGAAATGATCTACAATAGTTAGTGATGAAGAGTAAGGATTTTTTGGGGCACAGGGGAGAACATAACTGGAGGGAAGAGCATTCACATTTAGTTGAACGTGAGGCAAGCTTTCCCCGTACATTTGAAAAAATCTCAACTCTAGCTTGCTTACACAGTATACAACCCCAAGTCCCCATAGTTGCCTATTTACTGCTTTAATACCAAAGGAAAAACAGCTTCAAAATAAACTATTTAGATTAAAATTAAAAGTTCACTGTCCATCAAATTACTGACTAAGCCATATCAGATAAAAAGTTGATTGGAGAAATTGTTGGTCATTAGTAAGATCCCAAACGAATCTGGATGGAAAAAACTGGTAACTGCCAACATTCCAAATAACAGCAGAGCTTCACAACTGTGGTAAATCTGAGGCAGTTACAACTGGGGTTATCTGTAAGGGCTGAACACCACTCTCTGAATTAGAGTGCTTACCAGAAAGCAATCTAGGTTTAGCTTTTTACATACGAAGCCTAAGTTATAACAGCTAGAATGTGGCCTAATTGTGACTAAAGACAAGCAAATGTTGAATGCATTACTTAAGTCTCAAAACTAAAACTATGTCTAGTACACCTGAAGAGAAAAAGCACCACTAAAAAGTATCTTACCTCATAAATGTTGGGGTGCCACATTTTGGTCAGGAATCTGAAGGTAGGCGGTGAATATGGATAGTCGATAGGAAATTTAATGTGAGCCTGCAACAAATAAAATTAATCTCAGTTTTCATGTAAGAATGCATGGAGGCCAGCAAATTAATCCATGTTAGTCTTTCACACTGGAAGGTTTGGGGACCAAAGTGATTTCAGTTTTAAAGGAAACGAAGTTGATCATTTTGCGTGCTTCAATGGACATTAGGCACCTGACAAATCTACACCGTTTTTAGCTTCATTATTGGGTCTTGTGAGCAGACTGATACTTGAACAGGAGAATCAGAAGATCAGGACTGAGGTTCATTGGACTGGCAATCCTTGTAAATAGAGAGGGAAAGACAAGCAAGCAACTGCCTCAACTTCATGTAGCTCTAACTCGAGTCAAAGTCCCGAGAGGTCTTAATTAACTGGTTAAAAAAAAATAAATCACTGACAATTAAAAATCACTTAAGAATTCAGTGGCCAATATTATCAGTTTCCTTTTTTAAAATCTCAAAATAGGTTACGCCTTTTGGCCCCAGTAAGAGGAATTTTCTAATATTCCAAGCACGTTAGTGGGGCTAACTGGATCACAGCACAAAGAGGTAACTAAAGAACATTTACATCAATACCTGTACACTGCACAAACCAATGTGTTTGAATAGGCACAAGGAATATTTGTTGGCAGTTTTGAAGGACTTGGTTAGTGAAGGAAGTAGAAATTCTACTTCAGGCAGACTAACCTGTCTACCAAGCTGGGTATTTATACTACACTTGTTGCCATGGCATCTGAGCACTTCACAAATTCAGGTATTAGGAGGCTTACATTTTACAGAGCTGTGTAATCCTGCCACATAAACCAGAACCTCGATAAGAGAATTTTATTGTACCAATGATGGGTTAAGCATGCCCATAGCCTTAGATGGGCATCTTTTTAATAAAGAAAAGTAACAAATAGACCTTTAGATGTCATCCAGATAGATTCTAGTTACAGTTAAAACTAGAGGTGGGTACAAACCAGCATCTTAAAACTCACTCTTAAGCTTTGGTAAGGAGGCAAGGTGCGTTTAAATAAAAATCCAGCCTGTTTTTCAATTTAGGTTCCGCTAGTTTAAAGGAAAACCAGCACTCTCAGGAGCTTGAATTTTTTTAAGCACTTTCACAGAGTGTCCACATACAGGTAGACAGCTCGTGTTATGGATGTACAGTACTGTCAAATCCTAAGCAGAGGTGGTTTACTGGAGTATACACTTTTAGAAAAATGCTAACTGGATGTTCACAATAATGCAACCGTGATCATCCAGTCAGCCTTCTAAGCCCATTCAACCCCCAGTTCTGATATTTTATTAGAAGAGAGAAAAGTAGTGCTCAAGAGCCCAAATTAAATCCAGAAATAAAAAACCCAGGGTTGAGCTAGATAGAAAGTTTGCTTGCATAACTTTGCATCTCTTGTCTGATAACATCCTAACATGCTGCTAGGCATGTCCAAGCCAACTTCAGCCTAAACTTTCTTTGGATTTTTGTGCCTTCAACTTGGAACCTTATTTGTATTTAAATGCAGAGGATTTAAAATTTGAAAACCAGTTTAGACAGGTCTATTTAACTTTGACAGGCATTTCCCCCTGCTATGTTGTATTGTATTCCATCCAGAAATCACACAGATCCAAAGACAGTGCCTTTATATAAACTATTAAGCACTTTCTGGGTTGCATGCACAACTGTAGGGTAAACCAGGAGGCTATTTGACCACTGAACTGCTTGTTAAGACACAAACACTGCAGAATTGAACAAACTGAATGCACTGAGTGTACAAAACCAATCAATATACACTGTAGAGCAGTGTTTTTCAAAGTACTGGGTCGCCTTGCTGATTCAAATGATAAAGTTCGTTGCCACGCAGCAGGGACCTGGAGAGGAGAGAGGCAGGGGGTGAGCAGAAACTGGGGAGGGGAGCAAGTTGGAGCTTGCAGGGCTGCTGCGGGCTTCTCCCCTGGCCCCAGAGCTCCGTGCTGCCTGCCAGCAGAGGGGGAGGGGCGGGGGGGAAGAGAGAGAGACAGAGACAGACACACACCCCTCCCCTGGAGCTAGCTGCTGCCAGTGGGGAGAGGGCTTGGGAGGAGTCCTCTGGCCCCAGCCTTGGGCAGCCTGCCTGCACCCCAAACTCCTCATCCCTGGCCCCACCCCAGAGCCCGCACCCCCAGCCAGAGCCCTCACCCCCCTGCATCCCAACCCTCTGCCCCAATCCTAAGCCCCCTCAACCCCAGCTCCATCCTAGAGCCCTCACCCCTGCACCCCACCCTGGGCCACCTCCCACGCTCCTTACCATAGGCTTACTAAGACTAGTGTTAGTTATGTGAAGTGGGTTAAGCTGGAATGTATTGCAATATTAGGATTTTATGAAAACTAGTCAAGAGATATAATTATATTGGGTCACAGGCATCAACAATTTTCTTCAACTGGGTCATGAGGAGGGAAAAAAAAGTTTGAAAACCACTGCTGTAGAGAGCCACACAACACTGTTGAGGTAGCAGATAAAAAGTATACATTAGGGAACCACTTTGAAATCTATCAATTGCCTGCACATCAAATTTACATGGTAACCAGTCATGTCTTTACAAAAGATCAGAAGACTACAGAATTTGGAAACAAAGCAATTATTTCCTGCTCGGTTTTGTTTAGCTAAATTGAAGTACTCAGCACAGAGATGCTCTAGTGTAGCAACCCAGATATAGAAATTGGCTTTTCCAGTGAATAGCTCTTTAGCACTAGAGGTCAGAATTTCACTGTGCCAGCTGTTGAAGCTGTAGTCAGAAGGATTACGTGCACTGGGGAAACCCAAATGATCTAAAAAACCGAAGTGGGGAATTTTACAATGATCACTTTCACCGCTCCTTCTCCTGATCATTGGCTTGAAAAGTGAAACTGAACTCATATCCAGGGCATTCATTAGAGTTTTCACAAACAGGTTTCCAGGTATTACTCAGCATTTTACTTTCCTAATAGAAATGATCAATTTAAAGCGCTTTCCACCAGTAGACCATTAATATATTTCATTTGAATGGGTGAAGGAAACCAGGAGTTTCAGGGGCAAGCTGCCACATAGCTGGTGAAGACTCACTAATCGCCATAGCTAGGAATCCAGCATCATCACAAACTGCCATTTAAAATATTTCCTGGATTAAATAAGTCAGAAGACCAAGGATCATATATTAAGCTCATTTTTGAGTGACAGTGTGTTACTTGTGGCAAATAAGTTTATACAACCCCACTGACCTGTGAAGAATGGAGGATATCTGGATACTTTTTACGTGACATACCCTGAACTGGGTTAAGATAGGTTCTACTGTGTATATATTGTCAGAGTAGCACAGATTTGAGGCAGCATGCCTTTGGTTAAATTCCAAGTGGAATTTATTTTTAGAGGGTGAGTACCCAGAAAGCCCCAAGACAAATCAGGAAAAAACATCACGTTTGATACCCAACATCCCCCTCCCCCCCCCCGGCATCCCCCAGCAAGCTGTTGAGCCATTTTAAGTTTACCTTAAACCAACTATAGAAAGGGACCAGAGCAAATCCTAGATTTCAGAGATTTGAACACTTGACTTTCCTCACTATAGTTCTTGGAAACACTTGAAAATGTAGCAGGATGAAAAGTAGAAGTCAGGATTAGATCTGTGTTTTGCCAGTTCCGAGGCACGTTAGTTAAGAGGTACTAAGGGGTAAATTAAACATCACTATGATATTATGCTTGATAAAATGGGTTAGCTGCAGATTCCATCCTATGTAATTATTTGACATACACAGTCTCTTCAACTAGATTGCTGACACACTACACTATGCAATTTAAATACATTTGTAGAAAAAGCATGGCTATTTTAGTGGATTGCTTCCTGTTTATTGCCCTACATGTTCCAGATGCTGTCGGTGTTCCATATTTGGAATACATTATTTGGCTTTGCCTGCATTTTCCTGCTACTCTACACCTTCATATTTAAAATGGATCAAAAAGCACATGCACATAGGGAAGCCATTCAAGGGAAACCTCAAAGCAGTTGTCAGCTAAGTTAGCCATTTAGAGATCATATTACAGTAAAAGCGGTTTTATCCAGCATGTTGGGGAAATGGAAGGTGCCGGTAAATGAAAAATGCCAGTAAAAAGAGGTAGGGAGTTTGGGTGCAGGACTGGGGTGCAGGAGGAGGTGTGGGTCACGGGCTCTGGGAGGGAGTTTGGGTATGGGAGGCGGCTTGGGGCATAGGTGACGGATCCGGGGGTAGCTCAACTCTGGCGGCTCCCCACAAGTAGCGACCTGTCCCAGCTGCTCCTAGGTGGAGGCGTGGCAGGCAGCTCTGCCCCACCCTGAGAACTGCCTCTGCAGCTCCCATTGGCTGGAAACAGCAACCAATGGGAGCTGCGTGGGCGGCAGCTGAGGGTGGAGGCAGCGCACAGAGCTGCCTGCCGCGCCTCCACCTAGGAGCAGCTGGGACAGTTCGCTGCTTGCAGGGAACTGCCCAAGGTGAGCAGTCCCCTGGATCAGGCACCCCCATGCATGCAAACTCCCTCCCAGAGCCCACATTCCACAACCCCTCCCGGCCCCGCACCAACCAGATTATAAACTGGACTGTTGAAGATCAGAAATGACGGTTTATAGAGTTTTCCAGTTGAAGTGCTGGATAAAACAGCTTTTACTGTACATTTGTTTTTAAAATAGTGTTTACTAAACTAAAAAATTCCAGTCAGTTCAGAGAGCCAATCAATATGGGCAGAGTGTGGTCGTTACCGTTGCTTTTCATTTCTAGAATTGTTAAGTACTTACTCCATCCGAAATATTTACCTACCATTCTCCCCTCGATGAACAGTATTAATATGAACACGTTACTCTATCACAACAGTTAAAATGTGTTGGGGAAAAGCGCACGTTTTATGCAAACAACAAGTACTCAGAAGACTACTGAGCTGATTTTCAGATGAGCAGAGGACCAGCAATTTCCACAGCAGTCAATTGGAGCTGCAAGTGCTCAGCACCTCTGAAAAGACCATTTAAAAAAAAAAAAGTTACATTTCCTATAATAAAATGTCACGTCTTGCTTTTTATTCCCAACACGCTTTACAAGCTATGAACATGCAGCACCACTGAAACTTAGCTTCCTCTGAGGTGCAGAACAGCAGACAGCCTAACTAAAAAAAAATTTTTTTTAATTGTTTACACTGTTCCAGGTTATGGGGGGAGGGGAGGAGCGGGGGGATGGTGTGCATGTGCACTGAATGTATGATGTTCCTTGCTAGGGTTACCGTATTTCAGCAAGCAAAAAAGAGGATGGGAGGAGCCCCGCCCTAGCCCCGCCCCCATCCTGCCCTAGCCCCGCCCCTGCCCCTTCCCTCCCTCCCACTTCCTGCCCTCATCAGAACCCCCAACCCTCCCCCCGCTCCTTGTCCACTGACTGCCCCCTCCTGGGACCCCTGCCCCTAACTGCCCTCCAGAACCCCACCCCCTACCTAAGCCTCCCTGCCTCTTGTCCCCTGACTGCCCCCTCCTGAGACCCTCCCCCCATCCTAACTGGCCCCCTAGGATCCTACCCCCTACCTGTACCCTGACTGCCCCAACCCTTATCCACACCCCCACCCCCAGACAGACCCC
>NW_020665349.1:3644270-3644588 GCF_002925995.2 Terrapene triunguis
CTCCACCCCCTACCTAAGCCTCCCTGCCTCTTGTCCCCTGACTACCCACTCCTGAGACCCTCCTCCCATCCTAACTGGCCCCCTAGGATCCTACCCCCTACCTGTACCCTGACTGCCCCAACCCTTATCCACACCCCCACCCCCAGACAGACCCCTGGGACTCCCACGCCCCATCCAACCACTCCCCACCCCCTGACAGCCCCCCCAGAACTCCTGACCCATCTAAACCCCTCTGCTCCCTGTCCCCTGACTGCTCCGATCCTTCTCCCCACCCCTGCCCCCTGACTGCCCCGCCCCCAGAACTCCCAACCCCCCCCC
>NW_020665349.1:3644688-3693309 GCF_002925995.2 Terrapene triunguis
CCCTCCTGGGACCCCTGCTCCTAACTGCCCTCCAGAACCCCACCCCCTACCTAAGCCTCCTTGTTCCTTGTCCCCTAACTGCCCCCTCCTAAGACCCTCCCCACCCTAACTGTCCCCCAGGACCCTACCTCCACCTGTACCCTGACTGCCCAAAACCTTATCCACCCCCTCCAGAAAGCCCCCCCCGAACTCCCGACCCCCCCCGTCTCTTGACTGCCCCCTCCAGAACCTCCCTGCCCCTTCTCCGACCCCCTGGCCCCCTTACCCTGCCGCTCGTCCCGGCACGCTGGGCAGCAGGGGAGGAGGAGCTCCAGACTGCAGGAGGCGATCTGCGAATGTAGGGAGTGAGGGAGTGATCTCTGCTGCAGGGCAGAGGAGGAGGGGCTCTCTCTGGCTGTCGGAGCCCCATGTAAGTGGCACCATCCGGCCTGCTGCCCTGTTAGGGGAATCCGGACGAATGGTAACCCTATTCCTTGCATCTCAGTGTGAAGATACTAATGCACAGTGAATACCTTCTGCCATGCTTACACTAGAACAGGGGTCGGCAACCTTTCAGAAGTGCTGTGCCGAGTCTTCATTTATTCACTCTAATTTAAGGTTTTGCGTGCCAGTAATGCATTTTAACATTTTTAGAGGGTCTCTTTCTATAAGTCTATAATATGTAACTAAACTATCGTTGTATATAAAGTAAATAAGGTTTTTAAAATGTTTAAGAAGCTTCACTTAAAATTAAAATGCGGAGCCCCCCGAACCAGTGGCCAGGACCCGGGCAGTGTGTGTGCCACTGAAAATCAGCTCACGTGCCGCCTTCGGCACGCGTGCCATAGGTTGCCTACCCCTGCATTAGAAGTAACATTTAGTAGCTTTCCAAAAGACAACTTGTTATTTCTTCATACTACAACATACCTCATTAGCTACATAGGTTTCTTAATAGGGTGGTATGGAGGGACATGGGCAGGGGGTGGCAGTTTAGAAATATTTTACCCACTGATAGTGTTGTATAAAAAAAACTGCACTGAAACTTTTGACATTTCTAGATACTTTCAGCTCAACTTCTGCTCCTAGAAAAAGGCACTCAACTCCTGTTTGAAGAGGACTATGTTAAAGTGACCTTGGAACCTTTCAGTTTGTATCCACAGCGTCAACACAGCAGGGTTGCAGCACAGCACTTGATTGCACACAGCTATTCACATCCCTGTAGTCCAAACAAGCCCTTAGTCTCCATCTATGTCAACTGTTTTATTGTAAGAAGAAATCAATAAAACCCTTTTAAAAAACAAAACTTACTACACAAAGTTATTGCTGTTTCAGGTAAGCTCAGGAGAAAGCATAAAACTCAAGCATGTTAGCTTATGCACCTCATACATAAGATGATACTGTAAGGGCTACTGTTGTAACAAATTTCTCTTTTTAGTTCAGTGGTTCTCAACTTTCCCAATTACTGTACCCCTTTCAGAAGTTTGATTTGTCTCATGTACCCCAAGTTTCATTTCACTTAAAAATGACTTGCTTACAAAATCAGACCTAAAAATACAAAAAAAAAAAAAGTGTCACAACACACTATTACTGAAAAATTGCTTACTTTTTCCTTTTTACCATACAATTATAAAATCAACTGGAATATAAATATTGTACTTAGATTTCAGTGTATAGCATATAGAACAGTATAAACAAGTCATCTGTATGAAATTTTAGTTTGTCCTGACTTCGCTGTTTTTTTTTTTTAACGTAGCCTGTTGTAAAGTATCTACATGAGCCGATGTACCCCCTGGAAGACCTCTGCATATCCCCAGGGGCACATGTACCCCTGGTTGAGAACTACTGCTTTAGTTTATCACACAGCATGCACAACTGTCAACCAATAGTTTGGATTACATCCAATTCCTTCATGTGTAAAGGACTTAACCACTACTAAGGCCCAAAGTGCTTGTTTACAGAAAGGGTTCTCAGTATTCAAATGTTTGTTAATTTTAGGTTTTCACTTAAAAAACACGTATTTGATCTTTCCCAGCAGTTAACTGGAATATTGTCACTGACGATTTCCCACTTCTGTCCCAGCCACAGTTTTCTTATGCTATCAGCAACCCAGTCTTTCCACACCAGAGCAAACAAAAATTAAAGCAACTTTGTACTCATCCATTTGCCCAGTGCAAATTAAATGTTTTCCTCTTCATAAGCGTGGGCAGATTGTGCCACAGTAACTCAAGATTTTGAAATAGATGGGAATTTCCCATCTGGACAACTGAAAGTTTGGGTATTTCAGTTGAGAGAAACTAAGGCAGAGAATTCCCATCTATGATTTATTATGTACTGGCGGAGTCTTCCGTTGTCTACTCATATCAGACCATGGGACTAGTTCTCAAATATCAGTGGCCAAAGTATACATGGTACTTCTACAGATACCCACACATTAACACTTATTTTTAGCATAGGTAAACAGTGCAGTGACCTCTGAGTACGCTGCAAATAAGCAGGAAACACAGGCTTCCAACTATACACCTTGTTTTCAGCAGTTGCATTCCAGAGGAAAGCCTTCAGCCAAAATGGCTGTATCTGCACAGCACATACTTAACACGAGGCACAAGGCCAACAGAAGTACAGGAACCATACAAACCACTCCTGTGTTAATTTTAATATCTAATCCCACAAAATGCCTTTTATTGCTGGCTGGTGCATCACACCTTTTTAAAACCCACCTAATGGATTTGCTCTTCCACATTAAGCCTGGATTATTGAAATGTGGTGTTTAATACTACATCCTGGAAAAACATTTAGTGGAGGTCATCTTAAGTATTAACAGTCCATTTAGCAAGTCAGTCAAGAAGCGGAAGCACCTTGATGCTGTCCAACTTCAGAACCTGCAAGACCACCATTACTATTAAAACTAGCTAGGCTGACTTGCCATTAATACAAAGTAGTGGGTCACACACTTTGTGGCTCGTGTAGGCCAAGCTCACTAAACACACCAGGGGCTCCTTGCATCCTTACATTCCACCCAACAAGCCCCCTGTATTGCCACCCTCCCCCTCTATTTCAGGGATTCTACCAAGTTTCCCAACTTCCTCCCTGATGCTTTGGCTTTTGCCCCTCCATTCTCCTTTAGTAGAGTCCTGTCTTGTCCCCACCATGCCTGGGGCTCTGTCTCTTCCCCTCTACCCCCCCCCCATTTCCATCCCCCACCACAGCAGGGTCTCTGTTCCCTCCATTCCCACCTTCACCCATGCCAATGGCTTAGTGTCTCCCCCCAACCCTGGATTGGAAAGGAGGAGTGGATGACTGGTGTCCTACCCCTACAGACCAGGAAGGGCACTAGGAGAGAAGACACGTCATTCCTTCCTCTCACTTCTTCTGGCTGTCCCTGCTGACTGAGAATCCACCTCACACAGCTTCCAGCAGGGAGAGCAGGATTTCTCTTCTGTCTGGGAGAGAAGTCATCCAGGGCATCACATGCTAAATACTATCAGGACCACAAGCAGAGGGATTGTTATGCTAGAAGGTACTAAATGGGTGCCAGACACCAGTGGTTTGATCTATAGACAACTGCAGAGGTACTTGAAGCAGTGACTGTGCTAAACAGATGACAGCAGCTCAATGTATCGCCCATTTCCCCTAAAATAAATTGCATTCTGCTCACTGATACCTAGAACATTCCCTGGAATTTTGGAATTGATCCGACGTGGCATTCAAACGCTATTGCATTACACAGAGAAATGATGTCAAGTTGAGTGCAAGATCTTTGCAAGCCTCTCCAATAAAAAGTTGTTCCAAATAATGTATGTAGTGAGCTATATACCAGCTTTTCACCCCGTTCCCTAAGTTTCAAGTCCTGACTGAAATCACATCTGAACATGAGTTCCCAGTATAGCACCTGACTGCACCCATAATTTACTTCACTTTTCAGACACATCACATTTAACTAAAGTCGTACAAGCAGAAAGCACCAAGTCAGAGTTCTATTAGAGACAGCTTGGCTTTCAACTATGCATGTTAGAAAAAACAAGTGGTCGAATTAATTCAAACAAGACAGCCAGCCAAATTAGTTCTGGGAATCCTGAATGAAGATGCCCATTACATAGAACTAGAAAGCAACTATTTAACGCAGGACATGCACTCCCAAAGATAACCCATGAAGGAAAACATTGGGATTGTATCAAGTTTTGCTGCATTATGATTATAAAGGTGGCCTGCAATTCACAGTCTAATCTGGAAGACTAGAGATCTAGTGAAACAAAACACAAAGGAAATTAAAATTAAGCTATTGAAAGGATGAAGGAAATTTTAGTCAAACTGTTGGTTGTTTACACAATGCCACCAAAAAGTTTAACACTTCCATGATAAACCTTTTTTGAACACCTACAACCCTTGCTCTTCTACAATTAAGGTGAATGAACTCATGATACACACAAAAACCACCTTGCCTACTGTTCCTCATCCACAAGGTCCGCTAGGAAAACCCATCCGGACACTCATAGCATCTTCCAGGTAAAAACCCTGTTGAAAAAAAAGTGTCCTTTATACATTTTAAAATAATGGATAAATCCTTTTGTATAGCATTTTGTAGGTCACTTAACACAAAGTGAGCCTTTTATATTAAGTTACAAGCGTTTTGAGAATGGAACCATGTTCTAGGTTTGCACAGTGTCTAACACAATGGGGCCCCGATTCAGATTAGAGCCTCTAGGAACTATTATAATAGCAACATTAAAATTTACAAATTCAGAGTTTTACTATGATTGTATTGTAATTTGTAAATTTTACAAGCAAGAAATAGCCTACAGAAAATGCCCACTTTCAGTAAATACTATGTCTGTCTTCAATTCGTATTTATGGGCAGTTATAGCTTTTGTGACTGTTAAATACTCTAATAGTTTTGGGTGGTGTTAAATTCGACAGGAAATGGACAAATAAGGCAGCAAGTCTGCATACTGACCAAGTTCAAAGTTACAGCTG
Source organism: Terrapene triunguis (assembly GCF_002925995.2). Lineage (NCBI taxonomy): Eukaryota > Metazoa > Chordata > Testudines > Emydidae > Terrapene > Terrapene triunguis. The sequence goes on from NW_020665349.1 coordinate 3,649,639, forward strand.
CACCATACTTATGAAATCAGGGTAAAATATAGTCCGATAGAAGAATGGAGCACAAGTGACATATTTTCTCATTTCTCATGCATGGGCTGTCTTTAGGGGATCTGTGTAAACTAAGCCACATTTGGTCCTTTCCTCCAAGTGTCATGAACAAGGAATAGATGAAGAGCTGAGCAGTTATTCTGTCATTTCCCTACACTAGCTCAAAGAGAAGGAACAATTTATTTTTTTTAAAATGTTCTCCCTTTTGTGTCAGAGGAGTCAAGCTCAGATATTTTAGTCTTCATGATGTATTACAGCTCTTAATCTTCATTTACAAACTCCTGAGCTAATCAGAAACTTAGTCTGGGGCAAGCCAGTAGAGTGTTTAGGATCTTAAAGAAGCTTTCAATTAAGTCACTTCTACCTTCGAGTGAATTTTTATTAGAGAGTTCACAGTATTGCCCAACTAAATATTGCTACTAGGTATGAATTATAGGACGGCTGATTCAAATGCTGATGAGTCAAGGATAAACTGCTCTTGAAATACCAGAGGTCAACTAAAGGCACTATCTGCAGTAAAACTACATCTACTGTGATAACTCATGGTCAGCTTCCTTACATTACATAGGTGTTCAGCCTTAAACATAGCAAATGCATCTTTAAAGTATTTTAGTTTTGACATCTTGCTGTAGAGCTGTTTAAAATGGCAGAGGTATGCTGAAAGCAGAATGACCTGCCCCCCTTGACAATAGGCCAACTGCATATTCCTGAAACTATGCCCTTCCCCTACCACGCTATTTATTCTTGTTGCTTTGTCAGCACTGGGATCAGCACATGGCTACCACTGCCTGTATAAACCAAGCCAACTCTGCAATGCCCATTTTTCAATGCAAAGGCTTACTAGCTCAGCAATATACACTACCAATAAGAACTGGACAAAGCAAGGGCCTATTTCAAAGCTGGGCCGGACTAGTGAACTGTTGAGAGAGTTATATCCCAGGCTCAAAGTGAGCTATGTTCACATGCAGTGTTAGTAATGCATACTTTTCAGCAGCACCAGCAGAAAAAAAAAAAGGAAAAACTGCAATTAAGCACGAGAAAGAAAAATGACAGTTATTTGGTTCCTTCTGTACTACAAGTCACTAACCTAGAGGCTCTGCAGCACATGTTCTGTAGTTAGTGTTGAAACCTTAAACCAAAGCTTATTTCACATAATACAGCCAATATCACAATAAAAATGGTGATTTGTTATAAATTTAGTTCATAGAATATCAGATTCTGTCACACGCAGCAAGACAGACATTTTAACCACTGGAGGTCTGAATCATAGAATATCAGGGTTGGAAGGGACCTCAGGAGGTCATCTAGTCCCACCCCCTACTCAAAGCAGGACCAATCCCCAACTAAATCACAACCTTGGGTTTAGCAGGCCAATGCTCAAACCACTGAGCTATCCCTCCCCTCCTCCTAGTTCAGCATAGGCAGCCCAAGAAGAGAAATGAAGTTCAACCTTTAATCCTATTTGCAATCTAGCTTTTATTAAAATACATGGATGCTACGATTAAAATTTTTTGCAGGTCAGAATGAAGGTACGTGGCAAGCTACTTAGTGGGAAGTATATATACCATGCTTTTACTATGTCAATCTCGAACCTTTAGCAACCTTTCAAAAACAGACATTCACAGAAGGACTTTACCTGTCCTCTCGCCCCATCAACAAAGTAAAGTATCGTTCCCACTCCATCACAAATCTAAAAAGGGAACATTTGAAATGCTTGAGTTAAGGTTTCGATTGATCAAAATATTTTGGACTCAGTTAAGACTCAAAGTGACTATTATGGTAATCTAGTATTCTGCATAGGTTTCAGAGTAGCATAGGGTGACCAGACAGCAAGTGTGAAAAATCGGGACGGGGGTGGGGGGAGGGGGGAAATAGGCACCTATACAAGACAAAGCCCCAAATATCGGGACATCTGGTCACCCTAATTCTGCATAACTGGCCAGAGAATATTAAACTTGGTTCCCACCTACTCTTCCACACTTGCAAGAATTTAAATCTATTTAAATTGTTTATTTAGTTTTGTAATTTGACCAGTAGCCGCATCTTTGTTTGGAGCAATCATTGATCCTGAATGCTTCCCCAAAACGTGTAATCTACAAGCCTGCCTATTGCCTTAACTGGTCCATGGACCCTACCTCTGCTCAAATTCTTCTACATCATGTCTTCTTATTTCTCTCCCTTCCTCTAATGGAAATACCTTTTTATGGTCTCCCCAAAGCCTTGTTCTCCAAGCTTCAGGGTGTCAGTTCCAAGTCTTTTGCTTCATGTGAGGGAGAGGACCAAGTACATTTGTGGCCCGTATGTTTTTACAGATGGATACTGAGCACATACACTTCAGAGTTCCCCATCCTCTCCAAAGCCCTAAGACAATCTTACATCATCCACAGATATATCTTTGCTTTGAAAGTTAGGCTTGGCAAATGGGGGCAGGAAGCCTGAAAGAATTTCAAACTCATTTGCATGCTTTGACTGGAGAACTTCCATGAACACTTAAGCGTTGCCAAAAGTGGTGGTAGTTTAGTAGAGTGGTTCTCTGACTCAGACAAGAATATAATTAAGTCTTCAAGGTGACTACACAAGAACTTTGAAGCTGACAAAAAAATAGGACAGAGCCCAATAGGCTTTAAACTTATCCTCAGCTATAGGTAGCATAGAATCATAGGACTGGAAAGGTCTTCTAGTCCAGTCCTCTGCACTCAAGGCAGGACCAAGTCTAGACCATCTCTGATAGGTGATGGTCTAACCTGCTCTTAAAAATCTCCCATGATGGCAATTCCACAACCTCCCAGGGCAATTTATTCCAGTGCTTAACCACTCTGACAGGAAGATTTTCCTCATGTCCAACCTAAACTGCCTTTGCTGCAATTTAAGCTCATTGCTTCTTCTCCTATCCTCAGGAGTTAGAAACAACAATAATTTTTCTCTCCCTCCTTTTTGTAACATCCTTTTATATACTTGAAAACTGTTATGCCCCCCCTCAGTCTTCTCTTCTCCAGACTAAACGAACCCAAGGATGAGGAACTGTGTAGCTGAACTCCACTAACGTACAATCTGATCAATACCTTGGTACTGCCAAAGTGCTAGCATCCATTGGCTTGTGTAACATTAAATGGGTAAAGTGAAACAGGTCCATTCTAGTCATGCTGGAAGACCAGGTGGAACCTTACAGCTTCCCAGCTAGGTTCAGTGTAGGATTTGCCAGGTTATCTGGGTTTTCCCTGACCCTTCACTTGCGGCTCTAGCTATTATCTAGCCATTGCTTTCTTTTGCAAACAAGTTGTGTAGCTGTTGTCATTGACAGATTATTTGAAGGCAGGATCCAGGAGTAAAAAGGCAATTTATATTCCAGACTGCCAGTATGCTGTGTGACCTTGAGCAAGTCACAAACCATTCCTGAGTTTAAGTTGCCAACCCCACTCCCAACATGGGAAACAGATACTTGAGGTCTCTAAAGCATTTTGAGTTATAGCTGAAAGGTGTTGTGTAAGTATAAAGCATCAACAAGTATCCTGAGGTCTAGCCTCCTTCAATGACCCATTTCTTCCTGTAGATTAGAAAACCGTGGTGCACCTGGCTGGAAAAAAAAGCAGTGAAGTTTAGCATAGGCCTCATTAGTTCTAGTTCCACTTTAAAAATATTCTACTATCTACTCAGTGCTTCAGCAAAGTGAGGGATATGGTTTAATAGGTCTTTTGCAAATGTGTTTTAAGGAGGGGCTTTGAAAGAGTGTAGTCAATGCTATCCAAGCAACAAAGCAGTATGAAAGGCAGAAAAGAAAGTTGTTAGTCTAGCAGCTGAATTCTCATTCTGTTGAATCCATGATGAAATATCTGCCAAAATTTACTTCGAACAACTTCAGGAATGATCCTTAAGCCTCTGAAAGCATCAGTTTATGCACAGCCTGCACTACCTGTTGGTTAGATGAGAAAATACTTTTCAGAACACATTCAGGCACAACTGCATAACATTTCTACTTCCAATCCATTCCTAACAGCAATGCTGCTGCTATGATTAAGCAACTACCGTTCGTACTGGGACATTCTGCTCTCTCATTAAACCACTAGTCAAGCTAGACAACTTACAGTGGCCTTCATAAAAATTATATTCATGCACCCATTGAGAGGAAACAATACTCAACTATAGATGCTTTTAAAAAAAGGCACAAACTCCCAAAACTTAGCAGCATTTCTTGCAGAAAATTGAAGTCTAGGCAGTCATCACTACAGTGTAACACTGAACAGGACCCAACAATTGCATCTGAAGTTGTTCAGGGTGAGGGGCCCACTTGTGGTGTCTGGTGTGGTGGGGATGGAAAAAAAACGGGCAGGCTACATTAGATACTAAGGGTATGTCTACACTGCATCTGGGAGTAAGCCTCTCAACCTGAGTCCACAGACCTGTGTTAGTAGGGCTCACACTAGTGCGCTAAAAATAGGTGGGTAGACTATGCTTTGATGTTGGGACTTGGGCTGGAGTTTGGGCTCTCAGGCTTTCAAAGGGGTAGGCTTGAGTCACAACATCAAAACACCATCTACACAGACGTTTTTAGCACCCTAGCATAAGCCACACTAGCACACGTCTGCGGACCTGGGTTGGGAAGCTTGCTCCCAGACACAGGGCAGACAGTGCAATCCAGTCAGCTGTTTAGGATATCTCAGCAAGTCATGAGATACTAGAATTTGTGCTGGGCCTTGATAGCAATATTGTGAAAGAGGACTCCATGTTAGCATCGCCACTATTTACCCAATTCAGAAGTCCAGAGACAGTGGTGTCATTTACTAAGAGCTGCATCAGTCTGCGATTGAGTTCTCTACACATTCCAGACGAATCTTGTTTGATCTATGGAACTGTTTTGAACTTCAATGATCTGGATAAATGACTCCGCTTCTTAAAAGCAGTTTTACCGTGCTATGCAATGGCCGAATGTGAAAAAGTGCGATGCATGTAGTTCTCCAAACTTGTTTTTTAAACACAGCTCTATTTTGATCATATGTTTACTTTATTCAGAGTCTGACAAACATAATGGTAAGTGACTGTTTTATACACAGCCAATCACTCGAAGAGAGAAGCCACAATAGAATACACACCAAAGATATATTTTAATATCAGCTCCTCCGTTTCTCCTCACCCTACTATTATCTGCATTCCTCAGACAGTAGAAACCGACAAACTAAGTTGACAGATTTTGATGAGCAATTCAACCTCCTCCTTTGCTTTGTGGCTTTACATGTACAAACTGAAGTGAAATGAGTAGATACAGTTATTCAACCTTTCAGATATGCCATGTAATCTAGTATGTCACCCTTTCATTCACGGTAGATAGGAAATGGTTTGCTTTGGGAAGCATCTTTTTCATGCCACTCATGTTTAACTAAATATTTTTAGATAGTGCTTTAAATAAATATCAGCCTAACCTCTGAACATTCATGAGTCATTCACTGAATAACCACCTTGATTCCATCTCTTCATATGCAATTCAGAATCTGTATCAGCTAAGCTTTCCCGAGAGAGACAGCTAATCACATGTTCAGCTAAAAACACAGGGCAGGTCTTGATGCAGTCACCTCTTTCATAAGCAGCCTTCCCCCTGCTGAAAAGCAGCAAGGGAAGAGAATTATTTATAGAATTGTAAGTGTAAACCAAAGCATTACTGCTGCAGTGTTATACAACTTGGTATTTCTCACCATCAGTTCAGGCAGCAATTCTTTTGAGGGAGAAAATTCTGAAGCTAGAGGCACTGGTTATAATTTAAAGAACAAAACAAATATGGTTTCTGAAGACTAATATGACACCAGATTAGCTAGATACCTAAAAACTAGAACTATCTGAAGTCTCCATTTCACTGCCATACAACCCCCCCCCCAAAAAAGAAACCAAATAAGAACTGATGCTACCATTCTGCTCATGTTCACATTACTGCATTAATAAATGGCTGAACTCTTCTGTTTAAAGCTGGGGACATGGGTGAGGAAACTAGGGAGAAGCAGTTAACACTGGCAATAAGCAGCAGACCTGGTCTACAGTGGAACTTATTACAGGAAGGGCTAAACAGTTACACCACCCCTTATGGAAACTGTGTTGAGTTTTGAGGATTTTTATTCTAATCTGAAAACTTTATATTGGTTTCTTAGTCCTAGTGTACAGTTAGTTTACACAACATTGTAAGGTGACACTCTTCTCTCAGCAAGTTAGGTTAGTTATACCTACACACGATGCTGCTCAGATGGTTCATGACAGTAACTCAAGTGACATGCCAGCAGTTATCTACTGGTGAAAATCTGTATTTAAATAAGCATGGTAACTTGAAGGTATGCTTTTAAAACTGAATGCCTGGCACCTCCATAAGCATGGGCTGTTTCAGCTAGATCACTGTTAGTTTAGTCATAAGTTTAAAAACTAATGCAAAAGCCTCCTCAAGGGAGACAGTCACCCTGAAGTTTAACAGGCCTTACTATGGAAGTAATAACAGCCTGAACAATGGTCCCATTTGTCAGATTCCATTTCTGACTTGTAAGAGGTTCACTATCTCTCCCCATCTCCTCCCTCTTCCCACTCCAAGTTTAGACGATGTGCTGGAGAGCTCTAACCAGATTAAATGACAGCTTTATTCATAAGTAGGTGATGACTTAATTCACAGCAAGCTGCACCATAAAGGATCTGATGAATGGGGGGAAAAAGCTGACTTATGTTAGGGTTGGTCTACACTGGGGGGGGGGGAGAAATCGATCTAAGATACGCAACTTCAGCTACGTGAATAGCGTAGCTGAAGTCGAAGTATCTTAGATCGATTTACCTTGGGTCCTCACGGCGCGGGATCAACGGCCACAGCTCCCCCGTCGACTCCGCTACCGTCGCTCGCTCCGGTGGAGTTCCGGAGTCAAGGGGGAGCACATTCGGGGATCGATATATATCGCGTCTTAACGAGACGATAGATCGATCGCCGATAAATCGATCGCTACCCGCCGATACAGCGGGTTGTCTGGACGTACCCTTAGAGAGTTACTTTAAAAAAAGAAACTACTCAAAATTACCAGAACCCTGCATCCTTTCAATTGGTAGCAGGGAGATATTGAAATGACTCAGAAGTCGTTTCAGTGTAGTAGAGAGGAAAGTTAGTCCATTTTTGGCTATATAACTAACTCTGAAGGCATTCACACACTATAGTGATGGGCTCTGTTACAGAAGCTTTGATAGAATCTATAAACAGAAGACAGTCTAAGTGCTAAGTATCATCAATATACACCAAGGTGGTCTTCTAGCTCTGCAAGACAGATAGAAGCAGCAGAGAGGACATCTGACTTATTACTATGATTTCCAATGAATTGCTTCTCAAGTCTAACAAGTATATTAGAACAGACAGTAAACTTTGTGCTGAGTGTCTGAACTTCTACTCCTACAGAAAGACACCATCAGTTATTTCTGTTGTTGCAGTACAGAAGAGACAGCCACCTGCACTGGTCTTTATTATTTGTACTACTGTAGCACCAGGAGACCCCAATCCAGATCAGGATCTCACTGTACAAATACCTAACAGTCTCCAACCAACAGCTTACAAATGCAACGACCAGAAGAGAACAGGTAAACACAGATGGGGAAAAGCACATGGTAATAGTGAGGATCTTTGCAATAAGCAGCAGTTATGACATACCAGCTACCTAACCACCATCAAGAACACTGTATTCACCACAGCAGAAGTGTTAAGAAGGGATCTGAAGGAGGAAAATGTGGCTTTGTGGAGGTTTCAAAAGGGAGCTCATTCCAGGAATAAAGGACAGAAAGGGAGAAAGCATGAAGGAACTCTGGAAAAATCTGACAAGTGGACAATGGAGGCTAGCATTGTTGGTGGAGTGGAGCCAGAGTCATTGGCTCAACAACATAAGGCATGATATCTACATTGTGCTAAATTATGAACGTGGAACAGGTCATTTAGGTTTGATATAGCAGAGAAGGGGGAGCCAGTGAAAGGAAGCAGAGAGGGATGACATGGTCAAAGTGACAGTCCAAGAAAATCATCTTTGCAAGAACTTTCTGGATAATTCATCAGAGCAAGACAGCATTTCTCTAGCCCAAAAAAGAGTTTGCAGGGACGTGAAGGGTAACAAGAAGGGTTTCTACAAGTATGTTAGCAACAAGAAAGAGGTCAGGGAAAGCGTGGGACCCTTAATGAATGGGGGAGGCAACCTAGTGACAGATGTGGAAAAAGCTGAAGTACTCAATGCTTTTTTTGCCTCAGTCTTCACAGACAAGGTCAGCTCTCACACTGCTGTCCTGGGCAACACAGTATGGGGAGGAGGTGAGCAGCCTTCAGTGGTGAAAGAACAGGTTAAGGACTATTTAGAAAAGCTGGACATGCACAAGTCCATGGGTCCAGATCTAATGCATCCGAGGGTGCTGAGGGAATTGGCTGATGTGATTGCAGAGCCATTGGCCATTATCTTTGAAAACTCATGGCAACCGGGGAAGGTCCCGGACAATTGGGGAAAAAAGACAAATATAGTGCCCATCTTTAAAAAAAAGGGAAGAAGGAGAATCTGGGAAACTACACACCAGTCAGCCTCACCTCAGAACCTGGAAAATTCATGGAGCAGGTCCTCAAGGAATCCATTTTGAAGCACTTGGAGGAGAGGAAGGTGATCAGGAATAGTCAACATGGATTCACCAAGGGCAAGTCAAGCCTGACCAACCTGATTGCCTTCTATGATGAGAAGACTGGCTCTATGGATATGGGGAAAGCAGTGGATGTGATATCTTGACTTCAAAAGTTTTTGATACTGTCTCCCACAGTATTCTTGCCAGCAAGTTAAAAAACTATGGATTGGATGAATGGACTATAAGGTGGATAGAAAGCTGGCTAGATCGTCGAGCTCAAAGGGTAGTGATCAATGGCTCGATGTCTAGTTGGCAGCTAGCATCAAGCAGAGTGCCCCAGGGGTCAGTCCTGGGGCTAGTTTTGTTCAACATCTTTATTAATGATCTGGATGATGGGATGGATTGCACCTCAGCAAGTTCACAGATGACACTAAGCTGGGGGGAGAGGTAGACACGCTGGAGAGTAGGGATAGGGTCCAGAGTGACCTAGACAAATTGGAGGATTGGGACAAAAGAAATCTGATGAGGTTGAAGAAGGAGAAGTGCAGAGTAGCATGTGGACAAATTGGAGAGAGTCCAGCAGAGGGCAACGAAAATGACTAGGGGGCTGGGGCACATGACTTACAAGGAGAGGCTGAGGGAACTGGGGTTATTTAGTCTGCAGAAGAGAAGAGGGGGGCGGGGATTTGATAGCTGCTTTCAACTACCTGAAGGGGGTTCCAAAGAGGATGGAGCTAGGCTGTTCTCAGTGGTGGCAGATGACAGAACAAGGAGCAATGGTCTCAAGTTGCAGTAGGGGAGGTCTACGTTGGATATTAGGAAACACTATTTCACTAGGAGGGTGGTGAAGCACTGGAATGGGTTACCTAGGGAGATGGTGGAATCTCCATCCTTAGAGGTTTTTAAGGCCCGGCTTTACAAAGCCCTGGCTGGGATGATTTAGTTGGGGTTGGTCCTGCTTTGAGCAGGGGTTTGGACTAGATGACCTCCTGAGGTCTCTTCCAATCCTAATCTTCTATGATAATTAGGGTAAGAGGTTTCATCTCTGTCCAAACAGTTGAAAGGCTAGTTCTTAGAGATGTTCATAAAAAGGTGGCAAGATTTAGGTGGGTCTTCTAGAGAGAGGAGTCAAAGAGGATGCCTAGGTAGTGGACATAAGTGATGAGGTCTGCAGTGACCAAGGGAATGGGGAGCGTGTGGGGGAGAAGATTAAGATCTATTTTTGCTGTGTTGTGCTTAAGTGGATGGCTGGAGAGTCATGAGAAGGGGGTGAAAAACAGGCAGAGATTTTGGTATGGACAGAAGGAGGCAGGGTCCAGAGCAGAAAGCTCACAGGGTACCAGTAACTCACGTGATGCTACAGTGACAGCTACACACAAATGTATCTAGAAATCCTGAGAAGCAACTGAAACCTAGTCCATTCTCTTTGTACATGCCTCTTCTCCAGTGAGAAGGGCTCTAATGCTTCACCTGATGAAAACAAACAGCTGTGCTCTGTGCACTGGTAAGCCCCTGATATATGTTCCAAGTCCTGAGAATTTTCTCAGAGAAACTGGACAAGTATTTGGACTAATTTAAAGATCCAAGAGAGAATTCTACATACAAGACAGGAAATAAGCAGATGTTAACAATAAGTTTCAAAACAGGGAAAGGTGGAAAACAAACAGAAGAGTAATCAGAATCAAAAGTTGTACACTATCTGCAACCATATGGTTTCATTACTTGCCATTGTCCTCTCTTCATCTTCTCCCTCCTGTTTCGTTAAATCTATTTATGCCTTGTCTTAATATCACACCGCAAACTCTTTGGTCCAATACAGCATCTTATGTTTATAGAATACCTAGCACAATGGGACTCAGGCATCCTTCTGGGAACTATAATTCAAAAATATTTTACTAGGATATTGCAGTAGCACTGAAGATATGCTTGGTCCTTGCCAAAACAGATTCTGAACATTTGTTACAAGTACCAGCCTAACCAATGGCATCCTATCCTAGACCCAAAATATGGAGGAATTATTTGAAGCCTAGAGTAGTTCATGATATCGGCAACTCTACTGCCTAAATTAATCTGATCTTTTACCTGTTTCAGAAGGAGAACTGTGCCCAACTTTTCATAGTTCATGGTAAATTAGAAACAATGTATTTCTAATTGTTTTAAGTACCTCAACAATATTAGTGACTAGGTCACAATGGTATTCTATGCCTCAATTATCCATAACTAAGGCTAAGATTGTCAGGAATATTTTTAGTAAAAGTCACGGATAGGTCACAGGCAAAAAAGAAAGGTCACAGCCTCAGTGAATTTATCCGTGACTTTTACTAAAAGTATCTGAGACAAAATGGGGGATATGTTGGTCCCCAACACTGCCTGAAGTGGGACAGCAGCACAGGGACAAGGAGCCCTGCCTGTGGCAGCTGGGAGCTCCAGGGGGAGGGGATTGCCCCGCTGCCCAGGAGCTCTGGGGGGAGGTCCCCTAGCACCCGCGGGAGGCAGGGGACCCTGCAGCTCCCAACCACTGCAGGCTGAAGTCACGGAACTTGCTGGAAGTCACAGATTCCATGACTTCCATGACCTCTGTGACTAAATCGTAGCCTTATCCATAACAGCAGGAGGGTGAAGGGTTACAGGTATTTTGAGAATAATTCAGTGCTTGTGAAAAGGTGCTGAACAGATAGCTTTGGAAACTGAAGTTTTGTCCACGGTACAGCCAGTAGAAGCTTCCTCATATTGTTAAAATGAATGAAGTATGACCCGGAGGACCCTCTAGTGGTAATAAAATAGATGAGTATAAATGCCAATTCTTGGCCTCTGCTGTAAACACAAACAAGGTTGTTAATTACCTTTATATCTATCCGCTGAAAAATTGATTGAAACCATTAGTAACTACTGGAATGCTTTGAAAGCTGCAGATTAAGAGTTTATTATTAGTACCAACCTGGGCTCAAGTTTAAATTTAGCACTTAAGTTTTGTACTCCTTTACTGTACTGTTATGAACCATTCACTCTCTCCCTATGTCCTCCTTAGATACCAGGACAAGTATTAAAAATACAACATTGACTGGAATGAGGAGTTACAAATAATGTGTTACTATTGCACGTAAGAGCCTTAGTCATGGACCAACACCCCACTGTGCTAGGCTCTGTACAAACACAGAACAAAGATAGTCCCTGCACCAAAGAGCTTACACAGGAGGATACAAATAGACTGGGAAGTATAAGGAAACTGTGAAACAATATTGGTCAGCATCATAGACTGTGGTCTCAGCACACCAAGACCCTAACCATTGTCAAGTGGTGTGTTTATTTTTTTGGGCGATATAGCAAGAGGAGAGTTTTAAGGAGAACAGTGAAGTGACTTTGTAGACATTTATGGGAAGTTTCTCCCAAGTGTGAGGGGCAGCACAGGAGAAAGCATGAAGGTGCTTGTTTGAAAGTTTAACAAATGGGCAAGGGAAGCTGATCAGAGGCAGGAGTCAACCTTTCAACGTGATAAATATAGAATCTACAATTTTCAGCACTCCAATCTAAGGTTTCATACAGGGCATAGAACAGTTAAACTCACTTTTTATATTTCAAAGACTGCATGCTAAAGGTAAGGTCCTATATTTTCACAAGCTAATATTGTACCTTAAAATACCAAAGTGAAATTTGACAGTTTAAGCTCCTGCACTGAAGAAAGCTTACATGGTTAAGAGACAAAGAGCCAGCTAAGCGGTCTACCATGTGCCATGTAGTGTCTTGGAAAAACCCCACTTCCTTCCTGACCAGCGGCAGGAACAGCTCCTAAGTCAGGTAAGTGCAGAGTTGGTAGAGAGGGATTTCCATCTGCCCTCCTACCCCAGTCATGTCAAATCACAGCTCAGGACTTTAGCTATGGCAATGCCCACTGGCAGTAAAGTGTTTGGTATAAAGAAGGCTAGCCTAACTCAAAGGCTCTGTAAAATAACCAAAATTTTTTAAAAAGCAGTTACGTTGTTTCATGTTTCATCTGTGCCCTAGTTATGTAGAAGCCACCCTGGCTTGTTCACACTAAATAACCATTAAGTATTTGTTTGTTCCAAGACAGTGTTCCCAAACTAAACCTGTGAACCCCTTTCACTAAAATGTCAAGTCTCGCGAACCCCCTCTTAAAAATGAATATTTCCAGGGATTTTCTCCTTTACCTGAGTATAAATTATAAAAGCAGTGATCTTGGAAATATAAAATTTGTTTTTATGACATGCTTATTACACACTATTATTAATTACTATTTATCATTACAGTATTTTTATTATAAAAACGGCAACGCTCTTCCAAGATCTCACTTTCGTCACTTGTATCACTTTGAATAAGCCCGTCATAAGACAAGGCTCCTATGTTTCATCAAGGAGTATCAGATGTGAAACAGCATGAAGGTATTTAAGAAGCCAACTCAAAGAGTTCCTCCTACACAAGCATTCAGGTCTTGAGCAGTCCAGGCAAACAACGCACGTTACAACAAAGCTTAAATTTGTTCTTCATCATAATTTTAAAAACAATATTAGTTGCCTATTTAATTTTAAAACCAGCAAAAAATATCCACCTCCCTTTCCATTTCTTATAAGGAGTCTTGAAGTTTAAATCTCCTCAGTGTGATAGAGATGCTTGCTTTAATCTGCTTAGCTCTTGGAAGTCCCCAAGGCTCCGGGCTGCTGGCCCCGTGCTGCTCGGGGACCCTAGCGACAGCTCTAGCCGCCATTAGGGAATTCCCCCCCCCCCGAGAATCCCCTGTAACATTGTGAACCCCTGGGGTTCACAAACCCTAGTTTGGGAACCACTGTTCTAAGAGTTCACCGCTGGACTGAACATGAACTTTTCCACTACACATTGCATGTCAAGAACAAAATAGCTCAGATCCAGGGATCACAACTAGGAGCTTCCACATTCAGAGAGACAGGCAGAAGTGAAATAGGAAGATGAAAAAAAGCTAGGTTTGAATGTTGTGGGAAACAGCCCAAACATCCGCCAACTCCTTTAGCACCCTCGGATGCAGCGCATCCGGCCCCATGGACTTGTGCTCCTCCAGCTTTTCTAAGAAGAACCACCACTTTTCTCTACAGAGGGCTGGTCACCTCCTCCCCATCCTGTGCTGCCCAGTGCAGCAGTCTGGGAGCTGACCTTATTCGTGAAGACAGAGGCTTTTGCATTGTGTACATTAGCTTTTTCCACATCCTGTGTCACTAGGTTGCCTCCCTCGTTCAATAAGGGGCCCACTTTCCTTGACTTTCTTCTTGTTGCTAACATACCTGAAGAAACCCTTCTTGTTACTCTTAACATCTCTTGCTAGCTGCAACTCCAAGTGTTATTTGGCCTTCCTGATTGCACTCCTGCATGCCTGAGCAATATTTTTATTCTTGTAAGCTTCTTTTTTGTGTTTAAGATCACCAAGGATTTCACTGTTAAGCCAAGCTGGTTGCCTGCTATTCTTTCTACCCATCGGGATGGTTTGTTCCTGCAACCTCAATAAGGATTCTTTAAAATACAGCCAGCTCTCCTGGACTCCTTTCCCCCCTCATGTTGTTCTCCCAGGGGATCCTGCCCATCAGTTCCCTGAGGGAGGCAAAGTCTGCTTTTCGGAAGTCCAGGGTCCGTATTCTGCTGCTCTCCTTTCTTCCTTGTGTCAGGATCCTGAACTCAACCATCTCATGGTCACTGCCTCCCAGGTTCCCATCCACTTTTGCTTCCCCTACTAATTCTTCCCTGTTTGTGAACAGCAGGTCAAGAAGAGCTCTGCCCCTAGTTGGTTCCTCCAGCATTTGCACCAGGAAATTGTCCCCTACACTTTCCAAAAACTTCCTGGATCATCTGTGCACCGCTGTATTGCTCTCCCAGCAGATATCAGGATGATTGAAAACTCCCATGAGAACCAGGGCCTGTGATCTAGTAACTTCTGTTAGTTGCCAGAAGCAAGCCTCATCCACCTGGTCTGGTGGTCTATAGCAGACTCCCACCATGACATCACCCTTGTTGCTCACACTTCTAAACTTAATCCAGACACTCAGGTTTTTCTGCAGTTTCATACTGCTCTCTTACATACAATGCAACTCCCCTACCTTTTCTGCCGTGCCTGTCCTTCCTGAACAGTTTATATCCATCCATGACAGTGCTCCAGTCATATGAGTTATCCCACCCACATCATAATTCCTTGACTGTGCCAGGACTTCCAGTTCTCCCTGCTTGTTTCCCAGGCTTCTTGCAAGCTGGAAGAAACTATAAAGAGGGGAAGTGACATCACGACTTGTCCTCACTCCCCCCAAAACTCAAAACCTGGAAGAAACATCTGGAGGACAAAGACTTTGAACCGGCGAGGGTGGTCACAGGCTGCAGTTCCAGCTGGTGTACTGAAGATCTGTGACCTGTTTGTATCATCTATCACAGTGAGACACTGCTTGATTCAAATCCTGTTTGAGTTCTATAAACTAGACTGCAAATTTACTTTTATTTCTTAGGTAACCAGCTTTGATCTCTGTTTACTACTTATAATCACTTAAAATCTATCTTTCTGTAGTTAATAAATCTGTTTTATATTTGATCTAAAACAGTGTGTTTTGATTGAAATGCTTGGGAAATTTCAGTTCAGTTTACAAAGGCTAGTGTGTCTCCTCTCCACACCGAGGGAGGGGTGGACTGGGTAAAGAACTTACACCGGTCAGGCTTCTGACCAGAGCAAGATGGTATAGTTCTGGGGTGCAAGGCTAGGGAACTGGAAGAAATTGGCTGGTGCCTCTATATTGTTGGTTCATGAGTGGTTGGAAAAGCATTTATGTAACTCAGTTGGGTATGTCCCTACCTGTGGATGTCTGTGTAAGGTTTGTAGCCTGCCAACAGCATCACAGGGTGAGAGGGATACCCCAGGTTGGTGGGACAGAGGGCACAGTTCAGGTTGCATCCTGGGGACCCTGTCACACCTGCTTAGTATCAAACCAGACCCATCCACATTATGACTTATTTAAAGCAATGACAAAAGCAGAATGAACTGTTGGGCTATATGGGCCTGTAGGCATCATCAGATGCAGGAGAATGCAGGTGAATTTCAAATATTAAAAAGGATTAAGAATCATTTTAGCACTTCTCCCTCCCTACCAACTCCAAAACTAGATTTAGTCAAAGTATTAAAAAAAAATGATGTTTGTTTTTAGTGACTATGAATCAGCTTCTTTAGGACAGCAAGATTGAGAAATTGTAGGTCACTAGAACAACAAAACTTGAGAAACAGGCTAACAAATCCTTCTCTTAAGATCTAAAAATCATTAACAGAATTGATGGAGAGGCTGAAGTTTCCTTTTAAATCCTGAGACACACAAGACAGGTGAGGCAATATCTTTTATTGGACCAGCTTCTGTTGGTGGAAGGGACAAGGTCCTGAGGAAGAGCTCTGTGAAGCACGCAAGCTTGTCCCTTCCACCAACAGAAGTTGGTCCAATACAAGATATTACCTCTCTCTCTCACTCTTCCCCCCCACCCCAGGACCAAAATGGCTATAGCACCACTGAAAACAATTTTTAAATCTTGTCAGAAAGTAATACAAATTAGGACCAGGCCACCTGACAAGCTCTCAAAAGGAGATATACATACTAATACAACACATTTACAGTAATTGCCACTCAAGAGGGTTCAGTTTAAAAGAACTGGACTACATTATATTAAAAGTAGAGACACCTACAGACACATTCTGACTAGTGATGAAAGTCCTGAAGTTTTTTTTGTTTTTTAAATTAAGCTGGAGTTCTAGCTCTACTCATGCAAATTTAGCTACAAAGTGGTTAGGGGTCACATTTGATCATTTTTCCAGGTTTTCAAAAGGAAAAATTTCCTTCCAGCTTGTTAAAATTCTGTTTCTGGAAGAGGTTTGACATCTGAAGACAAATAAGATAGTTAACGGACTATTGCAGAAATAAATTTAATGAAAATTTAATGTGGATAAATGTAAAGTAATGCATATAGGAAAAAATAACCCCAACTATACATACAATATGATGGGAGCTAATTTAGCTACAAATAATCAGGAGTCATCGTGGATAGTTCTCTGAAGACGTCCACGCAGTGTGCAGCGGCAGTAAAAAAGCAAACAGGATGTTAGGAATCATTCAAAAAGGGATAGAGAATAAGACTGAGAATATCTTATTGCCCTTATAAATCCATGGTATGCCCACATCTTGAATACTGCATACAAATGTGGTCTCCTCATCTCAAAAAAGATATACTGGCATTAGAAAAGGTTCATAGAAGGGCAACTAAAATGATTAGGGGTTTGGAATGGGTCCCATATGAGGAGAGATTAAAGAGGCTAGGACTTTTCAGCTTGGAAAAGAGGAGACTAAGGGGGGATATGATACAGGTCTATAAAATCCATGAGTGGTGTGGAGAAAGTGAATAAGGAAAAGTTATTTACTTGTTCCCATAATATAAGAACTAGGGGCCACCAAATGAAATGAATGGGCAGCAGGCTTTATTTGTTTTAAGTAAGTTCTTCACAGAGTGCACAGTCAACCTGTGGAACTCCTTGCCTGAGGAGGCTGTGAAGGCTAGGACTATAATAGGGTTTAAAAGAGAACTAGATAAATTCATGGAGGTTAAGTCCATTAATGGATATTAGCCAGGATGGGTAAGGAATGGTGTCCCTAGCCTCTGTTTGTCAGAGGGTGGAGATGGATGGCAGGAGAGAGCTCACTTGATCATTACCTGTTAGGTTCACTCCCTCCGGGGCACCTGGCATTGGCCACTGTCAGCAGACAGGATACTGGGCTGGATGGACCTTTAGTCTGACCCAGTATGGCTATTCTTATGTTCTTAGTAGAGTGGGCAGGTAGCATTTTAGAAGCTACTTTTTGCTTATTGTTACATGCAGTGGTGCTACTAGGAGAAAATAGCAGGATACATTGTGTACCCTGACAAAGAATCTTTTAGCTGATTTCCATTAGTTGTCAGAAGTTCTCATAGGCCATTTTAGCAAAAATGCTGTGTTTCTACTCTTGGGATGACTCTTGACTACAGAAATGGATCTCTGGCCTCTGTTCAGCTGCATTCAGTTTAGACAATCCTCATTCTTGAATGTGTAACTTTTTAGAGTTCCAGCCACATAAGTAGTGACAGGAAAAGAGCAAGTTGCAGAACACACTTAATCAGCTAATGGAAGAATGTGTTAAGGGATACTGTGTGTCTGTCTCAAATTGCAAATTAAAAAAATTTCAAGTAATGCACCTCTACCCCGATATAACGCTGTCCTCAGGAGCCAAAAAATCTTACCGTGTTATAGGTGTTATATTGAACTTGCTTTGGTCCGCCAGAGCGCACAGCCCTGCCTCCCCGGAGAGCTGCTTTACCAAGTTATATCCAAATTCATGTTATATCAGGTTGCGTTATATCGAGGTAGAGGTGTAGTTGGTGAACTACCTGCACTGCATCCGTGTCAAAAGGGGACACATGCTACTGCAAAATAACTGATTCCAAGTTCCTTCTCAGGAAAAAGGGATTTTGTTTTCGTTCTTGAAAACATCAGCATGTATCATCACTATATAATCAGTAACATTCCCCCCACCGTTCTCAAACAACAATTTTCATAATTGCTGGAGCAGATGTTTAATTGGACAATTTTCATCCAAGAAGCACGGAATGGATTCTGGGGACTGCACTGAAGATGGGGGAAGGTAGGGAAGTAGTGGCAATCTTCCCAAACTGCGCCTCTAATCCCAGAGTAGAAGGATATTTCTGTTCAAATGATCAGGGAAATATGTAGTTCTAGCATTTAAGTTGTTAGGCATCACTGTTACCAACTTACTGAGAAGAGTGTGGCATTTTTAAGATCCTAAGGGCAATTGTTTCTAAGGCCTCAACCACCAAACACAAGCTTGGCCTTGAGTGAACGCAGAGGCAACCCACTGCAGATGCTTCCTACTGGCTGCAACACCATCTGTGCTTAGATTGGTCAGCTCCAAAACACCACACTGAGTTATATGTACAGCATTTTACAAAAGGGTAATGACTCATCTACTGACCACGGTCTGCCATGCCATCTCCCCCTCTGCACAAACGAACTACAGCGGCTCCTAGATTTAGAGCCTTCTGTACATTTGGTCCTTAAGGTGAGTTTGCAGACAGACGACAATTGTATCAGTTTGTATTCAGAATGTTCTCTGCTACAAGGGCTAGAAACTTATGGTTGTATTTTCAAAGTGGCTCACTGTTGGCTTAACTCACTCCCCACTGAAAAGTAGGAGCTTTTACCACTGACTTCAATATGACAGAGCAAGGCCAATGCTAAGTACTTTTAAAAATCCCATTTTAAAAACATTAAGTTGTGGAAGTTTAAACACCTCAAGGAACACAACCATTCAGCAAACCACCACATGCCACCTCAGGCCTGCTTTCCCCATAGCATGGACTTGCTTCTCCAAGAACTTGAATACTTACACATAGGGCTGCTCTACATGACCACTAAGGCACTTAAAAATTAGATCAACCTAGCTATGTTGCTCAGGGCACTAAAAGATTTCGTAGCCTGAGTGCCATGGTTAGGTTAGCCGACCCCCAGCATAGAGGCAGCTAGGTTGATGGAATAATTCTTCTGTTGACCTAGCTACCACCTCTTGGACAGGTAGATTTAAAAGCCCCTTCCATCCATATAGGAAATATCTACAATTGGTCACTACAGCAGCACAGCTGTAGTGTAGACATAACCTTACTTCATGGCAAGCTTGGGCATGAATCTACCCTGCACTAACCTGCTGTACAACAAGTGTTCATGTAGACATGCCCTTATTGTAACAGAAGCTTTCCTCACCATTAACTTCTCATATCAGAAGATATAGATGAGCTCTTTTAAAGTCTTAAGCTGTGTTTTATAGCTGGATTTGATTTCTCAATTTTTAGAAAAATCTCTTGGAAGTGTAAAAATAAAATTCAATTTCACATTTTAGTAGTTTTGGCACATTTTATACATGCATCAGCTGACAGTTTATACATTTTAGTTTAATAAATACCTCAAGATGAAGATGCATTACAATAATTAAAATATAAAACAAATTAACTACCTAGCTATGGTCATATCACCTAGGATATTCACACCAAGATAACAATTATTGCCTTTGACACCATCAGTAATGTCAGCAGGAATCAGAACTTTTTAAAAAGGTACTGCAAAGCAAAAGAAAAGCTCATATACAATTGTGGTGTGAACTGTTCTTTTCCCCAAGCTCTCTATCATTAAGTAGCTGAGCCTATAGAGCAGGGGCCCGTGGGACCGTCCTACCCAACCCCCGAGCTCCTGCCCCGGGAGGCTAGCCCCCAACCCTTCCCCTGCTGTCCCCTCTCACCCGCAGCCTCAGTTCACTCGCTCCGCCCCCAGTGCAATGCTCTCGGCAGCAGGGCTGTGAGCTCCTGGGACAGCACAGTTGCAGAGCTTGGCCTGACCAGATGCTCTGTGCTATGTGGTGGCGGCAGCGTGGCCTGGCTGTAGCGCCACCAGCGCTCCAGGCAGTGCGGTAAGGGGGCAGGGAGGGTTGGATACAGGGCAGGGGAGTTCAAGGTGGTGGTGGTGGTGGTCAGGGGGCAGGGGTGTGGATGGTGGTCGGGGGGGGAAACGGGGTTGAATGGGGACAGTCAGGAATGAGAGGAGGGGTTGGAGGGGGCAGCGGGGGTCCGGGGGCGGTTAGGGACAGAGAGCAGGGGTGTGTGGATAGGGCAGGGGTCCCAGAGGGGCCATCAGGGAACCGGGGGGGGGGGTTGGATGGGGCAGGAGTCCGGGGGGGGGCAGATAGGAGGTGGGGCCCAGGCCACAACCCTCTCCCCTAACCGGCCCTCCATACAATTAATGAAACCCAATGCAGCCCTCAGGCCAAAAAGTTTGCCCACCCCTGCTAGAGAGAGTAGTTATGGTGTCAGTTCTCCAGAAGTTATTTTCATATAGGTCAAGTTTAAATGCTGTCAATCTGGCCACATCCTAAAAGACTTTTCTTCACCAGGCAGAATTGCGTTGTGTTCTTACAGATATAGGTTTCAAACTGTAACCTCCTTACGTTGTGGCCAGGCTCAGTTACTGAAGTGAAGGAGATTTGGAGTTAGAATTAAGTGTACTTGTTCAAGTCAAACTGGCTATTGATTTAGACAATTGGATTTTAAGATAACTGAGGTTTTTGGACGAGAGAGTTACTTCACCCACACACACCCCTTTCCTTGAAGGCTCAAATTAGCGTACTATGCTCTGGAAAAAAAAAAAATCTTATCCAAATTTCATTTACTGCTACTTCACACTATGTAATAATTACCATGCATTGCAAACAATGAGAGATGCTTCAGAATTCCCATAGCTTCCTGGCTAAGCTTTATTTCAAATGTTTATGGTGAATAGGCTATTTGCCCTAACATTTAAGTTCATATACCAAATAGGGAGCAAAGCTACACTTCAAATGCTATAATGAAGTGCCCAAGTCAAAATTCACTAGAAGAAATTCAGTGTAAGTACACAGAAACAGCCCACAAGTTCCACTTACCACAACTAGTAGCATACGCCTGAAGAGAGTTTTATTCCCTATGCCAGGTTTTTTATTCAGAGCGGACATTCACAATGGAATGCAATACTGGTGGAGTACTAGACTATTATTCAGTAGCTGCTGTCATTAAAACAGAAGTCCTTCCATTTTGAGAGACTAGCAGTAATGTTGAAGATCCTGTGAGTTTCTTGAGAGTAGGGATAAATCCAGCATGTTGACCAATATCCCCTCTTAGTGAGAGGTTATAGGGAGAAAGACTATGAAAAAAAGCTACTAAGCACTAAATGGATGCCACATATGCCTACTCACTGACTTCATTACCAGTCATAACTCTTTGTGCATTACAAAATATAAAAATCATTTCACCACTAGGTGTTTACTGCTGTCCAAATACTAGAGGTTTATGATAAACCTGGGGAGCAATTCAGTTGATTAGACAGCAATTTGACAAAATACCGTTGGTAAGTGCATTTACCATATTCTAAAATGGACAGACACTGGAAGGGGCACAACATCTAATAACTGTTCATTGTTTCTACATTGGTATCCCAGGAAACCAGATACAGCTGCTTGTTCAGTTAGCGTTTATGACAGAAATGCCTGCAATTCAGTTCTAATAACTAAGGCTTCACCGACCACCACTAAATTGTGGTTATAAAGCAAGGCATAAGCCTTTCCCCACCAAATAGCAGCTACTTCATACCCAATATAAACTATTGAGAAAATGTGGACAATTTCATAGAATCATTGAACCACTGAGTTAACAGGGACCACAAGGGTTATCTAGTCTAACCCCCTGCCAACATGTAGGATTTGTTGTGTCTAAACCATCCAAGACAGATGGCTATCCAGTGTCAAGTGAGGACACTCCCATTTCAAAATTTTCTGCTAAGTCATCAGCTGACTAAGATAAGTTTCGGTCATGTGGTATTTGCAACGTGATACCCACATAAAATATCTGAATATTTTGTTTATCGTGCTGTAACTTTTCAGAGACATCTGCTGAACAAAGAGGTATAACCCCAAATCCCTTGTTTGATTGCATGTTGGGCTCACTGAACTCCCATATTTTGTGGTATTTTCAAAGTGAAGTGAACAGTTTCCATTCTTTAGAGCAGGGGTCTCAAACTCCCGGCCCGCAAGCCTCCCCAATGTGGACCGCAGGGCTCCAGCAGTTTTGGGGCCGGGTCTCTCCCTTGGCCCCACCTGCTGCCCCCAGGCGCTCCCTCCCCCCTCAGGGGCCCCAGCAGCACAGCAGAGCTGAGTGGCGTCTGCCTGCTTGCTTGCTCCAGTGGCTGCCGGCCCCCTCCTGCGGCTCAGGGGCCGGGATGTGCCTCCACATGCTGCCCCCGTGGCCAATGAGATTCTGTGGGGGCAGAAGCGCGCAGAGGCGCCCCAGTCCGCCCCACCTTGGCACCCCAAGTGCCACTCCCCTGACCCCCTACCCACACACCCCCTCCCGCCCTCAAACTCCCTCTCAGAGCCTGCACCCCCTCCCTACACACATCCCAGCTCCCAAACTCCATCCTAAAGCCTCCACCCCAGACCCCCAACCCCACCCAAACTCCCTCCCAGAGCCAGCACCCCAATCCCCTACCCCAGACCTACTCCCCCACCCAAACTCTATCCCAGAGCCTTAGGCAGGTGAGGACAGAGTTTTTTTGGTGGGCGGTTTCCGGGAAGCATGAGTGACATTGGCCCACTGGGAGGATTTGAGGACTGGCACTGGCCCTAAGGTAAATTGAGTTTGAGACCCCTGCTTTACAGTTCTGTGAAGTGACAGTTCAAGTCTAACCAAGCCAATTTTATCAGGTTTAGTCTAGCATAAAGAGTAATACATTTAATATTTCTACAAAACACAAGACTACACAAAAGACCTCTACACTTGGGACCAACCTACCCTCTACCTTCAAAGCCCTGTGACAAATGAAGACCCAAATTCCTATATCAAAAAAGAAAATTTAAAAGCTACCCAACCCAGTGAAGCAGTGCACACAGCCTTGTGTCCTTTTTTGTGAAAGCCTTATTCCTTGCTATATTTGTCTTAATTTGAGTGTATGCTCTTTGCATTTAGGACTGTTTATGCTACTAAATTACTAGGACTTGAACTGGATATCTGGGCTTTTTCTATTATTATTAAAAGAGGTTTCAGGTACTATGTCTACTACTTAGTCCTCTACCAATTTGTGGTTTTTAAAATGCACTTCCATCAGTTGCTGTATGAAGCACCTACATACAGAAGAAACTGTTTAGTTTCTAGATGTAGCTAGTTCAAATAAGTAAACACAAGCAAACTGAAAAGGTTTAAAAAAAAAAAAAAAAAAGGTATTTAGACTTCCAGTGCTGCAAACAAATTGTCACACTGTTCTTTCTGGCTCAGGCATTAGTAAGAGATTCAGCATGCCAAATCTACCCTTTACTTACATCTGTGCATTTGTTCAGTAGCATCTGGTTGTAAAGATGCAACTACTGAGGGCAGAATTTGCTCCTGTAGCTGGAAGTGATTTAACAGTTCTGCTGATGCACAAGTCAAAATAGAATCTCTGCTCAGTTATGCTGGCTTTGCAGTGTTAATAGGGCTAAACTGCAGAAAAAAGTTTTGCTTCCTAAAGAAAGCAGAGATGACCTAGATCAGATCTGTCAACTCTGGTAGTGCCATTTTCACACTGACAATTCAAAGTACAAATGCACTTTAAAGGGGACTTAAGAAAAAGCATACTGGGTCAGACCAATGGGCCATCTAGCCTGACATCCTTTCTGACAGTGACCATTGTCTTACAGTTACTTACATTAGCTCTTTAATATCTGCCCAGACAAGACAGGCTTCCTATAGCTGACATCTATTTGCAGCAGAGATACACTGTACTTCAGGGGCAGTCAACCGTTTTTTGTCAAGGTCCAGACTCCAGAGAAAACAATTCTAAGTAAATAAAAAGATTTTTGGAGTCCATTCAAAAGCGTCTGGCAGTCCAGATTTGGCCCACGGCCTGCCTATCGACTACCCCTGCTGTACTTGTTTAAGTGTAGAGAAGGCAAGGCCATGTTCAGACTATTTCAGAAAGTGTGGCTTTAAAAAACAAAACACACACACACTTTGTCCTGTTCCTCTCCTCCAAAATGCATAGCCACATACTAATTTATCACTCAGTTTACCAAGCAACATACCAACATAAGAATTTACAAGGAAATGAATTTGTAGACATGTCCAGCAAGTCACATGGCCTTTACCAACAAAGTTATCTTCTTTAAATATAGTGCAGGGAAGATGAACTGAAGAAGGCATGCAATTTGAGATTTAATGCATACATTGGTGTCAGGACTTGAAGGGACACCAACTTAAGTCACACTTCTATCTGAACACTAACTAGTCTTAGAATTAAAGATTATAGATGAAAAACAAAATATGGAGAATCTCACAAACTTTCTTTATGCAAGATCAATTCCATTCCCCTCTTTCCACCCCCACCCCCCACGGGTCCTTCACACTGCAGTGGGGAAAAAAGTAGGCATTTTAAAAACAATGTGATCATGATGCCATAAAAATAGTCAGGGAGACTGGGGGGGCAGGGGCGCAGGACGACAAACTACTTTTAGCTTATTTTAAAATTGATGTGATTTTGAAATGGAATCTAAAAATCTTCCCAGATGACTAGATAAAAGATTTCAACTCAAGGAAAGGAGGTTGGAAAGGTATGGGTTCAACTGTAACACATCACCATCACCAGCTCTTCCTCTACCTGCACCTGTGGGGGCCCTGCCAGACAAGTATCCTAACCCTCAAGGCTCCCACCCAGGCCCCAGTCTTGACTTGCTGGCAATATGGCCTGCATGTCCCTGCCAACAAAAGCCAGGTAGGGGGAAACACCCAGTGTGAGAGAAGTCTATTTGTGGAGTCCCTCAGGAAGCAGGTAAGAGCTGCAGAAAGATGGCTTTGTATGCACATCATCCAAGAGCCCACAGACTTGTGTGCATCCTGTCAATGAAACATCTGGGACAAGAGGATGCTAGTCAACTACAGCGACACCAGAGGAGGAAGGAGAACTCATGCCTCTGTACGCTGCCCATTGGGTCAAGAACCTGTATGCTCTACTGGCAACAGAAGGAGAGAAGCAGATCCCACAATGAGTAAGGAGGAACCACCTCCCCCCCCCCCCCAGCGCTGGGAGGCTCATGGTCTTTACACTGAAGAGGCGGCAGCAATGGGTGCTGGTGATGGGGTAACAGGTATCCATCTGCCAACCTGACAGCGACATGATATCCTGGGAAGTGTGATGCCTTCCTGGATCCCGCATCCAAGACATAATGGAAAGGGTGTCCCTCTATCCACTACCCCATGGTGCTCATCTTCATGGGCACTACTACTACTATCACCACCACCAGGTATGCCCTTGAGCAGATCAACAGTGACTGCAGAGCTCAGGAGCAAGGATGGAGGAGTTTGGGGAGCAGGTTATGTTCTAGTCCATCCTCCCAGTTGCGGGTAAGGACCCAAGGAAGAACACGTACACATTGGACATGAATGCATGGCTGTAGAGATGGTTTCGATGGGAGGGCTTCAGCTTTCTCTACCACAGGATGTGGTCACAGGAAGGACTGCTAGGAAGAGATGTGGTCTACCTGGCCAAGAAGGAGAACAGCATCTTTCCTCACCAACTCAATGAGGAGGGCTTTAAACTAGATTCAAAGAGGGCAAGTGACAAAAAGCTCACAGGCAAGAATAAAAAAGGGACGTTAGCAGAGGGCTAGATGTTTCCAGGGGCAGGGGGATATGCAAAGTTGCAATAGGATGCTGGGAGCAAAAAAAGGAAAATCTGCTCAACATCAGATATCTATAAACAAATAGAAGAATGGAGAACAAACAGGAACAACTAGAAGTATTAGTACATAAACTAAATTATGATGTATTGACAGACTTGGTGGCATAAATCTCATGACTGGAATATTGGTATAGAGGGAGATAGATTGGTCATGAAGGAAAAAAGGGAGGTGATGTTGAATTATACATCAATATATACACACTTGCTCTGAGGTCCAGAAGGAGATAAGGCAGACAAGTTGAAAAATATCTGGATAAAGATAAAAGGAGAAAAAAATAAAGGTGATGTCATGGTAGGTGTCTATTACAGACCAGCAAATCAGGAATAGATAGTGGATGAGGCATTTCTAGAACGAACAGAAAACTCCAATACCCAAGACCCAGTAGGAATGGGGGCTTTAATACAGCAATACACAGAATTTCCATTAAATTCTTGGAATGTATTGGGGACAACATTTTGTTTCAGAAAATGGAGGCTGTCCCCCTGGTTTCTTCCATTTTAGACTTGATTCTGACCAACAGGGAGAAACTGGTTGGAAATGTAAAGGTGGAAGGCAATTTGGGTGAAAGTGATGATGAAATGATGGTTTCATTGTTCTAAGGAAAGGAAGGAGTGTGAGCAGCAGAATAAGAACAGCAGAATTCAAAACAGCAGTCTTTAAAGAACTCAGAACAGGTAGGTTAGGTTTGGTTCGGTTCCATGGGAAGTCTTGATTTTAGTAAGGGTTTTGACAGTCCTGCATCACATTTCCCTTGCTTGCTTATGAGAAAGTAATCTAGATGAAATTACTATAAAGGTGGGTGCACAACTAGCTGAAAGATGGTACTCAGCGTCAGAGGCACCGACTTCCTGAGGGGTGCTCAACCCCCACTCCGCCCCTTCCCCCAAGCCACCCTCCCATCTCTTCCTACCCCCACTCCTCCCTCCCATCCCCAGCATGCTGATGAACAGCTGATCACATTGGGCAAGAGCCACTACAGCACCGCACCCCCCACAGCATGGCTTGAGGCAGAAACCTGAATTTGGCTCTACGCCTTTTGCTTCTAACCATACAGGCAGAAGAGATCCTGTCCTGAGCCCAAGAACTGTTCCGCACTCAGTTTCTCCATGTGTGTTATAAAGTGCTGAAACTACAATGATGCAAATTACATAGACTGGCAGGGAAAGCATGGGGGGGGGGGTTGTTTATTTCCTCTTCCTGCTCCCCCTCCCCCACACTCCTGAACAGCTGATCACAGCAGGTGGGAGGTGCTCGGAGGGGGGGAGGGGGAGAAGAGCTGATCCGTGGGGCTGCTGGTGAGTGCTGGAGTACCCATTATTTTTTTCCCCATGGGTGCTCCAGCCCAGGAGCACCCATGGAGTCAGCACCTATGCTCAGAGTAGTTATCAATAGTTCACTGTCCAACTGAAAGGTGGGACCCAGTGGGATCCCTTCAGAGGTCAGTCCTGGGTCCAATACTATTCAATATATTCATTAATGATTTGGATAATGGAGTCAAGAGAATACACTCAAAATTTGTGGATGACACTGAGCTGCAAGGGGTTGCAAGCACTTGAGGACAGGATTAGAATTCAAAGTGAATATGACAAATTAGAGAATTGGTCTGAAATCAACAAGGACAGGGAAGGAATCAAGTGTACAACTACACAATGGGGATTAACTGGCTATGCAGTAATACAGCTGCGATGTATGGGCAATAAAGGCGAATATACAGAGATGTATAACAGACGTGTTATATGCAAGATGCAGGAGGCAGCGTCCCACTCTACTCAGCCCTGGTGAACCTGCTAGAGTACTGTGTCCAGTTCTGGATGCCACATTTTAAGAAATAGGTGGACAAACCTTCTGCAGAAAGGAAAAATTTAGGGTAGATATTAGGGGAAAAAACAAAAACAAAAAAAACCTAACTACACCTCTACCCGGATATAAGGCTGTGCTTGGGAGCCAAAAAAATCTTACCGCGTTATAGGTGAAACCGCATTATATTGAACTTGCTTTGATCCGCCGGAGCGTGCAGCCCCCCCCCCCCCCCCCCGGAGCGCTGCTTTACCGCGTTATATCCGAATTCGTGTTATATCGGGTCGCATTATATCAGAGTAGAGGTGTATAAGGTAGTTAAACTCTGGGATTGAGATTCCATAACCTCCCTTGGAAACCTGTCAGAGGTTTTTAAGAACCATTTGAACAAGATCCGTGTCCGAAATCTAGGTATGTTTGGTCCTACCTCTGCACAGGTGGCTGGACTTGACTTATCAAGTCCCTTTCAGGCCTATATTTCTACAATAAACAGAAGTCACTGCTTTTCCACAGTGAATGGGAAAAAGTATTAACTACTGAAGATGAGTGCTAGTAAAGAGGCTTTGAACTAAGTTTCTGTTCATGAGAAACCTCAAATTGAGAGTTAATTATTCCACTCTAGTATTAACGAATAAAGTCAGTTCTGGAAAGCAAATCAAGGAACACTACAGAAGGCCATCTCATGGTGCTAAGTTTGTTCAATACATGCTTTCTCCCCAACCCATGAGTATCTAAAGTTGCAGCTACTGATTCTTGCACCTTGTACAGCTGTGCTTCTCATGTACAAACGGCTGAAGTGTGCTGGTTGCTAGGGGAAACTGCCAACAACCTCAGTGTGAGGAAAAGATGCATTAATACCAGGAGAATGAAGAACCAGTTTTTATTTAGCTTCACAGGACCCAGCCAAGTAAGGACTGACAGTTTGCCGCCTGGAATTCTAAGTGTGGCATCCTAGCATCACAACAGGTTTACCACCAAACAGTGTTAAGTTTTGTTTGCATCCACACACTCTGGGAAACAGGCAGTGAAATGGGATTAGTAAACTGAATTAGTTATACAAGCAAACAGTAAAATGGTGGCTTAATATGAAGGTATCTTGTATGACTGAGGGAAGTGTCAGTACACTTACACACTTCTGAAAGATGCAAACTGCATAATTTAAAGAAGGCACTCCATTGAAAAGTGGTGTAACCACTTCAGATCTAATAAACCTCTAGAGCCACAGTTTTCAACCGTTTTTCCAGTATTCTATGGATGTAAACACTCAGTTCAATGACCAGTGAAGTGTTGATATATCTGTAATTTTTCCAATTAGAAAACATTTTAGATTGAGTATTTACCAGATTATTTTGATGAATGCTATTGTTTGAATCTGCAGATAGTATGCACACAGAATAGACTCTGATTAGAGCCTCTAGATGCTACTGTAATAAAATGTTGCACTCTATTTTTCAGTAATCTCTCAAGGCAGAGTGTGTACAAGATTGATCCATGGACTAAGAATTTTAGTGTTTGCATATGTAAACTGTAGTATTTATCAAAATCAAGTGGTATGCATTCAGTCTCAACAGATACCTTACTGATCTAAACAGTTATGGTGTTTTCCCCCCCCCCCCCCCATGTGTATGTATGTGTGTGTATATATTTATTTATATTTTCATTCCATGTTGGTCGGTTTAATTACTTTCCCTCACTAATTTAAATATAGGTATACACAAGACCAAACTAGCCATTTTAACCAGACTTAAGTTATTGATTACCTCAGTCTTGGATATTTTAAAGTTTGTCAATTACTAGATTAAGACTTAATCTAAAAAACACTAACCCCTGTACAAGAACAAAAAGATACCATATCTACTTCTGTTGTACATAAATTCTCTTTCAAAGCTACAAAACAACCAAACATTATGCAAAATTCTGCTCACTCATAACCCAGTTACTGAAAAATTACTTGTTCGCCTCAGAGGAGTATGCATGAGGCTTGCCAAATAGAAGCTCAGAGAATTTTAGTGTTATGTAATACACTAATCAATTTGCCTACATTTGCATCCACACAAGCTGTACAGCTAACAACTGAACAAGTGTTATTTTTGTGCAGCACATTAATATCCAGAAAATCTTTACTGCTTCATGTACTGGGATTACCTTCACAGATTTATTTATACTGTTGCAGCACCCAAAGTTCCCAGTCAGATCAGGGCCCCATAGTATTGGGTTCTATTAAAAAAATAATAATAAAGTGACAATCTCTGCCCTGAAGAGTTTACAGTTAGATTTTTTTGGCTATATGCAAATGGCATTTAAGTCACAAAATTTTCCTCACAAGAGGGTGGAGGCAAAATTCAGCCCCAATGCGTATAAATATTTTAATGCTAAAAGTATTTTGCAAATATATTCAGCAAAAAAGAAAAGTAAATTTAAAAGTGTTTTAGAAAATTCCATCTCAAAGTGGGGCACTTCTGGCTTTCTGGTCAGTTTTGACCCTATTTTATTCTTTGGGTACTGTGTTGCTGTAACTGAAATGGAGACTGGGGAAGAAGAGAAGCTCTTTTGTGCCCAACCATTTGACAACAGTTTATAATGTTCCTTGAATAAGTGGGTACAAAAAGCCACTATCCATGCTATAGATTGTACATTGCACTTATTTTTGCTGCTTGTCGGAATTGACTGAGCTCTGCTTTACAAAAGCTACCAAGTTCTTGTGAGTGGGGGGTGGAAGCATTACTCCACCTTCAGGGGAAAAAATGCATTTCCATAGTGGGAGTGTTTGTTCATTGTAAGTGTTTGGATTAGAGACCGGTCCTCATACTAGTAGGCTCATTTAAATTAGTGTACTACCTGCTGTTTCTTGTTTCAGAAACAAACTAAGCTGTACCTGACCCCACCAGTTTTGAAGGCAGTCCCAAAGAGGGCCCCCATCCCAAAAAGCAGATATGCAAGATCTGCATCAAAAATTGCCAATATTTTATGGCCTTAGAAGGAAGACTTCCACCACAAGGCATGATAGAGTGTCTGGAGGACATCCATGTAAGTACCTGTTGATATGCATACATTAAGCTACACTTGAACAGCATCTTTTGAACAAAAAGATCCCAAGGAGAGAGAGACAGACAAAATGGAACATAGCAACTTTACAGAGCACAGCAACACTACGGATGTTTGACAGGATTCCAGATTCCAGTACCCGGATCTTCCTCATATGGAAAGACCAAGGAGTCAGATGTTGGGGAAATGACCTCAGGAGTATGTGAGCAATGGCATGTGCAGTGCTAACTGCTTGATGTTTACTGGGACACTGGATCCTCAAAAAAGTCAGTCTGCATTTGGATGAGGGATTTAGCATTTCATTTTGGATTCTTTTATCAGGATAGGGGAAGAGTAATCAGGTATCCCCAATGACAGGATTGAAAATCCTCTAGCTTTTATTATAAAAAAGAATTGTTCTGAGCAAATCAGATACAGAAACAGCCCCTGCAGCCTAGATCATGGTATGTGCTGCAGTGTGTGTATCCCACAATCAATTATGTATTAGGCTTTGCAGCATATGTAATAGCCCATTATTTTACAGATGGAACAGAAGCACAAAACACAAACTTACAAGGCAGTATGTCCAATTATACCTAAAGGTAAAACACAGTTCATTTGCTTTTCAACTGTGATTAGAGTTGATTTTAATACAGCTAGAGCAATAAAACAGATTAATGATCTTGTGAGTCTGCATCATTAGTTCATTATCCTGTACAGTTCAGTTGTTTAACACAAAAAAGCCACAACAGCAAGATTTTAGTTTGCAAATTAAACGTACTAGAAAGTCAGATTAGTCAGCATTTGCCATAGGATGTTAAAACGGTTTAATGTTAAAATGAAGCCATTCCTTATTAAGTCAGGACTGCATCTAAAAAAACCTAAATACAGCAAATTAATAAAGGCATTTTTGTATATTCTTAGATGTTCACCAATGAAATTATGAAGCCAGACACATGAACTATGCTTTAAAGTTACTGAAAAATTAAGAGGGACACTAGAGCTTTGCTACACGGCCAGATTTTAGATAACCATTTCAGATTAAGTTCCTTAGGTGAAAAAGGGAAGGTAAAAGGAAACAGCCGTGTGCACCATTCGATTACTAGAGAATCTGTGCTGGTGGATATCATACCTGTGGATCCTTATTCACACCAGTACATATTATTGGTAGACCTTTCGGTTACAGGTAAGTAGCAGTTAAGAACCAAGGAATTCTGCACCCTCTAGCCAAGGCAGTTTCCAGAAATGAAACTTATTTGTAAACAAATCTAATCAATAACAGGAGTCTATCACCAACTCAAAAAAAAATGTACAAGGTAAGTATTTGATGATTTGTATTCTATCTGTCCACACCGGTAGAAACACTTAAAAGATTAGAAAAGAATACAAAATCCTGCAGCATACCTTTGCCTTTAAATGGCCATGCTCAAAACACTAGCTAGCTAGCACTGTGTTTGGGAAGAGAGGAAACAGCAGATAAAACAAGCGTGGGGTCTTCTGCTAGGCTTTAAACAGAGCAATTCCATAATAAAAGTCATCTTTTGTAATGACTTTTAACTAACAGCTATCGAGTAAAACTGAACCCTGGTCACTTTGCCCTGGGGGCCCTCTACCATTTTGCACCAACAAGAAAAGAATTTCTCCTTCCTTTCTATAATTCAAGGGGGGGAAAAAAAAAAAAAAAAAAAAAATAAAAAAAAAAAAAGGGAAAAAAAAAAAAAAAAAAAAAAGATTGAAAAGTCCCACTGGTCTCAGTGTGGGCATTTCTCAAGTCTACAGGAAAAAAGTATGAGTGTTCAGAGTTTACAGATGCCCAAAGGAAGATGAGGAAGCTGTTCGCTGGAGACTTTTGAGTAACAGGCAGGTCATCTAATGTATATGATGATGTGCTTCAAGAAATGGGAGGACAAAAAGTAAAAATTCTGGGGCCAGAAGGTGAGACACACAAGGCCTCTTGGAAGTTTGGAGACACCTATAAGGCAGGTCTTGGCATTATACAACCAGGAAGGTTTGACATCCACCTGTCACGGAGTGTGGGGGGACACAAGGCCCTGCACCCCCGGCTTCCTGCGATTCACCATGACTATCAGCCAGCCAGTAAAGCAGGTGGTGTATTTAGACGACAGGAACATGGCCCAATACAGGTCTTGCAGGAACAGACAACCGGACCCCCTTAGTTTGGTCCATCTAGGGGTCCCGGGGGCACCACAGCCCCATTGGGGGGGCAGAGCCCCATCTGGGCTCCCCTCCATTACACTAGCCAGCTCCTCAAACTCTAACTCTCTCCAGCATCTCTCACCCAGCCTCTCCCCGGCTCCTCCACCAGCCTTTGTCCAGTTTCCCGGGCAAAGGTGTCACCTGGCTCCAACCCCCTTCCTGGGTTCTCATGTTACATGCTCAGGTATCTTCCCTCAAGCCAAACTCCCTTGCAACCTTCCCAGGCCAACACTCCCCACTCAGCATTCAAAGACCACATTAAGAACAGTCCCAGTTCGTCACACCACCTCATAACAATAAATGAGGTAGTTCAAAATTTTGGTGATTTCAGCACTAACAAATTTAAAACTGATCTTAGGAAACAAGCAATCCATAAGCAACCTCTGGAAATAACTGCTAAGCAATATCAAGGCCAAAAGCTTAGCTGGATTCAAAAAAGGATTAGACATTTATATGGATAATAAGAACATCCACAATTACATCAGCTAGGATAAAAGTTTATAAAAAGGATTAAAGGGATACCAACTCTCATGCTTCAGGACACATGTCAGCAACTAACTGCAGTGCCATATCAGTCTCTGGAAACCTTCATGATTGGAATGGAGCATTGGAAGCTAATTAAAATTTTTAGAACAATGGGATAAACAATTTACTAAGGGCTAGCATACAAAAACTTAATTAAATCAGCTCAAGTCAGTTCCCTTTAACTAAAATAACTAGATAGGTTTAAAAGTGTGTGGGGACAGTTATTTCAGAATAAAAGTGGCTCAAAGTCAACCAACTTTGCCTAAAATCAACTGTAACCACTTTCATTCACTGACATGCAGCAAAACAACTAAACAGGCTTAAAGGTAATACCTTGTTATTTCAGTGCAATTTTGTGTGTGTAGACCAGCCCTAAATCTGACTGTACTACAACGCAACATGACATTTTTAGGATTCAAGGGAGCACTGAAGTGCTCCCGTCAGTGATTAAGTGTCATTTGGGGCTTGTCTAGACTAGGCTTTTAAAGGTTCATCTTTAGAAACCTTGGAGGTTCAACCTCACTCTGCCTACATGCTTTTATAATGTATTAGCTAAAATGTTCTTAAAACGTACCCTTTACCCACCTCGCCAGTAATTTCACTGAGGTCAGGATGTTCTTTTGTTAATGAAGAAGTCGGATTTATAATTGTTGTTCAGTACCCTGTGTGCTTTTGCAAGGGGTGCTTTATAAAAAAAGATCATTTAAAGAAGACCTTAGTCACTGGAAGCACTAAGGTTCACCAAGCAGCAGCGTTCCCTCTAATTTTTCCCCACGCATGTGCGGAATGAATTTTGTTATGTGCACCAATATGAAAGTGATGTGTGACACATCACCTCCATATTGTTACACTACAAAATTCATGTGGCGGGGTGGGGCTGAGGGGTTTGAAGTGTGGGAGGGGGCGCGGGCTCTCGGATAGGGATGGGATGAGGGGTTTGGGGTGCGGGCTGTCCCGGGGCTACAGCGGGGAAAGGACTCCCCTCCCCCCCCCGACCCTCTCCCCCGACTGCAGCAGGGTGGGGCTGGGGAAGAGGCATCTCTCCCCGCCACAGCTCAGAGTGCCTGCACGGCGCTTAACAGGCTGCTGCGCAGCCATGCAGCTTAGAGGGAACTTAACCAAGCAGAATGAAGGGTTGGATGGTAGGAGTATGTGCACTCATCCCACATGCAAGGTTTTTTAGGGACATTTAAAGCATGGGTTAGCCATCTTTTTAAAATACTTGGTAAGCTGCTAAAGAGCAGCAGAAACCTCTTCACAGCTACAGAAAGCCACTTAAATTGGACGTTAGACCCATGAAGTAAAGCGGGCCCTTTTGGAATTGTGATAAAGGAATTTTAATCATCAAAATTCGTGCCAGCTGAAAAGAATACAAAGAGAGCTGGAAGAGAGCAAGAGCTGGAATACCAAGGTTCACACTGCTCCAGAGGCCAGTGTCAACTATGCCATGTTTTTTGTACCTCTTTTCACCATTTTAATAGAAAACACAAGAAAGATACCATACAAAAGTTCAACACAAGATTACTGGACCAACTGAATCTGAACAGGTCACTCTACTATCAATAGAAGGTAAGCTTTACATGTTTATGTCCAGCCTTCTACTAAGAATTGTAACTAAAAGCCTGCAAAAATATTAAGAACTCTCGTAACGCTGAGGCAGCACGATCCAAACAGGCAGAGCACAAGCGCAAGTCAGAACATCTGAGTTATATTCCTAGACCAGCCACTATCTCACTGTTCAATTTTAGGCATTTATTGAAATTTTTACCCTATATATGATTTACACATCTTATTTTATATGTGACTTTTGAAAATGGGTCTTTGGCACTTTTACTGTAGGGCCTAACTTTCACACTTACTGAGCACTCTCATATTCAACTGAAGTCCATGGCAGCAGCAGATTCTCAGTTCCCCTGGGAAAAAATATTTTCTTAATGCCTCTGCATCGGCAAGACCTTCTTTAATTATTTGTATTATCATAGCAACTGGGAGTCTGAGTCATGTACCAGGATGCAACTGTGATAGGCACTGTACAAACACAGGACAAAAAGACGGCCCCTGCCCTAAAGAGCTTACAACCCAAATGTAAGACAAGAGACTGACTGATACAGACAGACCGATGGGAGAATACAAGGAAACAAACAATGAAACACTTAGAGGAGAGAAAAGTGATCAGGAACAGTCAGCATGGATTCACCAAGGGCAAGTCATGCCTGACTAACCTAATTGTCTTCTAAGATGAGATAACTGGCTCTGTGGATGAGGGGAAAGCAGTGGATGTGTTATTCCTTGACTTTAGCAAAGCTTTTGATATGGTCTCCCACAGTATTCTTGCCGCCAAGTTAAAGAAGTATGGGCTGGATGAATGGACTGTAAGGTGGATAGAAAGCTGGCTAGATCGTCGGGCTCAACGGGTAGTGATCAATGGCTCCATGTCTAGTTGGCAGCCGGTTTCAAGCGGAGTGCCCCAAGGGTCGGTCCTGGGGCCGGTTTTGTTTAATATCTTTATTAATGATCTGGAGGATGGTGTGGACTGCACTCTCAGCAAGTTTGCAGATGACACTAAACTGGGAGGCGTGGTAGATACACTAGAGGGTAGGGACCGGATACAGAGGGACCTAGACAAATTGGAGGATTAGGCCAAAAAAAACCTGATGAGGTTCAACAAGGACAAGTGCAGAGTCCTGCACTTAGGACGGAAGAATCTCATGCACTGCTACAGACTAGAGACCGAATGGCTGGGTAGCAGTTCTGCAGAAAAGGACCTAGGAGTCACAGTGGATGAGAAGCTGGATATGAGTCGACAGTGTGTCCTTGTTGCCAAGAAGGCTAACGGCATTTTGGGCTGTATAAGTAGGGGCACTGCCAGCAGATCGAGGAACGTGATCGTTCCCCTTTATTCGACATTGGTGAGGCCTCATCTGGAGTACTGTGTCCAGTTTTGGGCCCCACACTACAAGAAGAATGTGGAAAAATTGGAAAGAGTCCAGCGGAGGGCAACAAAAATGATTAGGGGTCTGGAGCACATGACTTATGAGGAGAGGCTGAGGGAACTGGGATCATTTAGTCTCCAGAAAAGAAGAATGAGGGGGGGATTTGATAGCTGCTTTGAACTACCCGAGGGGGGGTTCCAAAGAGGATGGAGCTCGGCTGTTCTCAGTGGTGGCAGATGACAGAACAAGGAGTAATGGTCTCAAGTTGCAGTGGGGGAGGTCTAGATTGGATATTAGGAAAAACTTTTTCACTAGGAGGGTGGTGAAGCACTGGAATGCGTTACCTAGGGAGGTGGTGGAGTCTCCTTCTTTGGAGGTTTTTAAGGCCCGGCTTTACAAAGCCCTGGCTGGGATGATTTAGTTGGGAATTGGTCCTGCTTTGAGCAGGGGGTTGGACTAGATGACCTCCTGAGGTCCCTTCCAACCCTGATATTCTATGATTCTATGAATGAGACAACAGTGGTCAGCATAACAAGCAGTGGTCTCTGCCCACCAACAGCCTAACCAGTGTCAAGTCTTTTGTAGGCCTCATAGCAAAGGAGAGTTCTAAGGAGGGACTCAAAGGTTAACAATGAGGTAACTTTGCTGATATTTACTGGGATCTCCTCCCAAGCACGTGGGGCAGACGTATGAGAAAGCACGAAGTTGAACATGTGAGGAGTGGGGGCTGCCATCACGGCTGATCAGAGGCAAGCACCAATAGCTCAACAGCAAATGAGAGATGGTGGGGATTGACTATAAAGGGCCTTGAAAGTTAATAAAAGCAGCTTTGTGAATTGTTG
Source organism: Terrapene triunguis (assembly GCF_002925995.2). Classification (NCBI taxonomy): domain Eukaryota; kingdom Metazoa; phylum Chordata; order Testudines; family Emydidae; genus Terrapene; species Terrapene triunguis. The sequence continues at coordinate 3,686,932 of NW_020665349.1, forward strand.
TGACAACTGGGCCTACAAATGTACCTGAGTTGTGAGCTCAACTGTAAGAAGTAGGTAAAAATTTAGAAGATGTCATAATAACCTGTAACAAATGTTGACTGGAAAAGGGAGGTAAAAACTGAATTAGTCTAGTCTAAACAGAAGAGATCTATCGATATGATTCAAGGACTGTGTTGAAGTTAAAAACCAACAGATGTGGAGCCAAATGTTAGAGCCAAAATTGGTATCATATTAAGCCTATTTGGTAGATAAAATGAGGGCATGGACTATTAAAGATCCAAAAGGGAGTGGTGGGTAGAAAAATATTGTGGGGGAAAAGAACAAATAAAAAACAGATGAAAATATAGACAAAGGCTACTGGACCAAGCTCCACCACCATTATGGCTGTCCCTCACAGGTTTCCTGGAACCATGGGCCTTCATCATCCTGATCCTAAGAGGTGTCCTGACCAGGACAGGCCAGAGAGAGAGGGACCTAGATGATATTGTCACCCCTACCAGTTCCTGATGAATCCCAAACATCTTCTGGTGTGACACTTACCTTCTCTCATAACACCTAAGACTCTCAAACAGGGAGTTTTTCCTTCTAAAGATGGTTTACAGCTAAAGGGAAAAGGGGATGTTACCGCTTTCATTTTAGCATTTCATAATTTATATTTCAAATGCTTTAACTGCTTTTCCTTTTCTGTATTTTTAGTAAAAAGGTTAAAAAGATTTTTAATGGTGTTTGTGCCATGATGCCAGGCTTAGGTATCTGTTTAACAATCCCCGGACCTTGCTGAACACTGTTTAACATTAAATAGAGATTGGGTTATGTTAACACAGTTAGCCCTTTTAATCCATTTCAATTAATAGAGTGCTTTGAGATCTATGGATGAAAGTTACAGTACATACCAAGAATTGGGTTAGGAAAGCTTATCCAAAACATACTAGCCTAAGGAATAAACTTCCTAGCCAGAATGAAAAGTTTTGTATTGCTATTCATCTTCCCACAAAAATAGACTTTGGAAGAAAACACTGCATTATCTTCACAGCCATAAGGATTACATATGTAGCCCTTTTTTTATTTTAAATGGAAGCTTCAGTAATGCTTTGAGTTCTTTCCAAGTATTTATTATTACCCATAGACTTCCTGATGTTACTAGTGCAGATCATGCAACATTTTAACCACCATGTCATCTAGTTCTGCTTAGAGCAGGTCTAGATGACATTGTTAAAAATGTCTTCAGCACACTGTATGAACTAGAGTGTTCAAATTGCTACCACCCACGGAGCTGCACCATAGAAGTGCTGGTGGGAAATTAAGAACAAGTTGAATTCAGAAGATACCTTAGACAAATCCTTAACACTAGTAAAGTAACGAGGCAGCTTTTAAACAGATGCTAGCATTTACACAAAGCTATTTTATTGAACTAGGAACAGAGATGTCATTTTCCTAATAGATTTGAACCTACCACCTACTTTTGCCCACAGCTATATTTCCATGGAATGCTCTTTCACAGCTGAAAGTGCACTAGAAAAATCCCTGCTTCCATCTGAATACAGAGCTTAACCATTACAACTCACCCATCACTATTTCTCTTGTACAAAGACGTTGTACAAATACAGGTTCAGATACCAATTACTAGCAGATCAGAGATTCAGAAAGTTTATGATTAGCCTTCTGTAATTTTCTTCTGCCAAGAAATTAACACCTGGTGTTGCTTAACATGAAGTGGTGCCTTTACAAACATGTCACAGCTGGCAGTTACAAATACATCCTTATGGCAAAAAGACAAGCTATTAGTTCAAACTTCATTTAGTTTATTCAGATGTCAAGTTTTTGTTGCCAATGCACATAAATTAATTAAGTGTTTCACAAGGAAAAAGACAGAAGATTAAAACCAAGTTATGGATTCATGATAAAGTTTGTTATTGTTTTACTATCTACAGCATGATAGATGGCAAAAGGTATATGCATTTACAGCGATTAAACTACAGTAAGAATGTTAAGTTAGTGAAGTCAAGCACTCAAAAGCTGAAAAATGCTTGATGCCTGGTCCACCTTAATTCAGTTCCATTGTGCGTATGCATTCTAATAGACTGTAATTACATGATCACATACTCTTCCCCCAGACTCCTGCCTCATTCAGTGCGCAGGATGGACTCCTTCATTACACAACTCTGATTAATTCCCAGAGTACAGTCCATCCTGTGCGCTGATGGAATAAACCCTCCCTACTTGCACGGTCTCAGAGCCCCGGCTCCAGCCTAGCCTGAATGCATACACTGCAATTTTAGAGCCCCAAAGCCTGAGTCGGCTGACTTGGGCCAGCTGTGGGTTTTTCAATGCAGAATAGACATATCCAAAGAGGTATCCAATCACCACACCATGTTTAAGAATCTACCATTTCTGTAGTAAACACTGAAGCAGCCATGGAACTTCATTCTTTAATAATTTTTATGATGTTACCAAGAGAAATGTAAAATTATTTTCAATATCCATCAAAACATGTGGCAGGCCAAGACGACTCAGAAGTGAATATCCATGCACACACATTTTTACAAATGATGTTTGTTCTCTCAGAGAGTTCTATGGGTGGATATTTCCATAGTTACCTGCATATTTTTATCTTGAAAATATATTCAGCAGCTTATATATGGAAGTGTGGCTGCATAAAGGAGTTGAGTCTAGAACAGAGAATTATAACATTGTATCAGGGAACTCAGGAACAATTTTGTACTGTGAACCTTTATTGCGATAGAATGAAGCATCAAATGACAAGTTAAGAGACAGTAATATGCACGTGTTCCTGCATTGTACCTATTAATACAAGCAAAAAATGGAAAAACATTTTAATTTGATAGCATAGTTCTTAAAAACTCTCTATTGCAATCAGCCATTTTTCAGCCTAAAATAATAAGCATTAAGCCACTACATATGGTAATCAGTGTCTGTTTAAATTCACAGGAGTTTAAAACTTGGAAATACTAGCTACCTTACAACCAGGAAAAGAATTATCTGAAGGTCATCCATGCTGTAGTTTTCTATTTAAAACACTCTCTAAATGTAGAGACTGGTTTTCTGACCAAGTGTTTTAAACTCAATGTTATGGCATAGACTGGGAAATTACACTTAGACAAGCATAACATGCCTTCACGAAGTTCTGCTAATAGTAAACTATAACCAGCAATACTGTTCTAGCAATTTGTAACTTATCAGTTTATACAGAACCACACTGTGCAAAGCACATACCTGACCTTGTGGTTACAGAATCTTTAAGTAGCAGTCGCATTTAGAAGACACACAGATCCCTCAAGCCCTACATGCCAAGGGCATACATACCAATCTTCTTCTATTAGGCACTCAGTTTCTCTACTTCCAGAAGCCTTACTGGAAACCCGACTTCAACGCACAGGGAAGAAGGAAAGTCAGTCTAGCTATAGCACAAGAGTTACCTGCAATATCTAAAAAACTGAGACACTTGACCCTCAAAGGGAGGTGTAGAAGGGGAAGGAAGTAGAAAATATAGTTCCACTAAAGCCAGCGCAGGGCCCTCTGGCACATCCTCAAAAGATGAGGCCTAAATGCAGCAACACCTGTTGCAGAGGCAGCCAACAAGGGACAGTTTTGCCTCCAGTGAAAGTCGTTCTGGCTAAATCAGTCTTAAAAAGCCCAGAGACCTGAACATGAACTTCATGCCTTTCTCCCTAAGATGTCTGAACTGCATAATATCCCCAGAGTAGGGGGCTCCTTCCCAGCTTAAGATTTCACTTATAATGAAGACAAACAAGCCTGGCTTAGGATGCTTGAAGATCTGAGTCTTCCTGTAGGGATGGTATAATGGATTGGCTTTCTGAGGAAAACAAGGTAGAGTAGACAGGGCAGTTCAAGAATTCTTCGATGGGTTTGGCAAACTCTTGACATCCTGAGTTACTATTGGAATGGAAAGTGAGTGATAACAGAGGATTGTTTAAGAACGTTTTACTAGATACCCCAAATATAGAGACTTCTATAAGGTATTTGAATTGATACCACACAACATTTTGATTAAGAAAGGTTACAGGCCCCCTGCCTCAGGCTGAAGCCCTTGAGCTTCGACTGCCCCCCCCCCCCCCCCCTCCACACACACACCCAGGACAGTGGTGCTCAGGCATTGGCCCTCCCACCCAGGGTGGCGGGGCTTGGGTGGGCTCAGGCTTCGGTCCCCCCCAGGGTCGTGTAGAAATTTGTCGTCCGAGGAGGGATCGCAGTGCAATTCAGTTTGAGAACCCCTGCACTAGACCACACTGCATCCTATTGTTATATTCACTAGTTTCATAACAAGTTCAGTGTAGTGTCCTACATTATATTTAACAAAGGCGACGGACTCGTGGCTTCTGCATTTTTCCCCTGCCCTTGACCCAACCCACCTGTCTGTCTCTCACATGAATACCTTTATGCAGCCACCAAAAAAAGTCTCAAACAATGCACTGTGTTGGTTTTCCTTTCACACAACACAGGTGGTAACTGCAGACCATTCTAGATAGTGCATGCTCTGCAAACAACGAGCACAACAGATGAATTCTGGATTTTGTTGTCCCTTTCATCCAGTCTGACACCAAACTGAGACCATCACCATTCAGGATAGGGGCTACAAAAGTTGTGTGTGTCATACTTTAATATTACTATCTAAGGGAGATCAGCAGTAAAGGAACTAGAAGAAAACATTGCAGCCGAAGAAGTGGGTATTCACGCACGAAAGCTCACGCTCCTATACGTCTGTTAGTCTATAAGGTGCCACAGGACTCTCTGCTGCTTTTACAGATCCAGACTAACACGGCTACCCCTTTGATACACTAGAAGAAAAAACAGTCTTTCCTGCTGTTACAACAGGACTGACTGGGCATTGTCTGACATAAAAGCATCTGATACCTTCTGAAAGACATATGGTGTCCTTCTGCTGGAATGAAGCAGTTAGAGTTTCCCATAATCCTTTAGTCCACCAAACTGACTGCTTCTAGACATTTGTTTTTAGGTTCAGAGAGTCACAAGAGTTCACCATGCAGCATGGTGTTAAAGTACATGTGTGGAGAGGACTTAGTGAATTACCAAGAACTGAAAAGGCAAGGTTTCTACAAGCCAATAGCTATCTCTGCTAACTTACACACCATCACAGCTACAGGGCTACCATTACCCCTTGAATTAGTCTGCCAGTTCTACAGAGTTCCACAATCCTCCACATAGCCTAAAAATTCAAAGGTTGGGAGTATCAAGATACATCATGATTTCACAACACAAAACACAGGAGCTAGACCTGGAAGAGTACTAAGCAGTTCTTCATGTTGAAGCAAGATTGCACAACATACTAGGAAAATGCACTGTATGTAATGTAGATACAGATGTGTCATACAACTTCCCTTAGGAGATCACTTCCAGTTAAATTATATCAATGGTAGGATGGTTTTTGATATTCAAAGTTTTGCTTTGCTCAATTTTGTCCTATTATTCCTGGCATGGGAAATTCTATCTACTACATTAACTATGGCTACTCTTGTTGAGTGACAAGGTGGGTGGAAAAAGACACTGCCTCACCCACAGAAGTTGGTCCAGTAAGAGACAAGCTTTCGAGCCACACAGAGCTCTTCTTCAGAATCTGACATTGGTCCAATAAGAGATTACCTCACCCTCCTTTTCTCTCTAAAGACTGAGAGGTACGATATGGAGTGATCATTTTGTGAAGTGACACTTTAACAGCCTTTCCCAAACTGAATGGAAGTTCCCCGCATGCTCTCTGCCCCTCCAATGAGCCAATGTGGTCTCTTGGAAGTTAAATGTAGTGTATCAAAGGCAATTGTTCATTGTACACAGTGTGCTTGTGTGCTCCAGAAGGACATGTACTATTGTTCTATAGTGGATGTGAGCAGAAGCAAGGGAGCAAATATAGCACCCTGCCCTGAAAGGGTTATTTTGAAGACTAGAACTATAGGTGCTCATCTACATACAGGGCACTCATTACATTTATGTTACCGTACAATGTAAATACCATGGGGATTTAACAGCTGCAGCATTTAGACTGACCACTACTCTTAAAATAGAAGGATTTTTGCTTGACTTGAAACAGAGCCCCACTACTCAACTTTGTGTTAAAAGTATAAAATACCAGTCTGTGATCGGTGTCGGTCCGCCTACCCGCTAGGGGGCGGTGGGGAGCTACGTCGTCACGGGCTGGCCGGGGTTACGCCTCCGCCAGCGGGGAATTAGCAGCGGAAAGGCTGCCAGCCAGAGTTTGTAGCGCGCCCCTCAGGCAGGGGAGCACCGGCAAAGGTCAGTAGCGCGCCCCTCAGGCAGGGGAGCGCCGGCAAAGGTCAGTAGCGCGCCCCTCAGGCAGGGGAGCGCCGGCAAAGGTCAGCAGCGCGC
>NW_020665349.1:3693319-3709971 GCF_002925995.2 Terrapene triunguis
AGGTCAGTAGCGCGCCCCTCAGGCAGGGGAGCGCCGGCAAAGGTCAGCAGCGCGCCCCTCAGGCAGGGGAGCGCCGGTAATGGTCAGTAGCGCGCCCCTCAGGCAGGGGAGTGCCGGCAAAGGTCCCGGCGTGGCTCGGCCGAGTAGGGGAACGCAGGCCCACCCTACACCACTGCGTTCCAGCCCAGGGCCCTGACGGTGGCAGGACGAGGGTCCTGCCACTGGATCAGCGGGGTCCTTCCGTGATACAGACTCACCACTGTGCAGCTTTGTCCCTGGGCTACTTCCTACCCGATCGCTCGTCCGGATCCCTCTGATCCCGTCAGTGCGTCGGGGTAGTCCGCTCTTGGCAGCTCCAGCTCCCCCTCAGGCTCAGGCTCCTCCAGCTCTCCCCAGTCCTTGGCTGCTGGCAGCTCCAGCTCCCACTCCGGCTCCTCCAGTTCCCCTGGGTACTCGGCAGCGGGCAGTCCTGGCAGCCCCAGTCCGTCCTCCCGGTGCGGTTTCCCTTGGTCCAGGGCCTCCCCTGGCGCGGCAGCAGGATCTGGAGGGAGCAGCCCGCGGTCTGCGTCTGCCTCCCTCCTTGGTGCTGCCCTGACTGAGCTAAGGGCCCCGCCCTTTATACTTCCTGTTCCACCCCTCCCCTTCCGGGGGGTGGAGCTAGCTTGGGCTGGCCCCGCCCACTCCGGCTGAGAGAAAGGCCCTTTTACCTCCGGTTCAGAGGGCAGCCACCCTGGCTCCCTACACAGTCACATTCAAATTGTGTAAGATCAATGTTATTGGGCTGGAGAAGTAGTCAAGATGTATGGGTACCTCTAACTGAGGGATTGTGACTGCCATTTGGAACACTGATGTTCCACTTAGACATGTTAAAATGTGAGCTGCTCCTGGATGCCCACATAATAGCTGTGGCCAAGAGCAATAGTCTTTTGTTCCCTTCTTCCCGTATCGTTACCTAGTGAGAAGACCTCTTCAATGGGGACTTGCCACAGTAATCACAATTTTATGAGCTCAAGATTGATTGCTATTAGCAGAGACCATTTAAACGGAAACTAGAGCAGAATATGGCAACTCAGTGTCCTTGTCTACACTGACATTTTTGATTGTATCCCACATTTTTCTGTACAAGCCCCAGTACAAGGGCTATTGTAGACATCCACCAGTGCTCTGGGATCTGCATTGGCTATGCAGAAGTTTCAGAGATGAACATTCGTTTTCACCTATAAACCTTTGAGTGGCTGGATCTTCATTTCCCTTGAGATTGCCTGCCTCCCAGCAGCAATAGTGCCACTGTTGAGAGCAGAGGCAGCCGAGTTTGCACTTCCACAATACAGACTAGAGATTGCTGATAGCAGGGCAGTCTATTTTGGAACTTGTTCCCCCCCTTTCGTCTGCCAGAAGCTACATTCTAATCTTCCAAAGCACATAACACCACTCATCTTCCCACCCCTTAGTCTTTTAGCAAGAGGAGGATTTCAGGAGTGGAGGGGTTTATTACAGGTGTTACACATTTATTTTGTTCTTTTAAATGCAAGTGCATTTGTTTATTTTTTATTACTGTACTATGTAACTCTTGTATATTACATACATAATCTTTTGCGGGTGTGTATACAGTGCCTAGCACAATGAGGTCAGTGTCAATAACTGGGGTTCCTAGGCACTGATGCAATATTGATATAATAGTCCTGTATGTCAGTAAGCAGCTACTTTGATTTATAGCCACAAGAATTTAGGCCACTCTGCAAAATAATTGTTTCCCATTTTACACCTCCAATGTTCAAGCTCTGCCACATTCAGCCCAGTGGCCTGGGATTCATTAAATATACACAGGAGGGGCATTACACATATTTGGTCCATCAAAATGCATGAAAGGGAAAGTTTTGGGAGCCTTTACTTTAGTGCAGGCAGCACAAGAAAGAAAGAAGGCAAGTTTGCGAACTACAATCTAAGCTCTAACAAGTTGACATCAAAGATCCAAATTCACCAATTTGAGATGAAGCTTTCAGCTCAGTCAACAATTAACGTCTCCATATGCAACAACATTTGAATGTTCACTAGCCTTTCCATACAAGAGAAAACATTAGAACGTGTGTACAAAAGTTCAAAGGCATTTGGGTGCATCACAGGACACTTATCAAACCACTTGACACCAAGAGTGAGGGTAAGTCTACACTTAAAGCACTACACCAGTGCAGCTGTACTGCTGTAATGTTTCAATAGAGTACACTATCTACACTGAGGGCATGGCTACATTTGCAGATGTAGAGTGCTTTGAGTTAAACCAGCATTCGTAGAGCGCAGTAGGGAAAGGGCTGTAGTCTGTCCATACTGACAGCGCACTGGCATGGCCACATTAGCAGCTCTTGCAACAGCCACAGAGAGCAGTGCATTGTGGTAGCTATCCCAGCATGCAAGTGGCTGCAACGTGCTTTTCAAATGGGGGGGTGGGGTGGAGTGTGACAGGGAGTGTGTTGTGGGCGGGGGGGAGGGAGAAGAAGAGAGGGGGTTTTTGGGTGCAGTTACATCAGTACAAAGGTGCCTTATACTAGTATAACTTATTCCCACAAAGGAAGGTGAATACTGGAATAAGCACCTTTATACAGATACTGTGTCCACACTAAAGGGGTTGTATTGCTGAAACTGCACCAGTATTGTCACAGTGGTATAACCTTTCTTTATAAGAGCCCCAAGGATGTAGAAAAGAATCACGTTTCAGATATTTCTATAGTGACCATATCTAAAGAAATCTGATAGTGATGTGCCTTTGGCTCTAGAAGAGTCTCCCAAAGAAATAACCCCCATTGCTTTGGAGTTTTAGAAATCAGATTAACAGAAAGTTTACAATAGGGGACAAACCTACACTGGCACAGAAATACAGCAGGTCATTTAGTTGAAGGCCACATCTACACTAGCGAGCTTACAGCAGGAAAGAGCTCTCATCAACATAATAAAACCACTTCTATAAGCAGCGGTAGCAACTTTCCAGGTAACACAGCGCTGTCCTCACTGGTGCTTCTGTTGGTGTAACTTATGTCGTGCAGAGGGGCGAGTTTTTTTCACACCCCTGAGCAACATAAGTTACACCGACAAAAGTAGCAGTGTAGTCATGGCCTAAATGGTTAGCTGGACTGCCCCACTAAACGCGCATCTTGTACAGTATTCTTATGCCATCTAGCAAACAGTTTCATATTATGGAATCCCAGCCTTTTTCAAAGACCTTGGTGGGACTAGGGCATGAGGAAAACCCTGTATTTAAATTTTAATGAGCTCTTAAACACAGATAGCCCTCTTTACTTGGACAAATTTTACTTGCCTCTTGGAAGCATGCATCCACTATAATGGACTCAATTTTGTCCCTGAGAGGGGGGGATTTAAAAAAAAAAAGGCAGCAAATTAAGGTCAACTGTTTAAGCCGTGTTTTTTTGTTTGCTCTGTTCCAAAACACAGGTAAGATTCTAAAAGACACTGAACTATAGTTAGTACTGTAATTCAATTAGAGAGTCTGAGACCCTGAGGAATCTGAGCTGCAGCCTGCTATCTTCCTCATTGTTTATGGCAGCTACCATAAACAAAGGTCAAAAGAGTCAAGCCATTTAAGACACCCTCTATTTTCATTCTTTGTGTTTGTGGTACTTGTGAGGTCATTCACTGGATTTAAAACAAACAAACAAAAAAAAAAAAACCACACCACCCACCCACCCAATCAACCGTTAAGGTTAAATTTTCAGGGTTTTAAACTATTTTGTTACACTATATTGCCAATTATGTTTTTTAACAATAGCCATGTTTTTTTTTTAAAAAGCTTTGAGTGTTTCAGACTTCCAAAAAAAAAATAAAGTTGTGTGCAGTTCACGTTTGGCAATACTATAGATTTGAAAGATGTAGTAGTCTTGTATATTGATGTGTTTTGCTAATAAATCAAGTTACTGAGAGAAAGTGCTAGGGGCTAGTCTTGACTGCTAGTCTTTTAAATGGAGGTTACAGAATTCTATCACCACATAACTAGTTATCAACTCAGTGCACAGAGCAAAAATGAGTATTCTCTCAATCCACACCAGAGGGTCTCAACCTTTTTCTTTCTGAGGCCCCCCTCAACATGCTATAGAAACTCCACTGCCCACATTTGCCACAACTGTTTTTCTGCATATAAAAGCCCAGGCCAGCATTAGGGAGTAGCAAACTGGGCAACTGCCTAGGGCCCCATGACACAGGGGCCCCCCGCAAAGCTACACTGGTCAGGCTTCAGCTTCAACCCTGCGCTTAAGACCCATGCAGTGGGGCTTCGGCTTTCCGCACTGGGCCCCAGTGAGTCTAACGCTAGCCCTGCTTTGCAGATCCCCTGAAGCCTGCATGTGGCCCCCCAGGGGGTCCCAGACCCTGGGTTGAGAACCACCAGTCTACACAGATGTAGCTAACATTCCTCTAACATTGCTTAATTTAGCTGGTATGTTAAGGTTGTAAAATGAAGCACACAAGAATCAGGAAATGCCACAATCTTAACTGCCCATTTCTGTATCTGCATTTTTATGTATAGTTTTTAGTTACATGATCATTTGATAGTTATACATACATGATCAATACATCCTTCAGTACAGCTACTGGTGTGCTGAGACTAGGTCTATCATGCTTACTAACATTGTTTTCTTGTACTCCCAAATTTGTATCCATCTTTTAATTGTCCTAGACTAGAGGTTCTCAATCCGCGGCCCTTAGCATGCAGCTGTGGTCCATATGACAACCTCAGGGCCATCCAGGTATTATATATATTGTGTGGATGTGGCCCACATAACAGAGCTCCATGTGAGACCCACAATGGTAAATAGGATGAAAGCCACGGGCAAGTTTCTGCACAGTAAAGCAGCTTTTTGCGCTCAAACTGCAGATGTGTACACACTGCCAAGCCACTTCATGCGCAGAAACTCCTCAGTTGCAGCACTGCAAAAAAACACCTCAACCAGAGTCGTAAGGCTATTTGCACAGAGGCTCCAGTGCTGTATTGCCAGTGTAGACAATTGATTGCTTTCTGTTCTGTAACTGGCCTCCAGAGCTGTCCCATAATGCCTCAAGTGACTGTTCTGCTCACTGTTTTGAACTCGACTGCCCTGGAGACATACACCCCTCCCCTTTCAAAGCACCATTTCTGACAGCTGTTGTGTGCTGTGCTGATCTGCTCCAGGACACAAAGCAAACCATTAATGTGGAACGCTCATGCTGTTGAACACAGAGGCATGGGTGCGATGGAGAGGGAGAGTTGTGCTGAGAGTCCAGGGAGGGAGGCGGGGACTGATGTTGGGGTTTCCCCCTCTCCCAGGGCTGGTTGTTTCCTGCCACTGTCTAAACTTACAAGACAGCATGCTGACACTCTCTCTCCCCCCACTCCATACACACACACCCCCTGTCACTCTCCCCCCTCACACACACTTCAGTTCAAAAGCAGCAGGCAATGTAGTAGGATGCCCATGGAACAATGGGATTGGGAAACCTGCATCACGTTACACTGTGCCTGCCCCATGAGGCATTGCAAACCCTTCCCAAAGCATCCTGCGGCCAGTTGCACAGTTGGATAGCTACCACAATGCACTGCTATCTTTGCCACTGCAAGAGCTGCTAATGTGGATGCACTCCAGCGTCACAAGGAGCGCAGTGTGGACACGCAACAGCAGTTTAATTCCAGCGTTTTAATAAAACTGGTATAACTTGTGGCACAGAAACTTGCCAGTGTAGACATACCCTTAGACTGTAAACTCTTGGGTGCAGAAACTGTTTTTTTGTGTTTGTACAGTACTTAGCACAATGGGGTCCTGGTCAATGAGTAGCATGCTAGGCACTATGGTAATACAAATAAATACACAATGTATACTATCCTCAAATGTAGTTACTAGTGTAGAGTCAAAGTAAATTCACTGAAGTTTATGAATTTGTACCTTTAAATAAAATAAAAAAAAAAAAGAATTGGACCTTGCAGATCTTTGCCCTTTGGGTTTCTCATTCACACATGCCATCATGTAAACTACATAAGGAACAGAAAGGGTACTATGGATAGCTTTAAATGACATGATTAGAGAGAGTATCAATGTATAACAAGTGGCAGAGTTTAGTTGGTGCGGCTAGAACAGTTCTGGCATTTCCTACCTTTGAGTACTTCATTTCGCAACCATATGCACACGCAAGTGTCATTACAACATTGGGAGATCTTTATGAAAAGTCAACCAGTTTTCACATGAATCTTGATAACTCAGCCAAATCGAGACATTTCTACTAATCCCCAGAAAAGAATATCTGGTCAAATGACTAGCCACCCATGCTAAAGTTTAGAAGTGTTAGAACTTTCAAGAGAGGTCACAATTCTTCCCACTGCTGTCTGTACTCAAAGATTATGCTAACTTCCTCAATTATTTTCAGGCAGACAGTTGAAAAGTTTCAGCACAAATGGTGAAAAATTTATGAAGACAACTGAAGTCCCTACAGAATAGCAATGTACAGGTTACCTTAATTCTGGGACCATATCTATCAATCAGTACTTTCTCAGATTCCAACTGTATCTAGTACCAGTGGAGCTTCACTAGTACTAGAACAGCAAGAATTGAGAAAATCCTGTACATAGGAACAGCCTACCTGTCACTATTCACTCCAGCTATAGCACACTGCAACACCACAAGCTTTAAAGCATTAATGATCAGCAGGCAATTCCAACCTTTCAGTAATGTACAATATTTACATCCCTTTGTTCTGACAATTCTTTGCACACTAGGAGTATCACATGATCTGTGTAGGAAACAAAAATTGGAACTGCAAGACACCGAAATGTGGTTAGAGGGAGCAGCTTTGTAGAGGACAATTTAAGGCTTCCTTATCTACTGTGCATGAAGTACAACAGCACAATTCATTCACAGCACTGTGTAATATTTTACATTCATATTCTACCCATTAAATAACCCAACAGGCTGTAGACTAAATGGTTAAGAATTTGATCTTCTATTTGCTGAATTTTAAGCTTCCTGGAAAGTAGCCTACAATTTCAGATCTCTAAATATAGTGCTCTTTTCTACTCACTCTAAACTGTTAAGAATATTCTATCTGACTCTGCCCAGAATGAAGACAAACATACCCACGTATTGAAAATTACATAGAACTCAAATCTAAATCACCTGAAAGAAACCAAGACCCAGCAGTATAGGATTCTGAAGAACACTACATGGTTAAGTTACAAGAATCAAGGGAAACAATGGCTCTAAGTTACTTAGCCTACTGATTACTCAAGACAGCCAAAGGTAAGTCACATTTTTTATTTACATTTGCCAACCTTCTTGAAAAATACCTGGTGAAATAATGAACTGCCTTAAGAAAAAGTAGTCTTTAATTTTGCACGTTGCGTGTTAGGTGTACCCACTTCTGTCTTCCCCCCAACACAAGTCACTGAAAATTGTAATGGCTTTTGCTGTACATCAAACAGAACTTTGGACTCTCTTGTCATTATGTTTTTGGCCAACATTCCTTAAAAATTCAATTAATCTGATTAACAATAAAATGTTTAGATTATGATTTCATACTTACATCACCATTAAAAACAGCTTTTACTCTGGTTCATGGTCAACACTCAAGTCAATTGTTAACTGGAAGATCCTATGTTCCAGGGAACATACTTGTAGATAGAAGGAATTGCTGTTAGAACTATTTGGGACCACCAGCCATAATTTGCTCTTTCAGCATTATCTGTAGAGATCTGTGAAACAGGATAGCTCCTCTACCAGGAAACTGGAGGACAGAGGGTTCAGATATTTCCAACCATTATCCTGGCTGGTTTAATACTTTGTTCCACCAAAAAAATATTTTTACTATGCCGGTAACAGACAACAAGGTTTGATCACACTGTGCTAGTGGCTACTTTTAAGTGTGGAAGACCAAACATGCATGTCACAGCAACATTGTGGTCTTCCACATTGCCCTATTAATTGGTCAATGAAGAAAAGTGGTTGAGTGTCAGAGACAAAGCAGCAAGAAGTCAGCTAGCTTCAAACCCCAAGAAATTATACAAGATATTGGATGTAGTATTTCATTCCTGAGGTTTTTCTGGAGCGGTGGAGAAAAACCACAGCAGGGGTCACAAACTGTTCAAAAAAGAGACTGGAGACAAATACAGTAAGCGGTCAAAGAAAGTGTGAATGGGAGGCCTCGATCTGAATAAGCGGTAAGGTTAACTGGTAGTGGCTCAAGCTGGATGCACCAGGACTGCAACTGATCAGAATATAAAAAGCCAACTGCTATCTAACATTAGCAAGCCAAAATCTTGAAGTGAATCAATGACGGGCAGCTTCTTTGAGAATAATATGCTAGTATAAAAGAGATTTAAAATGAAGTGCAGATAGATATATTGGGCACTAATGCCTGTTTGATAAGAGGATAGTACAAAGGAAAGTTCAGATACTAGCTTTCTCTAAGTGTTATGAAGGAACACTGAATTCCTTGCTAGTTCAGTCATCAAGTGAAGTGGAAAACAAGCGTCTGAAGCTGTCACCATTGTTTGAATGTCCTTCACCATGAGTTTGTCTATTTTTCTAAATACGTATCCCCAGGCACTTTAACAGCCAGGCAGTATGTACTAGAAGATTTGGGTGACTTGAAGGAGACTGTGTACAAGCAATTAGATATGTTTGTTCTACCTCTTTTTGTACTACTAAATGTGACATGTCAACTCCAGATAAAAAGGTTAAAAGCAATTGACACTGGAATACTTGAAAAAATAGATCCTGAAATCTGGAACGTTGTTAGAAAAGTTTGACTAGAGAGCAAGTTGGCAGCATCTATTAAAAGAAATATAAAAACAGTTCCAGGTGTTAAACCTGCCCCCTCAATCCTCCAGCCAGGCTGTGGTTTTACACTATTTCCCTATTTTAACCATAATCTCTCTCCTCTTATAACAAAGACCCACAAAGAGGAAAAAACAATTTGACTATACAGGAGAAAGCAAGAATGACTATAGTGTTGTTGTAACTGTGTTGGCCCCAAGGTATGAGAGAAACAAGGTGGGTGACAGTATCTTTTTTTGGACCCTTCCTCCAACAGAAATTGGACAGACTTTCAAGCACACAAAGCTCTTCCCCAGGCCTTGAGAAGGTAACCAAAAAGTGTCCTATCTAAATACAAGGAGGGACAGATTGTTAAGCATAAGGGCTTCAATCATGTAGACCATGAATGAAGTGGGCAATTAACACTTGTGCAGTTCTATAACAAAATAGGGTTAGCACGACGCATTACAAATTGTTGTAATGAGCCATAAAAACCAGCATCTCTGTTAAGTTCATGATTTTTAATGTCCAGCAGAGTTATGAATTTGAGTTTCCAGACTCATTTTGAAGGTGTTGTGCAGGTTTCCTTTGAGGACAAAGACTGAAAGGCCAGATATGGAGTGATCGCTTTGTCAAAAGTGTTTGCTTATGGGCGACAGGGTGTGTTGGTCCTATTTTTCTGTGTGAGTTCATTCCACAGTGTAGCAAGTGTCTGATTTCACCCACACAGTAGTTGTTGGGACATCTGCTGCACAGGATGAGGTATACCACATGTTGTGATAGGCATATTTAGGACCCAGGGATACTGAAACTTATGGTGCGGAGTACTGATCATAGTAGCAATGGAGATGGATGGGTGATGATTTGTGTATACGACAACACAACTTCACCAAGTACACAAACCCACAATAAAGTGAAGGATTAGAGAAAAACTAAAAAGGTATTAACCTTAATTTGTTACAAATAATTCTTATCACCATATTCAGAGCTCTATGCAATTCTGCCCCATTTTGTTTGTCAAGCTTCATGTCACCCTGCTCACTCCACTCTGTAGCCATGTCTTTGACCACCCATCTGTCAGCGTCACAAGATTACGTCTCTTATATGCATGGTAGGACCTCTCAGCTCATCTACAAGGCCACTACCCTGCCCACATTTAAGCCCCTCTTAAACTTCCACTTGTCATGCTTTCTACAGAGAATCTAGCTGACTTGTATAAGAACCATCCCTATTTACTGCGCCCTTCCTTAGCTTCTATCCACATGCCTATCCTTAAACTGTGAGCTCCTCTAGGCAGGAACCATCCCATCTTGAATGACTGGAGAAACATCTAGGACATCATATCAAATATATAACTTTGCAGACAAGTGTGATTTTTAAAATCAACTGTGTCCCTTTAAATTAATATATTTAACAGAAAAGCAAAATTTTAAATCTATTAGTTGCTATGTACTATCTTTAACTCCTGTGCTACCCACTGTTTCTATTAACATGATGGAAGTCACACAGTTTACATAAGCAACTCGTCCTGGGTGTCTTAACTACAAATTTTGACTAGCGTGACTGAATTCAGGTTCATCTGACTGCTTCTGGATGCATCTTATCATCAACTTCCCAAATTTTTTATCCCAAGAATTATATACATTCCCCTTTTCAGGTTTGCCCTACCCCAATGCCATCATGTTAATCATCCCTCATCAGGGACATTACTTATAGACCCAGTTTTAACTACTGCCCACAAGCCTGTTTTATACAGAAACACTGTTCAACACAAAAAACAAGCTTATATAACTCAGAAAGTTACACCCACATCTTCTTAGGCTTCCTATATTACCTTGTGTTCCCAGTTTCAGACAGGATTAAAGGGAGACATGTGTCTGATACTCTTCTCAAAACCCCAAATCCCATCTCCTCACTTGCCTCTCTCAGACTCTCTCCAGTCCAACCCACACAGCCAGTCACACCTTGGACCAGATCTTCGGATTAGATGCCAATATCAAGATGACCACAACCCAGCCACTGTCTTCTGGACAGACCATCATCTCATTAAAGCAGTTGTCAAGAGAGTTTTCCCAGCTCCCAGAAACAGAGAAAGACCCATGACCCTGATTCGATAAGTGGCAAACTGCACTAGATTCCAAGCCATGCCAATGGACAACAGCACTCCACCCACAAGGCAAGGAGTTAATCTGGTGAACCTTCACCATCCACACACATCCAGCTCCTCCTCTTCACCCACAACAGATGTCCTTGGGTTTTTGATACCTTGTAATGGAAAGCGAAGGTCAGAAACTTAAGCACTGATGGTGGAAAACAGACTGAAATAGATTTTCTCCAAGCTTATACTGAGGCTATATTACAGGGTAGGAGAACCTTCCTATCAGCCTCCAATGAGGCTGCCAAATCCCACCCTAAGGAACTGTCCAGGATGGCAAACCCCTTCATCAATCCTGAGTGCCCGACAGGCCACATCAGAACATAGTACCAAGCACTGCAAAGGACTAGTATCCTACTTGATGGAAAAGAATATGCACTTGCAGGAATGCTTCTCAAACATGGGTCTGCTCCCCCTGTACCAGTCAAATGAGAGCCCACATGAATTCCTGGAGTCCAGTACGTTCATTCAAGAATTACTGGATACCTTAGAGGTATTTCAACCCAAGACCTCTTCTCAGCCTGTGAGAGAGAGAAAACCGACCAGTGCCACTTATAATCCTGAATGAGGAACTGGTATTTCAGAAGGAATCATTCTTTCCTCCAACTGACAATAGTGTAACCAGCACAGAAGAAATCCACCCGGATACATTTGTTCTAGGCAACTACTACCCAGTATCAAAACTTCCATTCCTGAACAAGCTGCTAGAACGACCATATGTGGGTAACACTTAGTTTATACCAGCTTAACTAGGGCCCTACCAATTTCATGGCCATGAAAAACACGTCACAGACCGTGAAATAAGCCCTTCCCCGTGAAATCTGACGTCCCCAGGAGCGCCCCAGCAAAGGGGGTTCCTAGCTTTGGTGAGGCAGGGGAGGGACAGGACTTGTCCATCTCCTGCACAGCTGGGGGGGGGGGGGGGGGAGAAGAAGAGATAAGAGATCAGACCCACCTCCGTGAATCTGCTGCAGCTGGAAGAAGCTCTAAAGGCAGCACAGAAGTGAGAGTGGCAGTCCCATGACCTCCCCATAACAGGCTTGCGACATCCCCCACACACAATCCCCTTTTGGGTCTGGACCCCACTGGTTACAACACCATGAAATTTCAGATTTAAACATCTAAAAACGTGAAATTTACCAATTTTCAAATCCTATGGCCATGAAATTGACCATAATGGACAGTGAATTTGGTAGGGCCCTAAGCATAACTATGCCAGTATAAGTCCCAGTGTAGATGCACTTATAGTGCCATAAAAGTGTTTTGCTGGTATAGCTTACGTGTCTTGGGGAACTAGTACAAGCTATGTTGCCAGCAGCACTTGTGTCAATATAAGCTACATCTACACTATGAGGGTTTGCCAATAAGTTATACAAGTATAGCTATTCCAGCCAAAACTTTCCTAGTGTAATAAGACTCTAGCCAAAGGCCTAATACAAGTTCATCAAACTGAAGCGAACATCCTCCAAGCAACACAATCTGGATTCAGGCCAGAGTACAGGATGGAAACTGATTTTGTGGCAGTGACAGATTATCTCTTGCTATCAGTGGATGGAGACATCCATTCTCCTCCTACTGGACCTCTCTGCACCAGTCAACACTGTTAACATTAAGATACTTCTGTACTGCCTGGGAGAAGTGACAGAGATCCTATGCTCTAAAATGGTTTAAATCCTTCCTGGAGGGAAGCACTAAAAGAGTAGTGGTAAGCTGCATCTCCGCTACTAGACCCATCACTTGTGGGGGGTCTCATAAGGATCATCTATTTGGTCTTATTTAAGATCTATATGCAGCCACTTGGTGAACTGACAAGACAACATGCTCATGTCAATGATATGTAGATGACCATTCTAGCTACCCTTTACCACTCTGACCATACCACTCCCATCAAGATAGCCCAATGCTTGGACAGGATCAGCTGGTAAATGAACAGCTTTTTGAAGCTGAATCCGAACAAGATGAACATTATGTTGGTGGGCAGAGGAAAGCACTCTAAGGAGTGCAACCAAGGGAGACTGCACCATAGCTGCAAAGGTGCACACACACCTGGTGAATCCAGCAGTAGTTTAGACTGCTCCTGGATTCTTTGCCAACAATAAGATCTCACATAGCATCAATGAATAATACTTTTAATACCTCCAGTTGGCCAAGAGACCCTGCGCCTAGTCTCCTCAGCAACACAAGCATATCAAGTCTCCATTCCTCTCTCTATTCTGGCATCCCATAGAACACAGTTAAATCCAAGGCCACAGTCCTTATCTTCAAGACACTCAGTGGCCTGGGCCCAGCATATCTGAACAATTGCCAAAGCTCCAGGATGAAGACAACCTTCATCAGTAACTGCATTCCTGAGGTACAATGGAATTTGCATACCATAATGGTAAAGCCAGCCCATGCAGGAGACAGTCAAGCTCTCTCGGTAACTCCCACAAGAAGCGAGGTATATCACAAACCTCACCACCTTTTGCTCCAAGTGCAAGGTGCACTTCTTTGACCTGCCTTCTCAAACAAACAGAGCTATGTGTGTATTTAAAAGAAATGCCCCAAAACAAAACCCTAACAAAACAAGGAACATTTACACAGCACATACAAGTCTTCCTCTAGGGAGAAAAGGAGAGAGAACAAATCTCATATGACAAATGTTAGTCAAATTACTTTATGCACTACTGGAAAACACTGAGACTATGGCAATGAGAGTGGAATAAATCTATATATAGACGTATAGAAATAATAAAAAAAATTTAATATAACACCACAGACCTGTATAATAGGTCAATTGTGCCAAATGTAACACAAATCTCTCCCCAGGAAAAGCTACAGCAGATACAGTATAGCAAGGGGAAGAGCATCAGAGCCATAATCATTCACTGCTTTACTTTACTAAAAGTCAATTGTGGCCTCCTAGCTGAAACCTAAACTTAAAAGTATTCTTTGGAAATGCACTTAGCTTGTTCAAGCATTTTAAAGCCCAAAGACAAATGCAGGACCAAGCAAGTAACTAAACACATACAAAATACTTGAGACCCACCCTCCCTGTTTTATTAGTGTTACTCACCAATTCCAAAGTATAGGTATGAAAGATTAACCCCACC
This sequence comes from Terrapene triunguis, assembly GCF_002925995.2. Taxonomy (NCBI): domain Eukaryota; kingdom Metazoa; phylum Chordata; order Testudines; family Emydidae; genus Terrapene; species Terrapene triunguis. The sequence goes on from NW_020665349.1 coordinate 3,707,350, forward strand.
TTATATGATGCAAAGCTGACCCAGTTACTAACCCAAAACTGGGGCTGCTTCCTAAGTAATAATGGAGGAAAGGCTAAAAATACAAACATCACACTGCCATGACTAAGTCAACCATACTCATTACAAAAGGAAAGCGACTTGTGCCAAAGTATTCTCTTCTTTCAAAACAATGAGGCTAAACTAAAGTGACTCAGATTTATTCAAAAAGCTACAGGCTGTTAATATTTTGGTTTCCCAAAAGGAAGTATCTACACCCTGATCCAGAGAGGCAATAAGTCAGTGAAGGTACAAACCACCTGATGTAAACATGTTCAAAGTTTTTCTTCAACTTCCTAGGAGTCAAAGGACACCAGCTAGTGGGCATAAAATGGAGCAGACTGGAGTCACTGTTAGAAAGGGGGAATCCCATGGAAATAAGTTACAGCAGGCAATGCCATATCAGAGGCCACTGGACACTGCAAAATTCTGACAGGCCACATTTGACCATGAGAGGTACCATCTGCAGCAGCCAACCCTCAAAGATGCTATTTGTAACAAATAGAAGATTAACTACTTCCCCATACCTCCATCAGGGCAGTTATCTTCTAACATTCACAATGTCTCCACATTTTGGAGCCCTCTCCCCTTAGTTCCTTTCTCATAAGTCAAAGGACTTGTTTACTCTAGTCACAAGAGGAGAAATAATGGCTATGCAGTTTTCTGGAAAGACAGGAAAATCAGAAGGAGAACTGAAAGCATTTCTCTGCCTTCTGCACTGAAGCAGATTTACGGCCCTTTTAGCCCCTCTTCCACGTTTGGGGATAGATGGAGGAGGGATGCACTGTGAGGTAACAGGTAAATCAAACACTGGATGACCGGAGGCATTCCTGCAGCAGGGAGAACCTTTAGCATGAAGTATCCATCCTGATAAAGGGTGCTGTTGAAAGAAGTTAAGAGTTGGGGGGGATGGGGACGGGGGAGAGACAGACGCCAAGGTCAAACTATCACTGTGAAACAGTCACGTTCATACACGTTGTTGCCCAGGGACAGCTTGGGGGGTAGGGATGGGAGAATGCCATAGGGGTTCTTTATCATGAAGTAGCTGTCTTTCTATATGGTGTTGGCACGGATACATTACTTGGAAAGGGGATGAAGGAACGCTTGCAGCAGGACCATCAGGAGAAAGAATGGCCCCCATTCTAAACAGAGGATAGATCCCTCATACTGAAGCAGCCCCCTTTTATACAGAATGTTAAACCACCATTGCCAGTGTAGGAGATGACAGACCACTCTGGGTTCTTCAAGTTAAAGTAGACTCCTTATACAAGTATCAGGGAGCTGAAAGATATAGGGGAATCACTGGGGACAACGGAAGCCCCTTGATCCGTTATCTTGAAGGGATCCCCTATGCAGAGTGTTGGGGCAGCTCAACAACCTGGGGATGAGAGTGACCACCTACTTTGAAATACCCTTCCCCAGGGATTGGAAGGGCCTCCTCACAGGCTATTCTTAGGCAACAGAGAGTATGGGATCCCTAGAAGTGTTCCCCACTACAAAGGTTATGGAGATTCAATGATGGGGTCCCTTATTCTGAATTAACATGCAGAGTTCTGGAGTCCCAGGGATGGAGATTCTCTATCCTGAAGAGGACTCCTTCATACAGGCTGAAAAGCAACCAGTGGATGGGGGCCCCTTACCTTGAAGTAGCTCCCCTCATGGAGTACAGTACTTCATTCTGAAACACTGGGGGGCCCAGAAGGAGGGGACAGTTGATTCTGAGAGTGAGTGGGGGGAGCCCTTATTTTGATGCACATCCCCACATACAGGATGGTGAGGGCAGGAGGTGCCTTGTCTTGAAGCAACTCACCCATACATGTGCAGACCACCCTGCCCCCCCCACTCCCCTCCCAGAGACACACAAGGAACCTGAGCCCATACCTTACCTTGAAGGACCACCATACAAGGAGATGATGGGCCTACTCAGAGGGGCACAGGGAAGCCTGAGAGTGGTGTCAGGGGGCCCTAAAACAGCCCCCTATACAGGGTGGAGGAGGGGTCCACTCCAAGAGTTGCGCTTGGGTCTCCCATAAGTATCAGGACACATGCATTCCTTACCTTGAAGCAACCCCCACTCTCCCACCAATAGAGAAGGTTGGAAGAAGTGGGGTCCCCTTATTTTGAAGTAGCAGAAGGGTTTGGGGTTCCATTACACTTGAAGCAGCAGCACCGCCACAATAGAGGCGTTTGGGAGTACATGGGGGCCCTTACACAGAGGGATAACTGCGGGCAGCCCCTCTCCTCACAACACCCCCCACCACCACCCCACACACACAGGGCAGGGGCCCCTCACCTCACAATATCCCCCCCACACACACAGAAGGGGGCCCCTTACCTAACAGCACCACCACACACACAGAGGGCAGGGGGCCATCTCACCTCACAGCGCGCGCACACACACATGGCACTAGGGTTCCCCTCACCTCACAGCACCCCCCCACACACAGGGGGCCCTCATCTCACAGCACGTCCCCACACACACAGCACTGGGGGGGCCCCTCAACTCACAGCACCCCCCCACACACAGCAGGCCCCCTCACCTCACAGTGCCCCCCTCGCACACACACAGGGCACTGGGGGGGCCCC
>NW_020665349.1:3710371-3748607 GCF_002925995.2 Terrapene triunguis
TTTGAAAAAGAAAATAAGTTTTAGCCTTCATGGTTGCAGAGAAAGCTTGAAAATGTGACCTGACTGCATCCTAAAAGCTAAAACAAACAGAAGGCAATGAAAACTAACCCCGAAATATATTGTGGGTGTTGGGTGCCTGAGTCATGATTTTTTTCAGAGAGACCAGGTGGGTGAGGTAATACCTTTTATTGGACTTACTTCTGTTGGTGAGAGAGACAAAGCTTTCAAGCTACACAGAGCTCTTCTTCAGGTAGCTCAAAAGCTTGTTGCTTTCACCAACAGAAGTTGGTCTAATAAAAGATATTTACTCACCTACCTTGTCTCTCTAATATCCTGGGACCAACATGGCTACCACACCACTCCAAACGTGATTTATTAGTAAACATTTAGGGTTGGCAATACTGGGTCCCACAGGCAACTAGTGGTCTGAAGAACATATGTTGGTGGTCCAAATAAATCTGCCTCTCCTCCTTGTTCCAACTAGATAAAACAAAACTTATGGGAAGAAATTAAGAGCAAAACTAGAGTGTGTGTCTGGCATTTGTCTTGCTCATACTTTACTACATTTTTCCATGTATGTAATTGCTATAGTTACCACAAGTGTGTGTATGTATATAGTTACCACGAGAGAGAGAGAGAGAGTGTGTGAGTGAATGAGTGTGTGTGTGTATATATATATATATATATAGGAATTGGTCCTGCTTTGAGCAGGGGGTTGGACTAGATGCCCTCCTGAGGGCCCTTTCAACCCTGATATTCTATGACTCATCAAAGGGAAGGGGGGGAAGGATAGCTCAGTGGTTTGAGCATTGGCCTGCTAAGCCCAGGGTTGTGAGCTCAATCCTTGAGGGGGCCACTTAGGAATCTGAGGCAAAATCAGTAGTTGGTCCTGCTAGTGAAGGCAGGGGACTGGACTCAATGACCTTTTGGGGTCCCTTCCAGCTCTAAGAGATAGGTATATCTCCATATATTAAAGGGGCTTGCGCCATATGGCAGGGGCATCCTCAAGACAATGTCTCCATTAAGAGGTGGTCCATACTACAGAAAACTTTGGAAACCCTTAACTTATTTCATTGGTAGGTTCATTGTCAAACAAACAAAGGGCATATTTCCAGATAGGTCATTCAAAGGCCCCTGACATCTTCTGGGAATTATACACAAAAATCAAAAGGAGCTATTATTCAAAACAGAAACTGATATTTAATATTTCTATATCATGTATATGGTGGACTTGGGTCCAGGGCTGCTGCTTGACCACAGCAGTGCCCTGGTTCACCCCGTTCTATCCAGAACTGTTCTGGAGTAAATACCTCATACAAGCACTGGCTCCATCACCCCTAGCAGCAGGGGCTTGGGTCCTGGGACAAACCTCTGGAGGTAGAAGAGGGAAGGGAAGAAGAGGAAATGGTTTTGTGGTTAATGGTGTGGCCATGTAAAAGGGGTGGGGGCAGGGCTATGGGGCAGGAGTTAAATACTATAGGTATGTGTGAGAGAGAGAAAGAACAAGGGGCTATTCAGTGAAAGGAGGCAGATTCCAAGGTGATAAAAGGAAATCCTTTTTCCGCACCGCATGTAATTGATCTGTGAAACTCAGTGCCACAGGATGTCGCTGCGGTCAAGAATTTAGCAAGATTCAAAGAGAGACTGGCCCTTTGGATAGATAACAAGAACATCCAGTCAATGCTAAACAAGTATTGAAATGGATAGGAAATCTCATGGTTGAGGTCTTAAACAAGAGGCGGGCAAACTACGGCCCGCAGGCCACATCTGGCCTGTGGGACTGTCCTGTCCAGCCCCCGAGCTGGAGGAAGGTAGAGACTGGGGCTGGAGCAGGACCATGCACAGGTTGGAGCAAGGTACAGGAAGCAGCCCTAGCACAGCTGTAAGCCTGGAATATATTGAGCAGCCTGTGTGCTACTGTTGCTGAAAAGTTTAAATGATGGTCTGCTGGCTCTTCTGTCCAGTCAGGGAGCACAGGCACTCAGTGAGAGTTTATTGGGCCCAGCCAGGGTCACTGGGTTGCCAGGTGACCACATCTGGAGCCAACTGAATTCCTGACACACCCTCCCTGAATCACACCCTTCTTTGCCAACCAGAGCTAGGATAAGGTGAGGTTGGATTCAGCTAAATTGCATGGTTCCCTCTCTCACCTGTGCAGCAGACAAATTCACATGTTGGGAGGGAGAATTGTGAAACTGCCTTTTGGGGGATGCTGAGTGAGTTCCTATCTTGTGGGGGTGGGAGACCAACAGAAGCCAGGGACAGTGGGAGGGCGGCTTCTGGCTGTGGATTGATGGGGCGGGGGAAGGGTAGTCCCTTGGGGAGCCTGGATTATAGATGGACTCTTAAATCTTTATCTGGCACTCAGGACCAGATTCTCTTCAATAGTCATCTGACGATGGATGAGATGGCTGAAGAGAGTGGCCACATTTTACTATTATTTTTATTTATGATTTGTATTATCATAGTGCCAAGGAGCCCTAATCATAGACCAGGATACACTGTAGCAGGTGCTGTACAAACGGAATAAAAACAGGATACAGGCCTTAAGGAGCTGAGAATCTAAGTATAAAACAAGAGACAACAGATGGATACAAATAGACAGGGGAGTACAAAGAAACAATGGGAAAATATCGGTTAGCATGACAGACAGTGGTTAGCCCACCAACAGCCTAATTGTTGTCAAGATTTTTGAAGGCCTCATAGCAAAGGAGCATTTTGAGAACGGATTTGAAGCTGGTAGCTTTGTGACTGTTCATGGGAAGCACCACCCATGTATGCTAGGCAGCAAGAGAGAAAAACACAAACCTTGTTTAAAAATGTAACAACTGAGTGACGGAGGCTGGTGTCACGGGCCGATCGGAAGTGAGCATGGACAGCTTGATAGCGAATGAGAGATGATAGATAGGGTGGGGATTGTCCATGAAAGACCTGGACAGTGAAGACAAGCAGTTGATGTTTTATGCCATAGAGAAGTGGGAGCCAGTGGAGGGATTCAAAGAGGGGTGAGAGGGTCCAAGCGACGCGTTAGAAAAATGAGCTTTGCAACTGCATTCTGAAAGGATGTGACAGAGGCAAGACTGCCTTTGTCAAGGCCAGAGAGAAGGATGTTGCAGTGATAAGCCACAAGATGATGAGAGCTTGTATGAGATTTTTAGCAGTGTGGCTGGATAAGAAATGCTGTATCTTAGAGATGTTATGCAGGAAGAATCAGAAAGATTTAGATATAGCCAGGGGTGTGCACAAGGCGGGCAAGCAGGGTCATCCCCCTTCCCCAATCATCAGCAGGGCCACAGAACTCCAGCCCCAGGGCCACAGCGGGGAGAGCGAGCTCCTTCGGCCCTCTGGGAAACTGACAGCTCCTCCTGCACCAGGACTGCCAGGGCGGGGAGCCGATGGATCATCATTATAGAGAAGGTAGTGGAATTTGGGTTTGCAGATTAGCTTAGCCAGAGATACAGCCTAGCGGGAGAAGAGGACCAAGGACAGAGGCCAGTGGAACTCCCACAGAAAAGCTGGCAGACAGGAATATGGAGGCCCAGGGTGGACAGTTGGCTGTGAAGGTTTGGGTCCCTCGATCCCTGTGGTAGTGGGCAGAAGAGAAGAAGGCAGGAAAGGATTAGGGGTCAGGTTTGTCCCTGAACCACCACTAATGCAGGTGGAGGGACTGAGAGCAGGCCGTTTGTGCTTTCCCTATTCATCTGCTGCTGCAGGGCTAATTCCCGACCAGGCTTCTGCAGCAGTGGGGAATCAGTAGAAACTGAATCACTCCAGCCACACCTTCTTCCACCACTGATCCACCCCCCCCCTCCTCCCCATGCCCCGATCAGCCCCCTGCGCTCAGGGTGTTTTTTGCAGGGCTGACATTGGTGCCCAGCCCCAAAGGGGCAGGGGAAGGGGGGGAGGACTTGCAGCTGCTTTGAGGTTCTCAAATGTCCAATTTGTGGGACCGCCTCACATGTCGCGCTCATAATCCTCCACAAGCTGTCATCTCACCCGCCAAAAATGGTGCCTCATCAAAACCGTGTGCTTGTAGTGGGCTACTACAGTGGTTCCTTTGAGCTAGAGAACATGAGAAACACAAACACTTCTACAGTGACTGGCAAACATAAGAGCATCTTTGCACCACACAGAATCCCTCAGGAGTCAGTATCAGACACGGGTTCCCCTATACAATCCAATAAAAATCCAACATGGCGTGGGATCACCTGTCCAACAATTAATGAGCTGTCATGTTTGATTTTGCCTTCCATGGATCAGCAGTTAAAGCCCAAAGTTGTCATTCTAGCCAACGTTTAAGCCTAAACAGGTCCATTCAGGGACAGTGTTAGACTCACTGGAGCCCCGGGCAGAAAGCCAAAGCCCGAGCTCTGCCACACGGGGCTGAAGCGGAAGCCTGAGGGATTCAGCCCTGGGTGGCAGGGCTCAGGCTTCGGCTTCAGCCTCACGTGGTAGGGCTTGGGCTTTCTGCCCTGGGCCCCAGTGAGTCTAACGCTGGTCCTGCGGAAGCCCAAGCCCCACCACCAGGGGCTGAAGCTGGAGCAACTTCGTTTTGCTGGGCCCCCTGTGGCATATGGCCCCAGGGAATTGCCCTGCTTACCACCCTGTAATGCTGGCCCTGGGTCCATTATTGTTACCTTCTAAACACGAGGCCTATATCCCGATGAGATCCATACCTGTATTGTATTAGCACTGTGAATAAGTGAGATCAAAGTCTGGTGGAAATCGCAGTTGGAGCTAGAAGCCAAGTCTCCCATGTCCTTGAATGAATTCTCTGCTGTTGAGCTAAAGGAGCAGCTGCAGGAGGACAAACAAGAGGAGTGTCTGTTACATTTCACCCAGGCTTCCCTGCATATCCTTCCTCCAGGCCACCACAAAACTTGAGTTCCCACTCAGAGGCTGACAGACAAGCCTCTCCCCTGGTCACAAGTTAATGGGTGTGAGTCTTTTCTCTCTGACACCAGTGCAACTCCAGTGGAGTTCTTCCTGATTTGCACTGATGAGAGCAATCATACTCAGGTGCAACATTTTCTGAACCATTTAAACTCCCTGATATACTTGCTCATGCACCTAATTACTGAACATGGTTACTGATGGGATTAAATCTGGGGTCACTGTCTTCCAAAGCATTTGCTCTGCCATTGACATAAAAGTGTTTGCAGTAGTAAGAGTCTTTCTTTAATCCAATTCTCAAACTCTTCATCCTCAGAGCCAGTGGCAGCCATCAAGCGCACATGTACCCATAAGCTGTCAGCGTGGTCTCCCTGCCATGCTTATGACAGACGCTGTACATTCTGTAGAGATTAGACTGGGCATTGAGGTGACGATAGATATTTCTGTCTATAAGTGTTCAGTTCCACATTATTACTTCTTTATTTTTCAAATACATCCTTGGCCTCTCAATATAATACATAGGTGCCCTGGACGTAATATTCAATCCCTCAGAGTTCAAAGCGATTGGGAATACATTGTACTAGAACATGTACGATCTGCACTGGGTTCTGAAGAAGTCCCAGCTTCTTGGGCTTGCAGTCTATTCGGCTCTATGTAGGTTCTTATACTGTCCTCATCACTGTAATATCCAAGGCCAAGGCTGGAAGTGCTGCAGAACCAGGGCCCTCAGACCCTAAGAAAGAGAGAGCGCTTCACATCTGTCTATAGTGATACCATCTGATGTAGTGAAAAAGAGCAACAGTCAGTGATGCTATGATGGCTGCTCCATTCTAATTGCCATTCCCAGCTGCCCATGGCTAACAATTATTCCCAGCTGTCATTCTACCCAAGTCTAACTGCTCCATTTAAACTGTTACTCCTGACTGCTCCAGTCTAATTTATATCCCACTGTGATTTCCAACTGCCCAAGTATAGCTATATATATGTATAAATAAAATAGAGAGAGACCTATCTCATGGAACTGGAAGTGACCCTGAAAGGTCATGGAGTCTAGCCCCCTGCCTTCACTAGCAGGACCATGTACTGATTTTGCCCTAAATGGCCCTCTCAAGGATTGAACTCACAACCCTGCTCAAACCACTGAGCTATCCCTCCCCCCAAATCCTTTTCCAACTACCATTCCCAATGGTCAGATCCTAATTTCCATTCACAACTGTTATTCCCAAAGGTCTAGTCCACAGGGCCATGTTGCCTCCTGCACCCTTGATGTTGGGCTTTGATTACTTGCACATTTTGTCTAGTTAGTCTAGCTTTGTTTCCCATACTGCTGTGAAACAGATCAAAGAGCCTCATTTCTTCACTTGTGCCTTAGGGGAAATATTTAGCTGAACTGTCTAGAGTGGTTCTTTCTGGCTTGAGCTGTCCCTATCTCTGCAATAATTGTGACGGGATCCCCAGGGTACAACCTGGAATTGGTGTACCCTGTGCCCCCTTAACTCTCCAGCCTGGGCTGTCTCTCACAATGCTTTGCCAGTGACAAGCAGCAAACCTCTCCAGGCACTATCATCACTCAGTAAAACAGTTTTTGGAGCCCCAGACCCAGCTAAAGTGCATGAACGCTCCCTGAGCATCTCATGAATCGCACAGAGAAAGGCACCAGCAAATCTTCCAAGCCCCTAGTCCTGTACCCCAGAACTGTACCATCTTGGCTTGGTCAGAAGCCTGAACGGTGTAAGTTCAATACCCCGTCTGCCCCTCCCTTGATATGGTGAGGACACACACTAGCTTTTGTAACCTGAGCTGAGATTTCCCAAGCACTTCAATCAAAACACACTGTTTTAGGTAAAATATAAAACAGATTTATTAACTACAGAAAGATAGATTTTAAGTGATTATAAGTGGTAGGCATAAAAGATCAGAGATAGTTACCAAAATAAAAATAAAAAGTAAACACGCAATCTAAATCCTGAACCTTATTAGACTAGGCAGTATTTGGATGAAGCAGTTTTCTCACCCCATTGTATGCTGTAGATAGGTTACAGTTCTAATACACAGGCTTCCACTTTAAGCCTGGGACCAGTCTCCTCAGTTCAAGTCTTTGTCTTCCCAGCATTCTTGTTGCTAGGTGGGGAAGGAGAAAGGCAAAAGCATGATGCCACTGTCCCCTATTTTATATCCTCAATCCAGGTTCCTGGAATGCACTAGTCCAGACATGTCCTGGTGGACTTTGCTGAGTCACAGAGTTGAGCAATACCCCATTGTGTGATGCTTGCCCTGCCCTCTTACAGCATTGTAAATCCCTTGATTACAACTTCCCTGCTGATTAATGGTCCTGGGAGTGGGTCACCTCCTTTGTTGTCACTGGAGAACTAGAAGTGGAGACTCTCAAACTTACAACATAGTTCAGTAACAACCATACAGCAATATGTGTGTCATAACTTCATACACACAAATGACTGTACACACGTTGACAGAACAATGGGTTTCAGAAGGTCATAACTTTTCATATGATATCTTACATGGCATGCTTTGTATGAAATATATCATAATTATATGAGAGGGGTGACTATGGGTGCTGCTTTGAGGTACAGAGTGCCACAATAATCAACGCACCTTTCATTGCAGCCAGCCTCAAACAAAAGCTGACTGAACTAGCCTGTTGCTGGGATTGATGGAAAAGTTGAGTTCACAGCTATTCATGAGTTAGCTGTGCCTACCGCCATTCTGGAATGTAGTAACAGAGTTACTTGTGTGAGGCAGAATATAAAGAGAGCTCTGGTATATTTAGAGGGCTGGCTAAAAATTTTCCATCAAAACTGCTTTTAGACAGAAAATTGGGGTTTTGACACAACAAGATCTTTCACAAAAAGTGTCTGCTTTCCACAGAAAATGTAGACTCTTCTCCAAGAAACCAAATACCCCAAATTGTTTTGGTTTTTGGCCAAAAACTGAAAAGTTTCAATTCTGAATGGCTGCCACATGGGTGTTGTAGTTTGAGTGCCTGATGACCCCGTTCTCCTTGTGGGCTGGGTTCCCCAGACAAACTACATCTCCCATGATGCACTGTGGTGGCACAGCAAGAAGGGAAAGCATGATGCATCACGGCAGATGTAGTCCAGCTAGGGAGCCTGCCCATAGAGGAAAATGGGGACACGAGGCACCCAAACTACAACTCCCATTAGGTACTGTGATGACATTTTTCAAATTGAAATTTTCTATTTTCAACAGAAAATTTGTTAGTTTTAAATTTTTCACTGAAAAGTCAAAATTTTCTTTTGAATTTGTTAATGAAAACTTTGTATATGCATGTGTGTTGGTCAACATTTTCTATGGAAATTTTTTTTAGTCCAACTAGCACTAACATTTAGCTATTAAATTTATGCCCTTTTCCACCTTTATATATCTGAGGCTTTTATGTGCTGCAGAGACTGGCAGCCATATGGTGTCCAGTTATTGTGCAGATTGTTAGAAGAAATACACACACTCCAACACAAATACTGAATGCCCTCTCATGGAGACCATACTTTAATTGTTTCTTGTTCTCAGTCTGACTTTGAGTCGCTCTGACAACGTTTCTGTTTGCTTTTTGTGTATTGAAAATGTAACAAGAGCGCAGAAAATGGGAAAGACACTAAGGAGTGGAAAGAGAAAAATATCTCACCAGAAAAGAAGAATCCCGGGTATATAAATAATTAATCTAAAATGAACAGTCCAAGAACCTGTCACTATGTGCAGGCGGCAAGGCCAGGGCACGGGTGGCCAGATCTAGGGGTTAACATCAGGCACAGGCCAATGATCCAGGGGCCAGGAGCCAATTGCCAGGAACCAGGCCAGCTTGGAACGCCAGGAGATCAGAGTCCAGTGACAAACCAGAGGCCCAGAACCAAGAGACAGGTGTCAGGGAGAGTCAGGTCACCAGGAGGTCAGGATTAGATGGCAGAAACAAATAAACACCAGGGAAGTACTCTTTAGCAGAGTAGAACCCACTTGTGCCAACAACTTCCTGCTTCCTCTTCTGGCTTAAATAGGGGCAGCAGCCCAATCAGAAGCTTTGAAGCTCTCCCAATCACAGAATAGTTGTGGTGCTGGTGTCCTTCATGGGGACCGGTCCCAGGTACTGTCCATGATTTTCTGGGTGGAGGATTGGAGTGTGCTGGCTGCAAGGATCCCATGCTAACCCAGCTTCAAGGCCTGTCGGGCCTGACAATAAGAGTTGAAATTCTGCTGGCAACATTGTGTAGATCTAGTGCCACGCTTGTGAAAGATGCCAAACTGAGAATCAGATCTTCTGCTTAGCAACAGAACAGGTCCAGAACGAGCCGCTTTGAAAATGCAAAGTGCTACATCAGTGCTAAAGCATCTCTTTACTGCTCCATCAGTTAATAGAGTGATAGAAATTAGAAGTGGGAAAGATTGGTAAGGGGTCACAGCTTGTCTGTCCTTTGACCAGGGAATGATTGGCCCCTGCCTGCACCATATTCTTCAGAGCTTTAGCCAATCCATTTTTTTTAATAACTCAAATGATGAGGCATCTATTGCTTCCTCTAGGAGACTAGAACTCTGCCTAATAGATGTCACCCCCAGAAAATGTTTCCAGTTATTTAGCTTACATTTTCATGTGTTCGGTTTCATCACATTACTCTGCTCTCCCCCAAACATTTGTCACCTAGATATTTATACCCTTCAAATATTTGTAGAATTGTCAACATCCTGTTCCCTGAAACTCCAAATGACAGTTTCCTTTCTCTCCATTATGTCCTCTCTTGCTTTTTTGGATGTTTGGTTGGGCTCCTGATAACTATGCTGCATTTGCTCAACCTTTACACACCCAACCCTCCATCCCTCATCCCCCCAAGTGTCTCACCCATGTCAGGCAGCACAGAGAGTACTCTTGTGATTGAAGAGATCAGTCAGAGGGTAGGGAACTCTGCTTAGTTCTGTAGATTCTCTGAGAGCCTCCTACAGGCTCCGGAGAAACTGTGTGAGACTCATATTGATGATTGGTCCAGAGATAATTGCTGCTCATCTGCCAAATGCTGGCAAATTTTGAGGCTTTGCAGGTTGGTTTCCTATTGGAGGAGAAATCTGTGACATGTAGTCTGGGTGTTTTATTAATGCAACTTATTTTATTTACACTGTATACACCAGTCCTGGAGCAGAGGTGGTCACAAACAGCATACAGGCAAATATTTCTTTCAGGAATCTCAGCCCACATACCCAAGCCTGGTGCACTGGGAACAAATTCTGCTCCAAGAACTGACTCTAGTTAGAGAGATTAAAGCACAGAGTAAACTCTTGGGCAGTTTGCAACATCTTCCCCAGAAGAACCCTTTTCACAAAACTATCAACATTTCTTCAAAGATTGAACACTGCTCGCATGCTAAGAAAAAGGACTTTTAAGACGATGTTTAACAGCATCATCTGATGACTTCCACCATAACTGTAGATTTTGTCATTAAGAGGAGAGTTACTGTATTTGGGAGACAGATTTGTCTAGTGGTTAGTACCAGGGACTGAGACTCAGGAGCCATGGGTCCTACTCTCAACTTATCTTTGGGCCTTAATTTCCTCTTTCATGAAACTAAGCTAATGATACCAAACCACCTTGCAAAGCGCTTTGCAATCTTCCTCAGACACAAGGAGGTCCTATAGAAATGCAAAAGCACTATGTTGTTATGACAAGTACTCAACACTTATTCATGTTAATGGAAGTCACGTGCACCTATTGATACCAAAATGGGACCTCAGAGTCTGTGAGTTTGAGAGAAATTGGTAGATAAAGCAGAAGAAAAAACTAGAACAACAATAACAAAAAATGGCTTTAATTTCTTTTTCCTTATTATGATTTCTCCCTTTTCCTGCTTCTCTTAATTTGAATGGAATGATGTTATACATTTTCTTTCCTTTCAACTGTAGCTTTCTCTTTTAAAATTCATGAGGTACGTTGGGGCGGGAGGGGGGGGGGTTGACAAAAGAGTGCTATGAAAAAGCCCTGCTCTTACTCATATTATTGTGATGATTAATAAATAAACATATTAGAATGCTCTTTTATCTTTGATTCCCAGTACCCTGCAATTTGGATGCTTATGTCCTGATGTCTCTTCTGAAAGCCCTCAGACAATGGCTTGCATTTCCAAAAGTGTGTGTAACCCACTGTTCAGTGCATGTTCCATCCCAAGTGCCTGACCCACTGAAGAATATGTCTGCTATAGCTGACAACGAAGGGATTTAGGGTCAGATTTTCAAAGGTAATTAGGCCTCTAACTCCAACTGAAATCAATGGGAGTTAAGCATCTAAAAACCTTTAAAAATCTGGCCTTCAGCTCAAGATGCAGAGGGTCATGCTCTTATCTATAGAAGTTCCTGCTTCAATCCCCAGTGCTGGCTAAAAAATGATGATGGACACTGCATCTGCAAAGCAGGTATACCTGGGATATAATTGTTTATGAGCAGGAACACAGCTGAGACTGTGGACTGGCTCAGTTCTGATGGTGGTTTTGGTACTATGGGCCCCGGGCCCCTAGGAATAGGACTGAAACACACCAAACTAATTTCTCACGGGTCACCGAGCGACCATGGGATACTTACAACTTTTGGTAACTGGGGCTGCCTTCAAACCAGTGACCTAGAATGAAAGTCTCTGGAATCCCATCCCCAATCACAGAGCCTCCCACTCCCCTCTTTCTCTCTGGGGACAGGAGGTAGCTTGACAGGAGGTGCAGGGCAATGGGGGAAGAGAGGCAGGAGGGATGTGATGGGGTGTGCCAATCCCACACTGGGCCAGAATTGGTTAATGAGCGCCTGTGCTCTCAGTCAGCCCCAACCTGCTACATCTGTGCAAGGTGCCAAGGCTCCTTGCAGGTAGAGGGGCCTGCAACAAGGAGTACAAGGCTGTGGGGAAGGAAAGCTGGAGGAAGTGAGTCTGCTCGGGGTTCTCTGTGCTGGCCAAGGGGCCTCCAGGGAGTAGGAAAACTCCTACTGGGTCAGAGACTGCCCTGCCTGAAGAGTGGAGAACATGCCCCTGCAGCAGAACCAGCTGGGGTAGAGAAAATGCTGAGAAGCTTTGCAGCGAGCCTGGGGGGAAGAGGCTTGCAGAGAGGGGCTGATACCCTGGCAGCATGGGGAAGAAGCTGTGGGAAAGGCCTAAGAGAAGGCAAGATAGGAAAGGGACCAGGGAGGCACCAATGGATCTGTGTAGCCAGCCTTGGTTGCTTAGGCCCCTGGACTGGAACCCAGAGGAAAGGGAAGGCCTGTTTTCTCCCACCACCCACTGATCTCCCTAACAGAAAAAAACAGCAGCAGCCTTTTGCAAAAAGAAAGAAGAGCACAGAAGGAGCAAAGCAGACTGCAGTGAAAGAGTCGCCTCAATGCCTTGAACCCATGTGCTGCATATATACCAATACCATGGTCATCAGTGTGGACAGAGCCTCTAGGACCTTTGATTTCAGAAACAACTGCCTCTGCTACCTGAGCTAAAGAACAATCCCCAGTGGCTGTTACTCTGTGGGCCAGCCTCCAGAGGCAGTGTAACCAGACACGGCCTGTAAATGCATCCAGCTAGGGTGAGCTATTCCAGAAGCTCAAATCCTTAGCGATGCTTTGAAAGCTAAATAGAAAGAGCTCCCCTCCAGCCATGAGGACAGAAATATCATTAGCAAGCCAAATTCTATTGATTCACTTTTCATTTTTAAGTAGGAGCACTGTGGACTCTAGACAAAACGGAGTCAATAGAGTTGGGCCCCCTTGCACCAGGGTTGAATTTGGCCCTTACATGCCAGTTCCCAAAATAAATGTGAGCAGATCCATAGGAAAGAAACCAAAGGGAAGGCTCAGCACTAAGCCCCACCCATCCATGGGAGAACTAGCTTTATGGATCTAGTGTCAAGATTGCAAGAATTCTCTCAACATCTATCCTTCTGCTGGCTTCCTCTTTATCAGATCAGAACTAAGTTACTTCTATTCACGTTCAACGCCCTTCATGGCCTATCCTCATCCTACCTCGTAACAGACTACAGAGCCAGTCAGCACCCTGCTTGCACCTTAGTGTCTACAGGGGCTGGTCCAGTGCAAACTGTGAAAGGACACGTGGTCATACTCACTTCTTCCCCCCCCCCCCCCCCGGGTGACCAGATGTCCCGATTTTATAGGGACAGTCCCGATTTTTGGGTCTTTTTCTTATATAGGCTCCTATTACCCCCCCACCCCCGTCCTGATTTTTCACACTTGCTGTCTGGTCACCCTACCCCCCTCCCAGCCTGAGACCATACATCTGTTTTTTTCTTGCTCTCAATCTGAATTAAAGGTCTTTCTGACAAAGTGTCCGTTTGCTCTTTTTGTGTATGGAAAAACACCCCAAGAGCAAGGGTGCAGAGTGGGAGAGGCACTGACCCCAGGCACGGAAAGATTTCATCAGTAACTGAGACTCCTATGGACTGGTAAGGTGATTCTTATACCTTACGAAGAAGAGGCCAAGGACTCGCCAAGGATCTCAAAATGCTGCAAAGAATGAAAAACTCTGAAAATGGTTCTCTTGAAATACATCTAGATCCTCTCTTGGCAACTGTTTTTAATTTATCCTGGGTGCAACTCTAGTAAAAGATGCTAAAATGAGAGCCCTGGGAACTCATAGCAATGGAGCATATACAGTCTGGGCAGCTTTGGAAAGAATAGCTAGCTTTTATATAGTGCTTTCCATCAGTAGATCTCTGAGCACCTCACAAAATCCCAGGGAAGTGCTATCATCTCTGGGTTACAGATGGGGAACTTTGGCACAAAGAGGCTGGAGCCCAGATCCTCAGAGGTATTCGGGTGCCTAATTCCTGTTGATTTCAATAGGAGCTAAGTGCCTCAATATATCGGTGAGGATCTGGGCTTAAGTGACTTGCCCAAGGTCCCAGAGGAAGTCTGTGGCAGAGCAGAGCTACATCAGGTCTGAGCTGTATATTTACTGTCTTATCAGTAATTAGTGATAGAAATTAGTGATGGGAAAGATTAGTAACATCCCAGTCTCTTCTGAGTGCAGGATTGTCCCCTCAAGAGCCTGCTCCAGGCCAGTTTTGAATGGCTCAATGTGGGGACTTGTAATACTTCCCTCGGGAGATTGGGACACAATCTCATCCTCAGGAAACTTGTCCTGATATTTAGCCTACGTTGTTGGTGCTTAACTTCATCCCATTGCTCCTCTTTATACTGTGTCTGCCCACCCTACCCATGTGCTGTCACACCTGGGTGTTTACACTTGTCAGTATCATATTTCCCTAGTGTTAGTTTGTGGTTCCTTGTACCTCTTTTTTTCTCCTCTCACTCTTTCTACCTTCTCTCCTGTTCTGGTTCCTTGGAGGGGATGGGTAAGATCCTGGTGTCTATGGTACATTTGCTCAGCACTTTGATTTGTCCTTGTATGTAACATCATTCCATTCAAATTAAGACAAGCAGAGACAATTTTTTTTTCTTTCAAATCTAGTTTGCTCTTTTAAAATTCATGCAGGACTCGGGGCGGCTCAGCGGCTGATGAAAGAGGGCTATGAAAATGCCCTGCTGTTTTATTATTCTGATGATTAATAAATAATAAACACATTAGAATAGTCTTTTATCTGAGACTGCCAGGACCAGGCATTTGCAACGTTTATAAGCAGGTGGCCCTCCTGGAAATTCTCTCCCTGGGATGCGTATTTCCAAACGATTTGCTAAGCAGGTAAGCCTAGGAGTTATCATTTATTAACAGGAATTGGTGGCATAGCTCTTGTTCATCATATTGCGAATGTTTCTGTTTAATCCAGACGCATCTCTTACTGGGAAGGAAATGAGCACCTCCTATATTACCTGGACTCAGGACACCTGGGCTGGGTTCTATTACAATCTCTGACACTGGCCTGCTGTTTGGCCTTGTGTGAGTTGCTTCACCTCACTTTCCCCACCTGTGAAAGGGGGATTATGATACTTGCCTCCTCTGTAAAGTGCTTTGTGATATATATATATATCTATATCTATATAGATATAGATATAAAGTGCTAAACAAGAGCACGGCCTCATTATTACTTATTAGAGCAGGGAAGATAATGGGATAATAGAACTTTTCACCTCCTCGGTACGGTCTTGAACCCAGCCCAAGTGATCAAAACTTGCAACTGGCCACTGGCTGTTCAGAAATTGGGTCGTCTCGGTCCCGTTGCTACCAGTGCAGTGCTTTCATCGTCAAACCCACCATCAGCACTGACCCCACTGGAAATCTCAGTAGTGGCAGAAAGGCCAAAATAGGCCGCTTGCCCTCTAGAACACTGGAATGGACGTGCTGCCCTAGCTGCTCAGTGCCTGTTTGATGTGGATCTTTTTCTTATATAGGCTCCTGTTACCCCCCAACCCCTGTCCTGATTTTTCACATTTGCTGTCTGGTCACCCTACAAGAAAGTGAGGAGAGATTCTGAAGTGGTTTTCTTCTGGCCTCTGCTTGTCCCTTATCTTGTGGCCTTCAGACAAGGCTTCTCCCCTTCAGAGCAAGCAGCTGTTCCTTTATCAGGGTTTCACATTAGACTTATTCACCCTAAATTATCCTATCTCAAGGACTGGCTGGCCGAGTTAGTTCAGCCTGACGCTATCTTCTTACATCACTCGTCAAGTGCGGCTCCTTCCTCCGCCAGGCTCCATGCCCATGACAGACTCCTTGCATAGCAACACAATTGGAAACACTGCACCCACCCAGGCTGTCCTCCGCTATACCATGTCTACTCCTAGCGCCACCTCTGCCTGCATCTCAGCTCATTACGCTGGTGTATATCACTAACGAAGTCACTCTGGATTTACACCAGTGTAATTGAGCAGAATTTGGCCCCTGCTAGCTCAAGTCCTTCACCCTGCTCATTCCCCTTTCTGCTTAATATTCCATTTTTCTCCTCCAATTCTTTCCCTTTTATCATGCTGCCCCATCCCCTTGGAACAGCCTCCCTGTCCCTGAGCATCAAGCACCCTTCTCCCCCTCTTCCAGGTCTCTTTAAATCCATCTTCTGTCACCTTCCATTGCTGATCAGCCACCATTCTGTCTTTTCCAACCCTTGCCCCTCACCCTTTCAGTGTATTGCACCCATTCAATTTACAGCATAAGCTCCCTGGGGCTGGGAACTAGTCTCAACAAATGGGCCCATTCCAGTCTTGGTGAAAATCCATTGGCTTCAGTGGAACTATGCCAGGGATGAACTTGACCCATTGGTATTTCCTTTGGGTTCTCAAGTTGGGGGTCATGACCGTGCCAGAAGGTCCCAGTTACTCTCCTGGCTAGAAAGTCTGAAAACTTTTTTCTGTTGTAAGATGTGGTCGCTGTATGGCAAAGATTGAGGACTGCTGTTGTGAAGCCCATGGAATGACACCAGCCATTAACCTCTATAGCAACAAACACCCGCTGTTCCAAAAATTAAATCAAAATGAACCATCAAGAGACATGAACTAGCTTCCCCAGTGAGCTCCCATTGTCCTATTACTCATGCTCCCTCTTCCCTGTCCCCTTTCCTCTGTTGTTGCTGTTGTCCTTTTTACCTAGATTGCAAGGCCTTCTGGCCAGGAAGGCGGTCTCTATTGGTTCTCTAATGCAGTGGTTCTCAACCAGCGGTACATCAACTCATCTAGATATTTGCCTAGTTTTACAACAGGCTACATAAAAAGCACGAGCAAAGTCAGTGCAAACTAAAATTTCATCCTGTGACGGGGTGTGGAGAAGAAAGGATTAACCCCACACTCCGAGAGCCGCCATATTGACTCTAGCCATAGGCTGTGCTGCCCTGTGTCTGAGGGCCGCCATATTGACTCTGCGGTCACCCTGAGGGTTACCAGGGGGATGAACCCCAGTGATATCACCACCCTGCCCTGCCCCAAATGGGGACGGAGTGTGCATAGACGGTGACACATACAATGACTTGTTTATACTGCTCTGTATACTGTACACTGAAATGTAAGTACAATGGTTATATTCCAATTGATTTATTTTATAAATGATATGGTAGAAATGAGAACGTCAGCAATGTTTCAGTAACAGTGTGGCTGTGCCACTTTTGTATTTTTATGTCTGATTTTGTAAGCAAGTAATTATTAAGTGAGCTGAAACTTGGGGGTGTGCAAGACAAATCAGACTCCGGAAAGGGGTACAGTAGTCTGGACAGGTTGAGAGCCACTGCTCTAATGTGCAATGCCCCTCCGTGATGTAACAGAAACCCGGGAGAAATATAATAAACTGTGGAACTCTCTGCTGCATATTGAGGCAACTGGCTAAGTAGGGGTGAAAGGAGGATTCGATGCATGCTTATTATTGATCTTCATTCAGGGCATAAACTAATCAATGGCTGGGATAAGGGTGACATTTCCCTCCTTGATTTAGTAAAGCACAGTCAGTGGCCTGATGGGGGTTTGTTCATCCAGCGAAGGATGTAAAGGGGTGCACACCGTTGTGCCTAGGCACCCCTCGGGTGTGAATTATTGCTGATCTGGGCTCTGAAGATGCCACATGGATTGGTTCTCAGGTCCCTAGCATGCTATAGTAGGGAACTCTTCTATGAGCATTCTCAAAGATTTCTGGACGTTGGCGGCACGGGCAGATCAGACATATTCTGAGCCAACAGTCCCCTCTAGGACATTTCATTCCAGTTCCTTCTAACCTTGTTGAGCTAGGAACCTGCAGCCCTGGTCTGGCCTCTGCCACCCGTACAGATTTCAGCTTCACTTTGGATGCTGTTTCCATATCTTTTGACCAGTGGGGCTCAAGCAATTTGTTTACTTTCATAACTGATGCGGCAAGCCCAGAGGTGCTGGAGCTATGAACTGCCAAGCCCAGAGGTGCCAGGGCTCAGCCCTGGCACAAATTAAGCCCTGCTTTTGACTGATTTGCCCTCTTCCCCTTTCGCTCCCAGGATCACCAAAAATGGCACCAATTTTTGGTAACAATATTCTTGTGGCATATTCTTCTCAGGCCAAGTCACTGGAAATCTGAACTGAATCCAGAAGTCAGGCTCCGTATTCATGTAAAGAACTAGCACGTAATAACGAGCGTTTATTGAAACAGTCATCCAGCCAAACAGAGCGAACTAGAGCTCTCCAAGTGTCCTCTTCCTGCGTGCTCTGGGCTGCCTCTGCTTTATTTGTTCCGAAGTCCTAGCTTGGCCCTTAGAGGGGAACTTTCCAAGCGGTTGTCAGTGGCTGCAGTCAGAGAGGAAGAAGAAGTGAAATGTGGATACTGCTTCCAGCAGGGGAAGCTGCCCTCTCTGGGCAGTCCTTGCTGCGCTGCTCAGCACAAACAAACAAATAAATAAATAAGAATGGCTCTTAACTCCTTACAAACAGGGGTTGATTAAGCCTCACAACAGCGGCTGGGACGTAGGTTGGTATTTTGGTCCCCATTTTACCCGAGAGGAAGATGGAAGTGCAGAGAGGTAAAGCTGTCACTTTCAAATCTGGATGCCTGAAGTCAGGCTCCTAAAACCATAGCCAGGTGCCTCAGTGGTCTGATGAGGAGAGGTGCTGAGCACTCGCAGTTTCCAGGGAGAGTTGCTAAGAGCTGCCAGTGCTCAGTACCCCTGAAAATTAGATCTCTAATTTAGAGTTTCAGGCCAGAAAGGATCATCTTGGCTGATTGCCTGTATACCACAAGCCACCAACACCACCCAGCACCTGCCCACTACTTAGGGTCACCAGATGTCCTGTTTTTTTAGGGACAATCCTGATATTTGAGGCTTTTTCCTATATAGGCTACTATTACCCCCCACCCCTTGTCTCGATTTTTCACACTTGCTATCTGGTCACCCTACCACTACTAGAGTTTCAGATGCCTAAAGTTCAGCTGGCAAATTCTCTGTGACTTGCACATGGCCTCAGAGGAGGTCAAGGTCAGGCCTAGAACTCAGGCTGAAAATCCTCAGCCCTAGTCCCAAACCCAGCGTCCTGGACCACAGCGCCTCACTGAGCTGTGTGATTGGACCAAAGAGCCTACAGGCTCCCGCTGTGGGCTGTGTTTGTAGAGGGGCAGCGGTGCTGAGGGCGATATTAGTGGTACTGGGCGCTGTGTAGAGATGGCGGGCATCTCCCGGACGAAGGGCAGCTCAGCCCCTGATTGCACCAAGGCCTTCTGACTCATTCCCATTATAGACTTGGGCCTGCTCCCACTCCTGTCAAGTCACTGGGAGGTTAGAGGCTGTATGATAACGTCAGCATTATCTTGTGGGGTGGGGGAGAGAGGGTTATTTCAATCTGAAGTCAAGATACTAATTTGTATCCATCCTTTTCCTGGAGGGAGGCGCCCGTGGTATAAGCAACAAGACTGAGATTCTTGGACCATGAGCATGAATCCCAGCAAGACTGACTCAACCCCCTCACCCAGCTAAGCTGAAGAAGCTGAGCTGTGCATTTCTCATGTGTGGATTCTACAGGGGAGATCTTCAGAACTGAGCTTCTGTCCATTCTGCAAAAGATAGATGCATCTTCATGCAAGCTCCTGCTCTGCCTTCCTGCATGACCTTGGGTAAGGCACTGACCCTCCCTTCCTCAGTTTCTCCATCTACAAAACAGGAATAAAACACTCCCCTCCCTCAAAGGGGATTGGTGAGGATTCATTGTGAATGATGGCAATGCATTTGGAAGATGAAAAGTGCTATAAGTGCTAAGTAAAAGATAACTGTATTATTTATCATTGTAAGGGTCTGTGGATGTCCCTCCCCATCAGTTTTGGTGGGGGGCCAGGCCCCTTCACTACTGCATGGCTATCCAACAAAGCTTAAGGGGGAATTAGCACTTTCAGGGCTCTGACCCCCCTGGGCGAGGCAGAGCGACAAGCACTTGATGAGGCTCTGGCCCTCAAGCATGGTAGAGCAACAAACAGTTTGAGGAGTTCAGGCCCTCGGGACAGGGCAGAGCAACAGGCAGTTTTCTCCTGGCCCAGGCAGACAGCAGACAAATGCAGGTCTCTCAGCCTAATGTGGGGAGGCTGCCACCCCAGGGGTGGGGTAGCTGCAGGGGATAGGGGGACCTGGGCCCACCCTACTCCACCAGGTCCCAGCCCAGGCCCTGATAGTGGCGGAGAGCTCCGTCACAGGGTCAGCAGGGATCACACTGAAACACACTGACCAGTATCCTGGCCACACAACTGGACTATTGTCTGATGTCCCTGGGTTACTTCCTACGACCCTGTTGCAGTCTGCCTCTGTCTTGTGGGTGTCTTCCATCTCCCCAGGGCACATGGCCAGCAGCAGTTCCAGTAGCTCCTCTGTGCTCCTGTCAGTTGTCCATCCCAGCAGTCCTTCTGGGTCCTCCGCACTGCAGGGCTCAACCTCAGATGTGGGGGCTCCGCAGCGGGCAGGACGCCTTTGTCTCCTTCACCAACTCCCCCCCAACTGAGCTGCAGGGCCTGCCTTTTAAGCTTCCTGTCCTGCCCCTCTGCTTCTTAAGGGGTTGGTGTGGCTGGCCTGGCTCCGCCCATCAGGGTGGATGGTGCTTCCTCCTGCCCCAATCAGTTTCGGTGGGGGGCCATGCCCCCTTGCTACAATCATCCTCTCCTGGCACTTTTAGTAGAAGCAGGGGGTTACCCTTAGTGCTTTTGCCCAAATTTCTCCCTCTATCCCTTGACTTTCATCTCTTGTTTGCTGCCACCCTCTTCCCCTCCCCCCAGAAGTGGCTGCATTGCAGAGGTGCTGCCTTAGCAAAGGGCTCTGGGATCCTTTGGGAATGAAAGGGGCGTCAGGTTTCTATAGTGATGTAAATATTCTAGCACATTTATGCTGCTGGAGTTGGTTTTCAGGCTGCAGGTGGCAGAAAGTCAAGATTCCCTCTTCCTCACGGCTGCCAAGAGCGCAGTTAATATTTGGAAGAAGGAGGCACTGGGGCCCGGGATGGCTTGTTGCACAACAAACATACACAACACAGTTTCTCTACTGTTTCCATTATGTTTCAGCAAACAGCGGCAAAGCAGAGAGCAAAGAGCCAGCAATAAAGGCCTTCACTGTAGCAAGCAAATACGGTTCAGGTTTTGCCTGCAGGGAAGGGAGTGAGTCAGAGAGCAAGTGTACCCAGATTGCTGGCCAATTTGGCAGCAGCCGATTTAATGCATGAATAAATAAACACAGCATTTGCATTTTCTTGATTCTTTCCAAGAAAATCTAAATAGTAGGAGTTGCACGTACCAATAAAAAGCCTGTTTTGTGGGGGGAAACAGAATGAGATTCTGATCTGCAGAGAATGTGGAGTTTTATTTGAGTGGACTCCTCACCCAAAGAGGTCAGAGGATCCTTTTAAAGGGATACCATGCACTTAGAAACCAAACAATTTCAAGAAATGGGTCAAAAGTAGATTCAGGTCCTATCCCTCCCTTTGAGTCCCCGGTCGTGTTTTGGGCAGCTTTATGGTATTTTTTAAAATGTTTTGCTCTTCCCTGTTGGTGGGTAAGACAAGCGACCTGCCCCCACCAACAACAAGAAAAACAAACGGACCATGCAGGAGAAAAGGTGAAAAGTCCTGTCACAAAGTAAACAACTCCAAAAAATAAAGGAAAAACCTCGCTAGCAAAATTCCCCGGAGGCATCTGTTAGCTCCCCTATCCCCCCTTAATTCAGGTCAGATTGTTCTCTTAATGTAATTTTCAAGGTTGCTGACCCCAGACCTTCAAAATCCCGCCTCAGCCCTCCTCCCACACAAATCATGAGACTGGCTTAAAATTCACGAGACTTTAAACAAAAAAAAAAGATTTGGGGATTCTCTGTATTTGCCTTCAGATTTTTAAGGCTGTAGGGGTCATGTTTTCAAGCTTTACTCTGCAACCCTGAGGGCTAGAAACTTACTTCAAATTAAAAAAAAAAAAAGCAGAGAGTTTCATAATCACTGAACGCCAGGAAGTGTGGCTTGAAGGAAAACAAGAAATACGGTGAGACTTGTGATAGGTGCGTGAGATTTGGTGAGCCAGCATTGCTGTGGTTCAGCAGAGAAGATAAAGGCTTCCTGTTGCTTGCTGGTGTGAAATGGAGAGGGAAGACAAGACACCATAGGCCTGACTCCATGTGTGTGCGGGTGCTCTGAGGCTGGAGCATCCACAGGGAAAAATTAGTCAGTGCTCAGCACCCACCAGTGCCCCCCCCCATCAGCTCCTCCCCGCGCCTCCCACCTGCTGCAATGAGCTGTTCAGCGGTGTCCAGGAGGCGCTGTGGGGGAGAGGGAGGTGGGAAGGGGGGGGCTGGTGCTTTGGGGGAAGGGGTGGAGTGGGGGCGTGGCTTGGGGTCGAGCCCCCCCCCCAGGAAATGACAAAGGCAGCGCCTGTTCAAGACACAATGGGCCAGGTTATCCGTTCTAGCCAAATGATGCACTGAGTCAGGAGGGCACGTGTTTAACTTGACACGAGTCGTTCCATTGACTTCAGTAGAAATTCGTCTATCTGTCTCAGGTACTTATCGAGCCCCGATTTCCTTAGCACCTCAATCTATAATACACTTGTCTTCACAACACCCCTGGGAGTTAGAGCAGGACTATAATCCCCATTATACAGATGGGGAACTGAGGCACAGAGAGGCTAAATGACTTGCCTAAGGTCACACAGAAAGTCTGTGACAGAGCAGGGATTTGAACCCAGGTCTCCCGAGTCCCAGTCTAGCACTGTCCTCTCTCTGTTACTTAAGTACCTTGCTGATGTGCAACCGAAGGTACTTGAGTGTTTTTGGTGACAGATTAGCTGGAACTGATTTTAAAAAATTAGTTTTTTACATATTTTTCCCCTCCGTGGTGTCACTATAAGGCAGAGTTATAGTTGTCTGGGTGCCTCAGTTGTGCATTTACATGATGTAACACGTTTGGGGAATAATTACAGCATTCTCGTAATGTCTTCTTTCCCTTCAAATACTGCTAAATACTTTCCATTCCCAGAGTTGTGTGTCTGGGAATTATTAATCCCGTTGTCCAGGTGTATACTCTATACCTGTACAAGATGATTATTAACCATTCCAAGACAAAAAACTATCATCCTGAAGAATCCTAAAGCACTTTACAAACCTTAGAGGAATGGTTTATTCCAGAGTTAAATGCATCTTCTGGGCTGGGACCAACAGCAACACTACATGCCAGTTTAGGACAGGAAGTGAGAAACCATGCCATAGCCTACTGAAACTGCAGGGAGGAATTAGGTAGGCAGAATGCAAATACCCGAGCTAGAATTTGGCCAGGACACCTGTTGGGAAAAGTGCCATGGGCCCTTTAATGCCCATGAGTGGTCAGGACCTTGGTTTTATGTCTCATCCCAAACGGAGGAGTAATATTAGCACCTTACTCATGTTTCCACATGAGTTGCCAGGTCTTGGCACTTGCCTTTCGTGCCTTCTATTCCCGGTCCTGCATGCCATAGGACGGTTGTGATGTAGGGTCCGGTTTGACGGAGAAGACGTTTCTATTGTTGCACATACCGGGTGGAAATAGGGCAGTGATCAATAAGACTTTGGGGTTGCAGTGCAAGCATCATGTGCCTGTGCCGTAACCTGCCCCCTGGACTGGCTATGCATGTATTGAAGGAATCCCTTTTTCTAATCAATGGATGGTGCTTGATTTTGGCTCTGAAACTGGGAGGGGGAAAGTGTTGGCATCTTCATGCCATGGGACTGTACTATGTAGCCAGTCTGATTGTTTTAAAGGGATGGCGTAAGGCAACACTAGATCCACCTCTCACCCTCCATGAGCAACAGAAATATTTCCACGACCGCCGTGTTTGCAATCCAAGCGCAGAACGTGAAACTGTCACGGGTGGGCACAAGGGGCTATGTGCAAGCGTGTGTGCGTTTTCACAGGTGGAACTTGGCAAGGGGGGGACGGTGCTTTGCATTTGATGGTTGATGGTGACGTACTGTCGGGGACAACAGAGCAGCCGTTTCCATCTTGGGCTTCTTTCGTCTTAATCGTAAGAGCTAGTGACTTGGCATATTAATGGACCACATTGGCAGTTGCTGATGGCTGGGATGCCAGCAGCTACTCCATCCTGCCTTTCGCAGCCTAGGGTGAGAATTATAACCACAGCTTTGAAGTGCAGAAGAGGAAAAGCTGGGGTCTGCGGAGGTTTTTATAAAGCCAAAACTACAGAAGAGACAAGATGTCACTGAGTTCACCCTCCACCCTTGAAAAGTGGCTCTGGTGTTTTCTGCTGAAATCATTGGTGCTCTGGCTGACATCCCCCCCTCTGAACAAAACAGGTTCACAGGTCCAAGGCTGCAGGCAAGAGATTACCAAACGCTGGCTTCACGTGCTGCATTGCTGCTATCCAACTCCTTGTTTGTAAAGGGCTTTGGGATGCCTGGGGCCAGATTCTGATCTCAGTTACACCGGAGTAACTCCACTGAAGCCTGAGGATTTTACCCCATTAAACATCTGAACTTACCCCACTGCTAGTAAGATGAGACTCCGGTCTGGATATGAAAGGCGATATAGGGAATCGCATCCTATTCTATTTAGTTCACCTTTATTTACCTGGTTTGTATATCTGCTGGTTGGGAGCCAGGCCTTCACCACTGTAGAAAGCAGAGCAGGTGAATTCCTAATGTCACCCAACAGAGCCAGGGCCTTATGGACAATTTTCCAAAAGTCCAAGGGCTGCCCCTAATTTCCATAAAATGGAGCAGCAGCCACTCTCCCAGTTAGAGGTGAACCCAGGGAAAAGAAGGGGGCTTGTCCACCTGTAAAAGACACACAAATAACTGCTAGGCCTTTTTTCTACATCATAATCATAAAAGATTGGGGGGAAGGAGGGGGAGACAAACCTCTTCTCTTCCCCTCTATGCAGTCCTCTTTAATAGGAGGCTACAGATCCCAGCATGCTGCATGGCTGAGAACCTGAATGAAAGGGAAAAAATGGCCATGGTGAAGCCTGGTGACAGCAGGAATTCCTAGTCAAACAGCATCAGCCAACCACGTGAGAAACAGAAAGAAAGCAAAAAAGATCAAAGGGGGGAAATCCAGCTAGAGGTTGCAAAAAAGTCTCCTTCCCTTTATCAAACCTCCCAATTCCTTAGTCAAGAGAAATAGAACAAAATCTTGTCGGCGCTTGGCAGCATTTAAGCGGGTGATGAAATAAGGGATGCTTTTAAAAACAGCACAAACAAGTGAGCAAAGGATAGAAGAAAATCAAAGCTCAGGAAAAATGAGACATATTGGAGGGGGTGGGGGGGTTAGTGGTTAGAATGAAGCTGGGAGTCAGGACGCGTGGCTCTGCCACTGGCTAGACTCTTCACTGCTCTGTGCCTCAGTTTCCCCACCTGTGAAGGGGGGATATTGACTCATGAAGGAGATTTGTGAAGTCAGTTAAATAAGTTGTAAATTGCTATGAGATCCTCAGCTGAAAGGCACAGCAGAGCTGCAAAGAGGCACCATGGCCCAGTGGAGAAGGCCTGCTCCTTGGACTCAGGAGATCTGGTGTGCCACTGACCGGCAGTGAGACCTTGGGTGGATCACTTCCCATCTCTGTTTCCACGTCATGTTGGACTTTAAGCTCTGTGGGGCAGAGGCCGTCTCTCACTCTACATTTACACAGTGCCTTGTGCAATAAAACTAATCTGGGTTGAGGTCTGTAAATGCTACACTAAACTGGAGATAATGGCACCGACCTCCTCTGTAAAGTGCTTTGAGATCTGCTGATGAAGAGCACTATAGAAGCACTTTATTATTATTATTATTAATACAAATAATTTATTAATGCAGGGCAGCATGTAATCAATGAGCAATCAAATGTGCTAGGCGGGTATTGGCACTCCTTTTTACTTGGCAGATTGCAGGAAACTCATCATTTTTGTTACGTTGCCTTTACTTTTATGCCCCTGATTTTTTTAACGCTTTGGAAGGTCATCTGGCTAAGCACATTATACCAGTGCTATCCAGGCAGCTCCAGGTTGCAGTCTTGCCCATAGGCAGGCCTAGAGCAGTCCATTACCTAGAGCAGTCCATAACCTAGAGCAGTCCAAATTACATTGGGAGCCATTTTGGTCCTCTAACCAGTCCAGACTGTCAAGGGGGCTTCTCCTGCCCTGTGGTCTGTAACTATGTGTGCAGCACCTCCTGGAGACAGGGTGCACAATGGCGTTCCACCTTGAACACCTGTTTTCCCTTTATTCCCCTTAAAACTTTAAACTTCTTGCTTATACAACCCTTTCAGCGGACAGGGGGCTGCAGACGGGAGTTTGACAGAGGGAGGCTTACGATGGTTAGGAAGACCCGCAACACCTGTGCCAGCACTGCTTCTGTCTCCTCCACCTGCGCCTGTAGCCAGACAGAGCGCCTGAGCATGGATGCTTCTACCCAGATCCTGGTGTGGTTTTGCAGAGACTGTAACTTGCAATTTCCACTTACTGATATCCAGGCTGGGGGGACCATCCAATGTGAAAGGTGCCTGCTGGTGGAATCTCTCAGGCAGCAGGTGGGAGAGCTACAGGAGGAGGTGGCTAGGTTGAGAAGCATCCGAATCCACGAGCAATTCCTGGACAGTGTCCATGTGGAGACAGCTGAGGTAGCTGTCCCAGGACACAGGACTGCTGATACACCACTGGTGGAGGAGGAGATGGCTCAGGGTGGACACTGGCAGCTGGTTACTTCTGGCAGCAGGCAGTGCTCCACCCCTGCTCCGAACCCTCCCGCTGTGGTAATAGGTAACCATTATGCTCTTCTTGATACAGGAAAGAAGGCATCACCCCCTACAGTAAAGGAGGAGAAGCCTCGTACCCCTAAGGCTGGGAGGTCTGCTGCCACCACTGCGAATAGGAAACGTAGGGTAGTGGTGGTCGGAGACTCTCTGCTGAGGGGGACGGAGGCGCCCATCTGTCGCCCTGACATTTCATCTCGGGAGGTATGCTGCCTGCCGGGAGCCCGTATCCGAGACGTTACGGAGGCATTGTCGAGGATTATCCAGCCCTCTGACTACTACCCCATGCTACTCATCCATGTGGGCACAAATGATACTGCACAGTGTGACACTGAGCGGATCAAGAGTGACTACAGGGCTCTGGGAGTACGGGTGAAGGAGTTTGGAGCGCAGGTGGTATTCTCTTCGATTCTTCCTCTCAAAGGTAGGGGCCGGGGCAGAGACAGATGCATCATGGAGGTGAATGCCTGGCTGCGAAGATGGTGTCGCCAGGAGGGCTTTGGCTTCCTAGACCACGGGATGCTATTTGAGGAAGGACTGCTAGGCAGAGATGATGTTCACCTTTCGAGGAGGGGAAAGACCCTATTTGGACACAGACTGGCTAACCTAGTGAGGAGGGCTTTAAACTAGGTTCGACGGGGACAGGTGAGCAAAGCCCGCAGGTAAGTGGGGAACATGGAGACCTGGGAGATGGGTCGGAGACGAGAGGGAGTGTGGGCTATATTGGCAGAGAGAAAGGAGGGTCAGGACAAAACCTGGAGGAAAGATCAAACCAGTATCTTAGATGCCTATATACAAATGCGAGAAGTATGGGTAATAAGCAGGAAGAACTGGAAGTGCTAATAAATAAATACAACTATGACATTGTTGGCATCACTGAAACTTGGTGGGATAATACACATGATTGGAATGTTGGTGTGGATGGGTACAGCTTGCTCAGGAAGGATAGACAGGGGAAAAAGGGAGGAGGTGTTGCCTTATATATTAAAAATGTACACACTTGGACTGAGGTAGAGATGGACATAGGAGACGGAAGTGTTGAGAGTCTCTGGGTTAGGCTAAAAGGGGTAAAAAACAAGGGTGATGTCATGCTAGGAGTCTACTACAGGCCACCTAACCAGGTGGAAGAGGTGGATGAGGCTTTTTTTAAACAACTAACAAAATCATCCAAAGCCCAAGATTTGGTGGTGATGGGGGACTTCAACTATCCGGATATATGTTGGGAAAATAACACAGCGGGGCACAGACTATCCAACAAATTCTTGGACTGCATTGCAGACAACTTTTTATTTCAGAAGGTTGAAAAAGCTACTAGGGGTGAAGCTGTTCTAGACTTGATTTTAACAAATAGGGAGGAACTCGTTGAGAATTTGAAAGTAGAAGGCAGCTTGGGTGAAAGTGATCATGAAATCATAGAGTTCACAATTCTAAGGAAGGGTAGAAGGGAGAACAGCAAAATAGAGACAATGGATTTCAGGAAGGCGGATTTTGGTAAGCTCAGAGAGCTGATAGGTAAGATCCCATGGGAATCAAGACTGAGGGGAAAAACAACTGAGGAGAGTTAGCAGTTTTTCAAAGGGACACTATTAAGGGCCCAAAAGCAAGCTATTCCGCTGGTTAGGAAAGATAGAAAATGTGGCAAAAGACCACCTTGGCTTAACCACGAGATCTTGCATGATCTAAAAAATAAAAAGGAGTCATATAAAAAATGGAAACTAGGACAGATTACAAAGGATGAATATAGGCAAACAACACAGGAATGCAGGGGCAAGATCAGAAAGGCAAAGGCACAAAATGAGCTCAAACTAGCTAAGGGAATAAAGGGGAACAAGAAGACTTTTTATCAATACATTAGAAGCAAGAGGAAGACCAAAGACAGGGTAGGCCCACTGCTTAGTGAAGAGGGAGAAACAGTAACAGGAAACTTGGAAATGGCAGAGATGCTTAATGACTTCTTTGTTTCGGTCTTCACCGAGAAGTCTGAAGAAATGCCTAACCTAGTGAATGCTAATGGGAAGGGGGTAGGTTTAGCAGATAAAATAAAAAAAGAACAAGTTAAAAATCACTTAGAAAAGTTAGATGCCTGCAAGTCACCAGGGCCTGATGAAATGCATCCTAGAATACTCAAGGAGCTAATAGAGGAGGTATCTGAGCCTCTAGCTATTATCTTTGGAAAATCATGGGAGACGGGAGAGATTCCAGAAGACTGGAAAAGGGCGAATATAGTGCCCATCTATAAAAAAGGAAATAAAAACAACCCAGGAAACTACAGACCAGTTAGTTTAACTTCTGTGCCAGGGAAGATAATGGAGCAAGTAATTAAGGAAATCATCTGCAAACACTTGGAAGGTGGTAAGGTGATAGGGAACAGCCAGCATGGATTTGTAAAGAACAAATCATGTCAAACCAATCTGATAGCTTTCTTCGATAGGATAACGAGTCTTGTGGATAAGGGAGAAGCTGTGGATGTGGTATACCTAGACTTTAGTAAGGCATTTGATATGGTCTCGCATGATATTCTTATCGACAAATTAGGCAAATACAATTTAGATGGGGCTACTATAAGGTGGGTGCATAACTGGCTGGATAACCGTACTCAGAGAGTTGTTATTAATGGTTCCCAATCCTGCTGGAAAGGCATAACGAGTGGGGTTCCGCAGGGGTCTGTTTTGGGCCCGGCTCTGTTCAATATCTTCATTAACGACTTAGATATTGGTATAGAAAGTACGATTATTAAGTTTGCGGATGATACCAAACTGGGAGGGATTGCAACTGCTTTGGAGGACAGGGTCATAATTCAAAATGATCTGGACAAATTGGAGAAATGGTCTGAGTTAAACAGGATGAAGTTTAACAAAGACAAATGCAAAGTGCTCCACTTAGGAAGAAAAAATCAGTTTCACACATACAGAATGGGAAGAGACTGTCTAGGAAGGAGTACGGCAGAAAGGGATCTAGGGGTTATAGTGGACCACAAGCTAAACATGAGTCAACAGTGTGATGCTGTTGCAAAAAAAGCAAACGTGATTCTGGGATGTATTAACAGGTGTGTTGTGAGCAAGACACGAGAAGTCATTCTTCCGCTCTACTCTGCTCTGGTTAGGCCTCAGCTGGAGTATTGTGTCCAGTTCTGGGCACCGCATTTCAAGAAAGATGTGGAGAAATTGGAAAGGGTCCAGAGAAGAGCAACAAGAATGATTAAAGGTCTTGAGAACATGACCTATGAAGGAAGGCTGAAAGGATTGGGTTTGTTTAGTTTGGAAAAGAGAAGACTGAGAGGGGACATGATAGCAGTTTTCAGGTATCTAAAAGGGTGTCATAAGGAGGAGGGAGAAAACTTGTTCACCTTAGCCTCTGAGGATAGAACAAGAAGCAACGGGCTTAAACTGCAGCAAGGGAGGTCTAGGTTGGACATTAGGAAAAAGTTCCTAACTGTCAGGGTGGTTAAACACTGGAATAAATTGCCTAGGGAGGTTGTGGAATCTCCATCTCTGGAGATATTTAAGAGTAGGTTAGATAAATGTCTATCAGGGATGGTCTAGACAGTATTTGGTCCTGCCATGCGGGCAGGGGACTGGACTCGATGACCTCTCGAGGTCCCTTCCAGTCCTAGAATCTATGAATCTATGAATCTATGTGCCCAGGGAGCGAGGTCTCACCGTTCCCAGAAGTACCGGAGTGTCGGTGTTCTGGGAATGCGTGAGCAGCCACCCTATACCGCCGCCTCACCTCCTGCAAGTGCCCAATATGTGCTGTAGGGCCAGAGAGTTGCCGCCCATCCCACTGGGCTGGAAGCTGCCGAGCTGGAAATGCCAGCGGCTCTGCTAGAATCCCTCACCTCCTGCGAGAAGAACTATAGTCCCGGACACCGTTAGCAGCGTTGCCAACTCTCATGACGAATGATTTTACCATTCACCTCATGACATTTGCAGCCCTTGAAGCCCTTGCTCCTGGAGGCAAGTGGTTACATGGGACTCAGCTTTCATTTAAGAAAAGCAAGCAAGCAGGTTCCTAACCTTCACAGTTGCAAAAAAAAAAAGCCTGAAAATGCGAACCAAGTCACCCTAATAAAGGCTCAGAAGGCAAAGAAAAAGAACCTCGTGATTTTTAAATCAATATTGTTATTTTTGGGAGCCCAACATGATTGGTTAATGCTTGGAGTTGGCGATCCTGCGTATAGCCCCACAAACCTGTTTGCTTCATGCTAAAATTTAGTTGTTATTTGGGACCAGAAAGAGTGTGTCTATACTGCAAAAGAACACTCGTGGCAGCAAGTGTCAGAGCCCTGGTCAACTGTTTTGGGCTCATGGGGCTGACACTAAAGGGCTGAAAATAGCAATGCAGATGCTCCGCTCGGGTTCTGAGACCCACCTGCCTTGCCAAGTTTTCAGAGCCCAAGTAGGAACATCTACACTGCCACTTTTAGCCCCATAACATGAGCCAAAGTCAGTTGACCTGGGCTCTGAGAATTGTTGCTGTGGTTTTTTTTTTGCTGTGTAGACATATCCAGAGAGCCACTTGCCACCTGGAATTTCCCACAGGGTCCCCTAATTTAATCCACATGAGATCCCGCAAACAAGATTTATGAGACACATAATAGGCCTCAATCATTTTCATCAGATTTTCAAGAGAAAAGAATGTTTACTACATAGGCTAACAAATGTATTGGACTCAGATTTTCAATCCAGTATAATCTGTTATGTGATATGGGAGGCATTTGTATCCAGAGGTTAGGTAAGGTTCAGGTTTGGTGCTAAACAAAGGCATCAGGTTGAGTTCATAGTGGATGGTGCCAAATTCTCACCAGAAAGTTTTATGAGATCTTGGCCATATACTGTATAGGAATCTTGCAAGCTCAGCTGCAATTTGCAAGATTTTCACCATTCTGGGCAATAGCTAAACTGGATCCAGGAAACAGGACTTTTCTGGTTTTGCATCTAAACTGGACTAGAAACTATATGTGACCACATAGCAGTGGGTTTGATTCTGGCAACTCAGATCCAAAATGCCTCCCAGAATTCCAAGCACGGAGAGGAAGGATGGCTCAGTTGTTAGGGTGCTAGCCTAGGAGACTGGCTTTAATTCTTTGCTCTACCAGAAACTTCCTGTGTGATCCAGGGTAAGTTACGTAGCCTTTCTGGGTATGTCTACACTGCAATAAAAGACTCCTGGCTGTGGCTGACCCAGGTCAGCTGGCTCAGGCTCACAGGGTTCTGGCTGCTGGGCTAGAAATTGCAGGGTAGACATTTGGGCTTCGGACGGAGCCCGGGATCTGAAACCCTGCGAGGTGAGTGGATCTCACAGTCCAGGCTCCAGCTGGAGCCCAAACAACTATGCTGCAATTATTCTCTCAGCAGCCCGAGCTTTGCAAGCCCAAGTCAATTGGCCCAGCCTCTGAGACCTGGTGCCACATTTTTTTTATTGCCGTGTAGACATACCCTGTATGTTACCCTCTGCGACTTAGTTCCCCATCTGCGACATGGGGATACACTGCCTTTTCTCAGAGGAGTGTTGTGAAGCTAGATGAGTTATCGATTGTGAAGTGTTCAGATACTACAGGATTGGGAGTCAGGTAAGATTTCTGAGTTGAGGGGATTGAGCCTGGGCCATCTCGAATTATGATAGAAACACACAAAAAGTTTAAAATTAGGGGGGAAAGAATTGTTTCTAATGCATACAAAGCTTGATTTACAAAAATACAGTTGTTACACCATGCCCATCACGGCATATTTGATACTGTGTAGCTGGAACTCAGGAGCAGAGTCCACTCAGCAGAATTAAAGTCTGGCATTATATGATGAATGTGGGTAGACATCCCATATCTAACCTGCAGAGAGCACAAAGGAAAGACTGCAGCAGCAGCAGCTTGACTTGAGTTGGCAAACTCCCAGTAGGGCTGGAGCACACAGTGCAATCTGATCCAGTTTGCCCGCAATGGGTTTTTAGTGGGGGGAAATACACTGTTAAAATGAATTCATTCTGGGTTGGAGAAAAGACTGAAATAAAAGTCCAGATCTAACCACCCCCGGACGTAAGAGCCCAACCAAGCCCTGTGCTCCAGCGAATAGAGCATAGAACTAGGAGTCAGACACTCTGGGTTCTAGTAGCAGCACTTCAGCTGGCTTTTTGGGTGACCTTGGATATTTCACTTAACTTCTCCATGGCTTGGATCTGTAAACTGGAGCTGTGACACTAACAGCACTAACAGATATGAGGGACGAGTTCCAGGGGCAGGCAAGCAGCATGTTTGCCCTGGGTGCCATCTTCTAGAGTGCTGATGAATAGGAGCCAGGACTGGGAGTCAGAAAACTTGGTTCTAGGCCCATCTCTACTATTAACTGCTGCATAAGCTTGGCCAAGTCACTTCGCTGTTTTCTGTCCCACCCATTGGTTATTTAGATTATAACCTTTTGGGGGGCAGGACTGCCGTGTGTACAGAACACTGGACAGGGAACCTGGGTTCTATTCCTGGCTCTGCCACTTGCCTGCTGGGTGACCTTGGGCAAGTCGCTTCAGCTTTCTGTGCCTCAGTTTCCCCATCTGTAAAAGAATGAGACTGACCTCCTTTGTAAAGTGCTTTGAGACCTACTGATGAAAAGCATTAGGTGAGAGCAAGGCATTATTATTAGTAGGCGTTTGTACAATCCCTAACACAATGGGGCCTCAACCTAGGCTCTAGGCACTAATAATAAATAATACCATAAGAACAGCCATATTGCATCAGGCCAATGGTCTGTCTAGCCCTGCATCCTGGCTTCTGACAGTGGCTAGTGCCAGATGCTTCAGAGTCAGGGGAAATGAATAGAACAGGACAATTTCTGTCATCCAGTCCCAGCTTCTGGCAGTTGGAGGTTTAGGGACACATGGAGCATGGGGTTGCATCCCAGCCTATTTTGGCTAAGAGCCGTTGATGGACCTGTCCTCCATGAACTCATCTAGTTCTTTTTTTAACCCAATTATACGCTGGGCCTTCACAACATCCCCTGGCAACAAATTCCACAGGTTGACTGTAGAATTAGGTTGTTAATAACATAAGCATTGGCCAGGTATTTTGAGGTGACAAAAATTCCATGCAGGCTAATTAGATATGATTTTTTTCAGATGGCCTCCTCTCTGTATAGTGAACCAAACCAGGTCCTTAGAGCCAAACACCACCCAAACTCCAGGGAGTTTATAATCCAGGTTTTCAAACCAGATCCACATTTTGGAGCATGAGTCCTATATGGCACTTAGATTTTGCTAAAATCAATTTGTGGAAATATTAGAGGAAGTGTCTCCAATCAGAAAAATATTCAGGTCTATTCACAACCTATGATAAGGCACCATGAGATGAGAACCTAGTTTTGCACATACAAAATTATTATTTATTTGTATTACAGTAATACCTACAGGCCCCAAATGAGATTGTGCTAAGTCAGGCTTGTCCAACGTATGGCCCATAGGCCAGCCTTAGCCTGTATGATATATCTACGTGGCCTGCATGACACATTCAGATTTTTTTTTTAAAGTACGTTTCTAGTTCTCATTCCTGCAGAGAGGGAACCTCCTAAATACGAAACGAGTACAAAATGAGTCTGCAGACAGACGGAAACAGGTTTTCAGGGTGGATCTTGGGCCTACCCTGTTTATCATTTTTATCAATGATCTGGAAGAAAATAGAAAATCGTCACTAAGAAAGTTTGAAGATGACACAGAAATCGGGGGAGGGGTAAATAATGAAGAGGCCAGGTCACAGATACAGAGCGACCTGGTTCACTTGGTAAGCTGGGCACAAAGCAAACAGTGTGTGTTTTAATACAGCTAAATGTAAATGTATCCATTACAGGATGGGGGAACTGGCTCCTGGGAAGCAATGACTGCACAAGATGAAATTGTATTAGCAGAACTATGTTAGAAAAATTACCAGGTCAGGGGTTTGGCTCATTGTCAGAATCAGAGTCAGCCTCCAGGCCTCATCGGTCCACATGAGGGGATGTCATGGAGAATCTCAGTCTTTAGTCCTTGTCTTTGTAAAGAGCGTTGAAAATGCAAAGCAATATAACCTGATGTAAACTGAGCACTAGAGTTGGAAGTTTATCAATGATTTTCCCTAAAGATCCCCGTTCACTCACATTCCCTACTGCAGCCACATAGTGCTGTCTTTTAAGGATAGGGAAACCCTGGTCACAGAGCCTTCTGAGTTTTTTGGGGACATCAGCTCAGTGTATGGCAGCGGGAGACTACTGACATCACCTTGGTCTACAATCTAGCTCAGCAAGGTCTTCAGATCAATGGCAACTGTTTGAGTAAGGCGGGAGCAGGTCTGCAGTAATTAACAACTTAACACAGGGAAACATGCTTCAATGATTGGGAAGCATCTGTTTGATCCGTGCCAGTGTTTATACTCTGTACGTGCACTGACCTTTACAAGGAAGCTAATATTACAGCTCTGATTCAGCATATTTTGACCTGCATTTTTTTTTTTTACCACTCCTTGATGCTAGTCTTACGTAAGTCAGTTTCCGACTCTATTTTCTCTAACCTTAAAAAGAGATCCTGGTAGTTTTAAATCTCATGCCAAGAGTTCATTGCTTCCTAGCCAGATCGTTTGTGTAGTATTGCGGTGCGCTGTTTAAAAGCTGCTGTGTTTCACCCTATTCTAGCCTTGGGCTGTGTCACTGCTCTGTGCCTCAGTTTACCCATCTATAAAATGGAGATAATAATGCCTACCTCGCATGTGGTGCGAGCATTAACCATGACCCCCTGACACAGTGCTGGACACTATGTACCCCTGTCTATACTGATTGCAAAGTTGTGGTCAACATCGTGTTAGTTAACACAGCTCCTTGAGTCCACGTTCTAACTTGATGTCGTGTTCTAGTGAGGACAAGGCCTTGGAGTTATCCTTGTTCTCCTCTTTCAGCCTCATCAAAGAGGCACTAGTGGAAAAGGAGGAGCTGGAGTCAAAGAGCCAAGAGTTATGCTGTGTCTACACTGGCACTTTTGTCACGCAGGGGTGTGAAAAAACACACCATTGTAAGGCGCACTGTGTAGACATAGCCTCCCTGCTTCCAGGAGAAGAGGTAAAGGATTTGAAAGGCTGGACTTTGCTCTTATATATCCTTTGTCTTTCACCGTTCTTTAGATGGCGCCATAGCACTGACAATATGGAATGTTTGGCAGGATGGCAGAAGTGGGCGATGAATGATGATATTCATGTATATTATCATAATACTTATTATTTATGTTCACGATAGGGTATGAACCCCACACAGAGGCGGATTATGGTTCTGTGGGGCCTTGGGCCAGAGCAAGTGGGGGCCCCTCCCCACCCCTGCAGTCCTCCCTGGCGCTCCTGCTGGGGAAATGGGGTCAGGGCGCAGGGGCTTGCCCCGCTCCACTCTGTGCTCCTGCTGGGGTGCGGGGTCAGGGAGCACCAGGCGGAGCAGGGCAAGCCCCTGCACCCTGACCCCACTCCCCAGCAGGAGTGCCGGGTGAGTTAGGCCACAGGGGTGCCCATTTTTCCAGGGCCCCCCAATTGGCCGGGGCCCCTGTGCACGGGCCCCATCGGCCTCGTGGCTAATCTGCCACTGACCCCACAGAGGCCCTGAAGGTGTTCATGTGGGCCTAAGAGGCCAATTATGGTACCTGGCTGCACTTGAGGGAGAACAAGGTTTAACTAATCATGAAGCCCAGCAGGGTAGGAGTGGGCTGGTTAGTATAAAGCAGGGGTAGGCAACCTATGGCACGTGTGCCGAAGGCCACACGCAAGCTGATTTTCAGTGGCACTCACACTGCCCGGGTCCTGGCCACCGGTCCGGGGGGCTCTGCATTTTAATTTAATTTTAAATGAAGCTTCTTAAACATTTTAAAAACCTTATTTACTTTACATACAACAATAGTTCAGTGATATATTATAGACTTCTAGAAAGAGACCTTCTAAAAACGTTAAAATGTATGACTGGCACGCGAAACCTTAAATCAGAGTGAATAAATGAAGACTCGGCACATCACTTCTGAAAGGTTGCTGACCCCTGGTATAAAGCCAGGAAGCTGAGGGTAGAAGAGAGCTTGAGGGACTGGGACTGGGGTGGTCCCTGGCTACTTTAGTTGAGATCTGGGGCTTGGAACTCTGGGGTGGCTGAACAGAGCTGGAAATACAGACTGAGAGGGGAAAGGCTGGTAGTTATGTTGGAAAATGAAGGAGAAGAAGCAAGGGATGAGGAATGGCTTCAGAGTAGGAAGATGGGGGGGGAGAGGAAGAATAGAAAGATCTGTCCCTGAAGAAGAGGAAGCAGACAGATAGGGGTAGAAAAAAGAGGAAGAAAAGGGACTGACATCTTATATTTATCTAATTGTTAGCTGAAAACAGCAGGATAAATTAGGTGAAGTATCAGCTCTATTAAGAGCTAAAAGAATGCAGGGTGGAGATTTATTAGTAGAATGTGCACATAAGGGAGAGACTGAGAAACTTCTTAAACATACAATCTTAGGGAAAATTAAAGTAATTTTCCAGCTACCTAAATTTATGATGGAAGCCAGAGGGAAAATGTATGGGGTTCCCCAGGCTGCAGATGAAATGAAAAGTGGTATAGTGAGGACCAAGTGCTATTTGAGTGATTAATTAGCAGGAGCCAGGAAGAATACAAAAACCATCCACGGCCTTCTCAGTAACATTTAAAGGTGCAATGCTACCTGATAAGGCTAATAGAGATCAACTCCTCTAGGTTAAACTGTATATCCTGGCCCCTGGGAGATGTTATAAAGGTCTCAGGCTTAGGCAGGTGGCAGCTGTTTGTAAGGGGAAAAGGAGATGTGGTAAAGGCAGAGGTGAAAGTAAGCCAGTCCGGTACGGCGTACCGGCAAGAGCCAGTACGCCGTGCCGGACTGGACCGGCTTCCGCAGCGGTGATTTAAAGGGCCTGGTGCTCCTGCTGCTGCAGGGAGCCCCGGGCCCCTTAAATCCCCGGCAGCCGGGCTCCCACGGGGGTTTAAAGGGCCTGGAGCTCTGTGGCGGCCGGAGCCCTGGGCCCTTTAATTCGCCCCTGAGCCCCGGGGCTCCCAGCCGCCTCTGCAGCTGGTAGCTCCGGGGTGATTTAAAGGCCCTGGGGCTCCCAGCCCCAGCCGGAGCCCCAGGGCCTTTAAATCTTGAAAGGCCCCGCCTCTTCCGGTTGAGGCCACACCGCCGCTCAGGGCTCCGGCGTACCGGTAAGTCCTTTAAGTTACTTTCACCCCTGGGTAAAGGTGGAGGGGAATGCTTGTTTGAGCCCTGTGTGGAAGGAACAAAACTAAAATGCAGCAATCGTGGAGATAAGCACAGTGCCGCATATCAAGTGTGTGTGACAGCGGAATGAGCTAGAGAGAGAGAAAATTAAAACTACCCACAAAATATCCTATGCAGAAACTACCAAAAGATATTCACAGTGGAATGGGGAGACGGAGGAGCATGCCAGTGAGGGAAAAGAGCTACTGGTACAATGACATGAAGATCAACAGTCCCCGACTGAGGTGTCCATAGAAGAGGTTTTAGAACTAATTGATAAATTAAACAGTAATAAGTCACCAGGACCAGCTGGGATTCACCCAGGAGTTCTGAAGGAATTCAAATATGAAATTGCAGAACTACTAACTGTGGTATGTAACCTACCATTTAAATTTGCCATTGTATCACATGACTGGAGGATAGCTAATGTGACACCAATTTTCAAAAAAGGCTCCAGAGGTGATCCTGGCAATTATAGGCCAG
>NW_020665349.1:3753607-3763693 GCF_002925995.2 Terrapene triunguis
GGGTATGTCTACACTACAGGATTAATCCGAATTTAGATAATTCGAATTTGGGAAACAGGTTGTATAAATTCGATTGTGCGCGGCCACACTAAGCACCTTAATTCGGTTTTAAACCACATTAATTCGGTGGTGTGCGGCCACACTACCCCATTAACTTAAACACAGTAATTCGGTGGTGTGCGTCCACACTAACCCTAATTCGAATTAACAAAATCGATTTAGGCTCTACTCCGTTCGTCGAGGTGGAGTACAGAAATCGATTTAAAGGGCCCTTTAATTCGAATTAACTGGCTCTGTAGTGTGGACGGGTGAAGGGTTAATTCGGATTAAGGCAGCTAAATCCGAATTAAAGTCCTAGTGTAGACCAGGCCTATGTGACCTTTGGGTGAGTGATTTAGTCTCTGTGTGCCACAGTTCCCCATCTGTACTGTGGGGGTGACAACTCTATTCTACCTTATCAGGGGTTGTGTGGATAAAGACACTAAAAATGTGTGAGGTGCTCAAGCACTGTGGTATCCAAACACAGGCACACAACACGCACAGCTGGCCAATGCAGAAAGAAAACCAGCTAAAACCTCTCCTTGCTGTTTTTGTCTAACGTGAGTAACAGGGATCATAGTTGCTATATGTACAATAGAGCCTCAGCATTTGAAACACCAGAGTTGTGAACTGACAGGTCAACCATACACCTGATTTGGAACTGGAAGTGCGCAATCAGGCAGCAGCAGAGACACACCCCCCCCCTCAAAAAAAGAAAATACAGTACAGTGTTAAATGTAAACTATTAAAAATATAAAAGGAAAGGTTAAATAAAAAAAATGATTTGACAAGGTAAGGAAACTTGCGTGTTTCATTTAAATTAAGATGGTTAAAAGCAGCATTTTTTTTCTGCGTAGCAAAGTTTCAAAGCTGTGTTAAGTCAATGTTCAGTTGTAAACTTTTGAAAGAACCACCATAATGTTTTGTTCAGAGTTACGAACATTTCAGAGTTATGAACAACCTCAATTCCCAAGGTGTTCATAACTCTGAGGTTCTACGGTAGCAGTAATAGGGAAGGCAGTCGGAAATGACTGTTCTTTTAAAATCAGTGCCTCAGTTTCCCTCTCTTTAAATGGGGATAGCATTTATTGACCTTTCAAAGGTGTTTTTGTTTGTAAAGCACTTTTCAGATGGCTGTGGGTAAGAAGTAAAAGACATTCGATAATCTGATTGGGTATATAACTTACCTTCCCGGGGCAGTGCCAGCTTCCCCATCTCACGCTTCAACCCTCTTGTGTAAGGCAGAGAATTTCATTCAGTCTCCATGGCCCATTTAGTCCTCGTCTTTTCTGTTGAGACTACTATATAGGGGGTCTGTTGGTGCCAGTCCTGGAGGTGGCTTGGGTATTAAGGTCACTTACCCATTAGGAACTGGGCCGAGACCCACCCAACCTTGAGGTTTCTTACTGACTCTGCTTTAGTGACTCACACTTTCTCCCAGTGGCATTTGTGATCAGATCTGCACGGCTTCTAATCGGCTTGTTTATATCATCGCAGGCATTTGACAATGCAGAGGGAGACATGGAGACAGAGGAGGAGAATCAGGATCTCCCCAAGAAAGGCAAACCCCAGGGAAGGAAAAGGGCTTCAGTCCCGGATGGTGTTGTGAAACCGGTGAAACTCAGCCGGGCTGATCTGTACAAGCCGCCCACCAATGAGGAGCTGAACCAACTGAAGGAGACTGAGAACCTCTTCCATTCCAGCCTTCTCCGCCTGCAGGTCAGAAGAAGCCAGGGAGTCAAATAGGACCCACTTTGTGCTGCATTCAACCTGGTAGCCTGATTCTTTCCAGCCTGGAGTGTATGTTGGAGACTGGGGAGGCTTGGGAAGCAGCAGATGGATTACTGCACGGGGAACTGACAAGCTCCAGTCCCAGTTCGGCCCTGACTCGTGCTGCCACCTTGAGCGAGTCCCTTGACCTCTCTCCAGTTTGTATAATGGGGATAACAACATTGAGCCCCTGGCAAGGGAGGAAATTTGATGGGTTTGTTCATCTGGGGCGATTTCATTTTCAGCGGGTGAACAAATGATTCTCTCATTCTTCACCCGCAGCGTGATGGGTGGACAGTGGCGCTGGCTGAAAAATGTATGAAAATTTTGGCCAAAAAAGCCTTAATTTGGGGGGATCAGAATTTTTGAAATAGATTTTGTGCCTGAGATGGTAGTTTTCACGGTGATATGGTGATATCGCAAGACTGTTCCTGCTAGAAGCACTGCTGCTGAGCTCTCTCTATCTGCATCGAGTTTCTAGCATCGAGTGAAGTGCGGGGTCCTGAGCTTTGGATTTTGCTTCTCCTTGTGGGGTTCCGCAGTGTCACGTGGGTCAGCGCTAGGGGATCTAATTGCAGGATCAGGGCCTCCATTGGGGGAAGAAGGCGGTTGGGGAGGCCCTTGATTTTGGCTGCTGATTGGACATTGGCTTGACTTTATGAGTGAGTGCTGTACGTGTGCCTGGAATTGTGGATAGTGCACTGGGATGCCTCGGGTGTGGGTGGGACACGTTTGCCTGTTGGGGGTGGGGAGGCATTGGACGTTTTATTTGGAAGTGTGGGAATGTGCATTTGCTGTAGAATTGTAGATAGTCACAGAGCCAGATAAAACGGCCTGATGGCCTAGCGGTTTGCCTGGTGTTTACTGGCTTGGAGACCTGGGGTTCAAACCCCACGTGAACCCTGGCTGGAAAACTGAAAAGTATACACGCTAGTTATTGGGCTCAGTATAGGAGTACGTGAGTGAAATTTAATGGTCTGCGATAGACAGGAGGTCAGGATAGATGCTCTGAGCATCTCTTCTGACCTTAAACGCTCTCAGTCGAAGAGGAGCAGTTCTGAGCCACATTCTGTGCCAGCTTGATGGCTGGGGAGGCAAGCCCACACCTACCTCTAGCTCCTGGATGCTGCAGTGTCTTTTGCTGTAGCAGGGATTCTTTCCCTTCCCCCTTCCCAGCCACAGTGAAACCGATGTCAGCTGCACCCGTTTGTTCTGGCTAGGCATCAGACAAGAGCGGAACTGACACTTCGAAGTTTCAGTGCTGCTTAGGAATTAGCAGCAGCAGAGGGACCCACGTGAACCACCACTGGCCAGTGGAGGATCCCGCTTGGAGAGTAACAGTTGGTATTTGGTATCATGCAACCATCTTCCCCATATGTCCAGGTGCTGGAGAAAGCTCCCTGGCATAGAGGAGTCATTGAGAGGGACTGGGAGTTCCCCTGTCTCGCCCTGCGGAGAGCGTTGCCCTCTGGTCCAGGCTGGGAATACCCATCGGAGCTGGATAAAAGTCCGCAGTGATTTCCATTGCTGAGGCTTCCCTTTATGGTCTCCCCTTCTCTCTGCAGATCGAGGAGCTGCTGAAGGAGGTGAAGCTAAAGGAGAAGAAGAAGCAGAAGATTGATGCCTTCCTCCACGAAATCAATACCCTGTTGAGTGCTGTCCCGGAGACCCCGGAAACCGATGTATGTCCTGGGGCGGCCGGGGGAGGCAACGGGGCTGTCTGCTTAACAACGAGCTGTGCTAGCAACGAGCCACTTCCCACTGGCTTTGCCTTTTGCGTTTCACGCCTGGTGTTTATGACTCAGCCGAGTGGTGCAGCCGTCCCAACCCCTGCTGGATGTACTGCCACTCCCCCTCCGGAGCATGTTTCTGGGGTGCATAGATCCTGCCATCCCCACCCTGTAGCTGTAAGGTCCATGGATATCATGGCTGGGATGTGTAGACAGAGAATACAGGAGAGAGGACTGTGAAGCGGGGGTGGGAATCCCTGCAGGACCCGTTTCCAGCCACTGAGTTACGGCCTTTGGTTCAGGGTCCTACGCTCCCCCTTTGATGCTCTGAGCA
Organism: Terrapene triunguis; assembly: GCF_002925995.2. Lineage (NCBI taxonomy): Eukaryota > Metazoa > Chordata > Testudines > Emydidae > Terrapene > Terrapene triunguis. The sequence continues at coordinate 3,757,481 of NW_020665349.1, forward strand.
GTATTTTGGTGGGTGGCAGAGTCCCAGTTCACTTGGCAGAGCCCTGCTACCGGTAGTAGCTGGGTGAGCTCAGCCGCTGCGGGGAGCCGGAGCATGGACTGTCCTTCACCCCTCCCTGCCTTTCACAGCTCGCCGACCAGACCTGGCTCCCAAAGGACGTGAAGGTTCCGTTCCTCCAGGTGCCTTTCAGCGTGAAGGGGAAGTTCCGCTTCCTGCCGCCAGCCGCGGTGACGGTGGTGGGGAGCTACCTGCTGGGCACATGCATCAAGCCGGAGATCAACGTGGACGTGGCAGTGACGATGCCCCGGGTGAGTCCAAGCATGCCTGGCAGGCGTGGGGTTGGTGTGGTGCCATGGCTGAGCCTGCGACCTCCCGTGCTCCACGGCCGGTGTCTTCTCCTATAGAAGCTTAACGCTGAGTGCTATCACAGGGTAAAGATGCCCAGTGCATGCAGCCCCCGGTTTCTCTATCTAATGTGCCAGGCTTACCGTTCTAGGGCTTAGATCAGGTGATGCATCGTCTCAGGCCTTGCTTTGTGCCAGAAGTTGTTAAGGGAGTTGGACCTCATCCCATGGCGACTCCATTGTCCCCGCTCCTCTCAGTCTAACCAGATCAAAGCTTCCTGCTGCTTGATTTCCAGCGCAATTGAAGAAACAACCTGTCCCCTTCTCCTGTCTGCTCCCTCTGCCTGGGTAGGGACTGGGCCTTTTCTTTAACGTCAGTGAGTTTAGATGCAGTCTGGCTTCCTTAGCCACCATGCGGCCTGCCCTTGGTCTGCTCCTGAGCCTGTGTCGAAGAGCAGGTGAAGCCTTTGCACCATTCACCTGCACTTGTAGTAGGTTATATGCCAAGAACTCGCATAAGAGCGCTTTCCGTGCCAGGACTTCCTGTCCTTCTTTTCAGCTCACTCCTCAGAACCACTAGGCCTTTTATATGCCTGGCTTTCAGCTAAAGTGACCCACCTGGGCTGGCTGTCAGGGTGAGTCAGCAGAATAGCTCTGCACTTCCCTGCAGGAGGCATGCGGTCTGCTAATGCTTGGCAGGCTGGTTGCAGTTTGCTGGCACTGTTAGAGCTGGAGCGGATGGCTCTGTGTTCTGCAGTGCTGTTTCTCTGGTTGTCACCTTCTCACCCCAGAGGTGGCTGCATGTCTGCAGTGGAGTGAAGGGCATGTGTGTTGGGCTGAACTGGGCTCTGGAAGCATCAGAGATGATTCCTCTGTCCCCCTTCTTGCTCAGGCAATCCTCCAGGACAAAGACAACCTGAACCAGCGATACCACCGGAAGAGAGCTCTGTACCTGGCCCACATTGCTCAGCACCTCTCCAAGGAAAAGCTCTTTGGCAGCGTGAGATTCACGTACATGAACAGCAACCATCTCAAGCCGATACTGCTCCTAAAGCCTCAAGGTACCATGTCTGTGAACTCCCCACCCATCCCTCACTCCCCTAGGGCCCCCTGATCCCCGGGGCTCTTGTCAGTGAAGTTGCATAGCTCGACCAGCGGGTGGCGCCATCACATCAAGCAATGCCAGTTCTGTGTGCATGCTGCAACCCCCCCCACATCACTGGCAGGGCTGTGCCCAAGGGTCTGACACTGGTACCTGTGTGCACAGGACATGGGGCTGGGGAGAAAACTGGCCTGGAGTCGTTGCATCGCTCTGGGAGCCGGGCTTGGACTCCTGGCCTCACAGGCTTGGGCGATCAACAGGAACTGGCAGTGCAGAGACACTACTGGGAGCAGGTTTCTCTGGGGGCTAAAGGCTTTGGAAGTAGCCCAGGCACCCGGGCAAAGCACTTGGGGGTGAGGAATGGGCCTTCCAACGTCATCCTGGGTCCTCCCGGAGATAGGAGTCTGTTTGGCTGCATTAACAAAGGGCTGGAGAACAGTAGGGACTCCAGTGAAATGCCACGCGTGCAGCACTGATGCACCCTGTCCGGTCCCCCTTATGTCAGTGTTTGTGCAGTGCCCTCTGTGCCCATAGCGCTTTCCAGGCCAGCTGGAAAAGGCCCAGGTTAATCCTAGGGGTGGGCCGCCGCTGCTGGATGTGGTGCTCGCTGCCGGGCGTCGCGTCGGCCATGGATCGCGAGAGTCAGGCAAAGGGAGAGTCGGGGGCGATGGACGGAGCATTGGGGGGCGGGGGGAGAGGGTGCTAGGAAAGGGGAATGAGAGACGCATTGTTCTGCGGCTTCCCTCGACCGCTCCCGGGGATATGAGTTCGGGGTGGCTGGAGACATGGGCAGGGGCGACTAGGCAGGGTTATCGTCAGCTCTGTTGATTCATCGTCCTCGTTACTGATAATGTCTCCGTCTCCTGCTGGGAGCTCTATGGAGTAAAAGGGAAAGGCTGGTGCTCTCGTCCCTCCAAGGAGAAGGGGGTGGTGGCCCCTTCCTGGGTTAATCCCTCCTCCCCCCCCCCCGTGTCATTCTCTCTGACCTCACTTCACCATGGTGCTTGCAGGTAAAGATGAGAAGCTGGTGACAGTCCGGCTCTACGCCTGTCCCACCCCCGGCTTCTTTAAGCCCAGCCGCTTGTACCCCAGTAAGAACAACGTCCGGACGGCCTGGTTCCTGGAGCAGGGCTCCCCCGGAGAAGGTAGGGCCGGGGCATGCAGAGCAGCGTTGTGGCTTGGGGTGTGCTGGGACGCCCAGACAGCTCAGCGGGAGCTGGGTGCATGGCTGATCCTGGGATAGAGGCCATCGGGGAAGGGGAGCAGAATTTCCTGCAGAGTGGGGTCATGGTGGAGCCAGCAGCAGAGAGAGGGAATGTGTATGTGGGTTTCTCGCTCCCTGCAGGGTCTCTGCACCCATCAGCATTCCCTGCTGGATCCTGTCTGGGTCCTGCTCGGTACACCCCATATAGGGGCATCGAGTCACCGGAGGATCTGCCCTTGCGTTGCACCGTTCCCTTTCCCTGCTTGCTGCAGTCTGGCTAAGACCTTCCCCCACCCTGATGGGGAAATAGCAATTTGCTGCTCCCACCCCACAAAGCTGGGAAGGCAGGTAGGGGAGCCTGCAAGGCAGCACCAGCTACCGTCTGCAGCCAGCCCCCGCTGCAGTGCTCTGCTGCAAGGGGCGGCACGTTCTGCAGCCAGCCCCTCGTGGCGCTGGGAGCCTCTAACTGGGAAGGATGCGGAGGGTTGGATTGGGTTAAAAGTGCCGGTAACTCGTCTGATTGGATCGGGCTGCCTTGTTCCCTCCCCAGGAGCCGCCGAGCCCCCCACTCCTCACTACAACAACTCCATCCTCTGCGACACGGGGCTGGAGTCCAACCTGCTCTTCCTCGCCGGTGCTGGCGCCGACTTCCCCGGCATGAGGGACGGAGTCACCCTCCTCAAAGTCTGGCTGCACCAGCGGGAGCTCGACAAGGTAGCCTCGTCGGGGGTGGGCTGGCCTGCTCAGCTCTGCCCCGCCCCTTCGACCCCAGTGCGTGTGTGGGGCCTGGCCTCTTTTATTCCCACATGAGGTGTGGGGAAGGGACGGAGACGCATTGTCCCCGGCCCGCTCTGCCTTTGGTGTGTGTGTGGGAGGCGCACCAGCCTGGTATGCTCCCTGCTGATCTCCAGTAGCTCCCTCCTGCCCCCGGGTCCTTGCTCTGTAGATAGGAATGGAGGGTGTGCAGGGTCACTGCTCCATTGAGGCTGAGCTGCCTGGTCCCTCAAGATCCCCATGATGCTCGATTCAGACTAGTCCAAGCGATTGGTTCGCTCCCCTGGCTGGGGAAGTGTGAACTGCAGGGTGTTGCCCTGGGGCAGGCAGGGCCTCAGCCCGCCCTCTGTCTGCAGTCAGGGTCCAGTGGCAGTCTCTGGCGTCAGCGCCCGGCCCTGCCACGTTCCCTTGCTGGCTCCCTGGGGAAGGGGTTTTGGAGTCATGGGGGATGAAAGGCGCTTAGATCCCTGGAGCGGTCCAAGACACAAGGGCACCCGTGCCGGCTGGGTGAAGAGCAGCAGAAGCTGGCGTCGTTACTCAGCTGAGCCTGGCACTGCAGGGAATCAGGCTGCGTGCTCTCGGGCTCTGTGGAGTGGCCTGTGACTCCAGGGCAGGCCTGGAGCTTGCCCTAGCTCTGTGTCTTGTCTTCCAACAGGGCTTGGGGTGTCTCAACGGCTTCATGGCCTCCATGCTGGTTGCCTACCTGCTGGCCAAGCACAAGATCAGCCAGGGGATGAGCGGCTACCAGGTGCTGAGGAGCGTTTTGCAGTTCCTGGGTGAGCTCCCTGATGGCTCTCGGGGCAGGAAAGGTGGCGTTGGCAGCACCTTTGGCCTGGATCACAGCTGAGCCTAGAACCCAACGGTGTAAGGCTGGTGCATAAATCTCTGTGCGCCGCGCAGCCCTGGCTGGGCTTGGAGGGGCCCGGAGGACAGACATGCCTCTGTCCTTGTAGGATCCCCAGTTAAATGTCCTATGGCAGACAGGTAAATCCTGAACAAGACCAGCCAGATCCTCTGTAGCCCCCACCCTGGGGTGAAGGCAGGATGATGCCCTGTGATTTGAGCGCGCGCTCGCTCTCTCTCTCTCGCTCGCTCGCTCGAGAGAAACCACGACAGTCCTGTTGATTTGTGATGGTCTGGAAACTTGCAGCAAAATGCAGCCTAGAGCCTCGCCCTCAGAGTTAAATGGCTGTACAGGGAGAGTATTTTACAGCCCAGTCCCGGGTTGCGGTAGGATAGACTCCCCCCAGCACAGAGAACTGACCCTTTCTTCGTTCGCAGCTACCACAGATCTGAGTGCAGCTGGGATCAGCCTGTCGAAGGACACAGATAACTCGCTGGTAAGGAGCAAGTGTGGCCCCCGGCAGCATGGTCTGGTGGCTAGGGCGGGGTAGGGACTCCTGGGTTCTGTTGTTGGCTCCGCTGTTGACTCAGCGTTGACTCAGTCACTGAACTGCCATGCCTTCGTCTTCTCTGTCCAGTGATGCAAATACTCCCCTGCCCACTGTGCTGCGCGGGTGGATGGCCTGCGCGGCACATGGGCTGTGCTCCGCGTTTGCGAGTCGCTGTTACTCTACAGCGGCTGGGCAGCGCAGAGTCTGTTGCTGCACATATCTCGGTGGGTGCTAAGCCGCATGCTCTCTCTTCCAGCCCACCCTGGCCGACTTCCACCAGGCGTTCGAAGTGGTCTTTGTGGACCCCTCGGGGTTGGTGAACCTCTGCGCTGACATGACCGCTAGCAAGTACAAGCAGGTACCGGCAGTGTTACTGATGGGCATCCACATAGTCCCGCCTCTCTCGGTTTCCTCCCCAAGGCTCCCGCTGCCTGCTGTTTCCAGGCTGGTCTTGCCACGTGGCTTTGTCCTGGCACAGGCCTGTTGTTTGGTACCAGGAGTCAATGTCCCCTTGCCTGGGACGCCCCTTCCCCTTTTAGAGTCAGAGGCTTTTCTATCCCAGCCATGGTGTATTACGGACAAGCAAGCGTAGGAAGGATGTAGCTTGTGCATTGGCCGTTGGTGCTGTGTCCTGCCCAGCAAGCTAAGCAGGGTAAGGCCCTGTGTGTGCTGGGATGGGAGACCTCAGAGGGACGGGGTTCTGTAGGTGGTGCTCTTCCTATCAAGTGAGAGCTGAGCTAGTGTCCCAGCATGGTCTAGAGTTAGCTGTGCAGCTTAAAGTGCTGTCTTCAGAGACCGTGTAGAACCAGGCTCTCTGCCTGCTTGTGCTCACTGGAGACCCTTGGGTACTTTTCACAGGAGCTGGGATCCGAGTATGAACATCTACCTTCTTATCCCTCCAGGGATGCAGGATTCTTCCTCCTAAACCGTTGTGTTCTCTTCTATTCTATGTCGGTTTTCATATCACCGTAGCAACTGAGAGCCTTCCAGTAGCGCACTAAGCAATGCGACTAGCACGTCGTATGTTGGCTGGTCTCTTGTCCTCTCCCAAGAGGGAGGAATGTGTGTGGTGGAGTGTCTTGTTTTGGTTGTTGCTGCTGCTAAATGCACCTTTTTGCTGTGTGTGCCGAGCCAGGCGGCTGCGAGCTTGCTAATGGGGCTCTAGCCTGCTGTCCTGTGACCCTTAACCCCTTGACAAGGGAGTGGGGCTAACTCAGGGAGAACAGGGGGTTCAGAAGCCAGCTCCAAAGTGACCGGAGGAGCTAGCGGGCAGGGGTTTTGTGAGGGAGTTCTCCAGGTGAAGGAGGAGCGACTGTGTGACCCTTGGGGTGAGTTTGTCTGGGTGTGTTTGTGTGTGTGTGTGTGTGTGTGTGTGTGTGTGTGTGTGTGTGTGTG
>NW_020665349.1:3763703-3813964 GCF_002925995.2 Terrapene triunguis
TGTGTGTGTGTGTGTGTGTGTGTGTGTGTGTGTGTGTGTGTGTGTGCGCGCTTGATTAAAAATGATAGTGTGGGCTGTACGCTGAGCCTAGCAGCCTGTGACAATAATGTAGGCAGAAGTCCAGTCCATTGCACCCGCATGCGGCAAGTACAGTTACCTGCTTGCATGTGCATACACTGCAAGCTGCTCATGGCCCTCAGAGACACGGGACTGTCTCTTGAGGCCGGGGCGCTGGAACAATGTGTATAGTGGGGGTGCTGAGAGTCATTGAATCAGACTGTAAACCCGCCATGTAATGGAAACCACTTCAAGCCAGGAGGTGCGGCTGCATCCCTAGTTCCAGCACCTATGCCTGAGGCCAGACTGGCTGAACTGGAGTGGCTAAGGGAGACAGAGAGGCACGTAGATGAAAAATCATGAATGGTGTGGAGATAATGACTAGAGCAGTGTTACTTACCGCTTCATGCTAATACAAGAACCAGGGGTCACCCAATGAAATTAACAGGCAGCAGGTTTAAAACCAACACAAGGAAGTATTTCTTCACCCAACGCCGTCACCCTGTGGAACTCGTTACCAGGGGATGTTGTGAAGGCCAAAAGCAAAACTAGATTTAAAAAAAGAACTGTACAAGTTCAGGGAGGATAGGCCCGTCAGTGGCCATTAGTCAAGATGGTCAGGGATGCAACCCCATGCTCCGCGTGTCCCTAAACCTCCAAATGCCAGAAGCTGGGACTGTACGACAGGGAATGGATCCCTCAAAATAGCCCTGTTCTGTTCATTGCATCTGACATTGGCCACTGTCGGAAGACCGGATCCTGGGCTAGATGAACCATTGGTCTGACCCACTATGGCCATTCTTACGTTCACGTTGGAGAATGCAGATCAAAGACTTGCTCCTTGCATTTGGAGTGGAAAGTGGTGAGGTTTGTGATAGTCCTTAGCTCCTGGGGCAGTTAATTCTGCAGTCTCTGATCATCCCGAGAGACGGTTCCGTCTCCAGCACAGACGAGCTTTACCCTTATTGGTGAGAGTTCCATTGTGCTGGAGGAGCGAAGTTGTCAGCCACGGTCTCCGTCCTGGAGCTGTAAATGGTCTTTTAGGTACCCTGGGTCCAGGCCATGGAGCACTGTATGACAAGGACCGAGACCTTAAACTTGATTAGCAATTCTAGGGGAAGCCAGCGTAGCGAGCAGAGGATGGGGGTGATGTGCTCACCCTAGCATGTGTTGCTGAGGTGACATCTGGTAGCATTTTATGCAAGTTGGATTTACCGAAGTGCTGAAGGTTTCGTGCCCAGGTATATTGCGTTGCTGTAGTCCAGTTAAACAGCTGCTTTGCTCCACCTCAGAGGTGGCTGCATTTCCGTGGTGTGGGTGAATTGATCCCTTTCTGTTGCTAGTGTTTTGTGTAAGCTGCTTTGGGTTCCTAGGGCAAAGGGCCGTTATTTAAAATTCTCTCGGTAGGTTTTTAAAGTGTATACAGGGCTGGTGAACGTCTCTAGATTAACAGCCCTGAACTCCTCGAGGCACAGAACATACTGCTACCCTCCAGGGCGATGGGAGGTTAATGTCGGGGGCCCAAAATAGCCAGCCACTGGGGAGGGGGAACTGCTGCTTTGAGCTGGCCACGCAGAGACCCCGCTGGACGGGATGAGGGATCCAGGTTCTGCTCCCCAGGCACGGCTGTTCCTGGCTCTAGCCCCGGAACTGAGTCTGATGCTTTAGAGGTGGATCTGCGAGCTCAGCACTGGAGCCTTGTGCCTTCTTCTTACTAAGCTGAATTGGCTCCAACCTGGGGTCATTTTATTTAGGGTGCCTCCTGCCCAACAGTGAGATCTGGGGCCGAGGATTGGCTGGGCTCAGAGCCAGGACTCCCTGTGGGCTCCACCCCCAGATCGGGGTGTGGGTTGCAGCTGGGCTGTAGATAACCGGGGAGCCAGGGTGCTCTCAGGCGCTGAAGGAGCTATGCTCAGCCTGCCAGTGGAATGAACTCTCCCCTACCCTCAGTTCACGACTGCCCCTCCCTCAGGTCCAGTTCGAAGCCAAGCGCTCGATGGAAGTTCTGGACGACAGAACAGTGGACGGATTCCAGCTGCTGCTCATGACCCCCAAGCCCCTGATCAGAACTTTCGACCATGTCTTCCAGTGAGTCTGGTCACCGTGGCTTGGGGACGATGTGGGGGGATCGGTCCGAGAGCAGCTGTCTGTCCCAGGCTCAGCGCGGGATCCTGGCAAAAGCGCAGCGCAGATGCGGCCCGGGTAACTCTGTGGTCATCATCCACCCTCCCAGCTGCCTCCTACTCCCCCTGCAGATCAGGGTGGCAGCCCCCTGCTCCCCCGCCTCAGATAGGGTGTGCTATGCACACATCCCAGCTGTTTGGTTTGGCTGGCCTAGGTGGCCATTTCAGGGTCTGATCTCCTCTGAGCCACGAGGGTGGGAACTCCCAGTACACACTGGGGGAGAGCTGGGAATCCCAGCTTAGCTGGTCCACGCTGTCTCAGACTTTACCTTGCCAGCTGGATGATGCTGTGTGCACTCGATCCCGTGAGTGTAGCCCAGTTCCTGGCCCGTGCCCCCCTCCCAGCATCCCTCCTACCTTGGGAGCATCCTGCCGGCACCGCTGCCTTGAAGTGGCTTGGCAGGGGGAAGCCCAGGGGCATTTCCCAAGGTGACTGAGTCTCTCTCCTCCCTCGCCGCAGCCTGAAGCACGTCTCCAAGCTGCAGGGAGCCTGCAAGAAGATGCAGCTGCTGAATGAGCTGATGGATCGAGGCGGGAACTACGTAGCTGCAGCCCTGCCCTTCGTCACCTCCCTGCTGGCGCGAGGGCTGGCCGAGAGGGTGCTGCTGCTGACGCACTCCCTGCCCCAGGCACCGCAGGTAACCTCCCCCTCCCCCTTCACAGAGCCTCCTGTGTAACGCAGCAGCTGCTTCTCTAATATCCCCCTCCTGGGGTGCCCCTTCTCCTCGGGCCTCCTGTCTCCTTCCATTGCTGTGCTGCCCGGGGAAAGGTGGGAAGGGAGAGTCCTTGCCCTGTGCCCCTCCCAGAGGGGTCTGGTTATCTTCCAGACTGCTGGTTCAACTCCTGTCCAGGGTCAAAAGTTGAACCAAACTTGTCAAAAGTTGTAGCTGTTTGCTGACCGAGACGGGTGGAGCTCCGTCCAGTTCCCTGCTGTCCTGGCTTGGTGCTCTCAGCAGAGAGGCCATGGGGATTGCATCCCCTCCTTTCCCCTCTTTCGGTGGGGTCCCTCCCAGACAGGGATTGAGACCCATTGGTGATGGTGGTAGTGAGAGAACTTGCATTGCTGGGCTGTAGCTGATCTGGATAACCAGGCCCCTGCCCGGCAGCGCTACAGCAGAGGCTGGTGGGGGCCGGGGTAGGGCTCTTGCATGGGGGAGAGCTTTTGAATACATAGCCACCCCTTCTGCCTGGCTCCAGAGAGCAGGGGTTCTGGGGAGCAGGACGGTGGGGTGGATCTACCCAGCAGAGGGGCAGTGGTGCCCGAGCAGATGCTGCTCTAGCAAAGGTGTCTCCGTTCACGCTGCATTCCCTGCTTCTCCCCAGTGGCCTATCAGTGCAGAGCCCCCGAAGCACAAGGACGCTGGACACCTGTCGTTCGGGCTCTTGCTCACCCCTGAGTTTGCCGCTAGCATTTTGGAGAAGGGACCAGAGGCAGATCGACCAGAGGTGAGGACGAGGCTGCTCCTACCCGGGGTTGGGGTGGCGCTCACATTGCAGGAGCCCCTGGTAGCCTCGCTCAGGATCCTGTCATGCTAGGTTCTGTACAAAGAGCTAACAAAGCCGGTTCCCTGGCACAAGCAGCTTACGATGCAAGTACCAGAGACAGCAGGGAGATGCGGGTGGGGGAGCAGGTGATGGCAGACGATCCTCGCGCTAAGCAATGGCCCCAGCACGCGGGCTGCCGAGCGTTGTCGGCATGGCAGCAGGGGCGAGTTAAAGGGGGGTGGAAGGAGGACGGCGTGGCGGCTTTGCGGGTGTTTACAGGGAGCACCGTCTCGGTGTAGGGGCAGGCCAGGAGGAAGCACCATGGTGCCGGAAGGGAAATTGGACACCGCGACTGGCAGCAATGGCAAAGCAGAGAGGGGAGCTGAGCCCTCGCTATCGGTTTGTGGGTGGCGATAGGAGAGGCGGAGCTAAGGCGCGGGGAGCAAGATGCAGTGCTGGAGGAGGGGACGCCAGGGGAGGGTTGCAAAGAGGGGGGGCCACGCGCTCAAAGGGATGAGTCCGGAAGAGGAGCGATGGAGCTGAACTGAGACCCTGCACCCGATCTCTTCCTCCACCCCCGGGCGGATCAGGATCGGACCCAACTCTGACATAACAGGGAAAATCCTCAGGCCTTCGAGCAGTTCCACGGGCTGGGGGGTCTCTGCTGCATCAGCTTTAGCCAGTTCCTGGGCATACGGGGGCCTGGAGCATCACTGGAATAGAGCTGGGGGCTGTGGTCACTCCCTGGCAGGCTCTTTCTGCCTACCAAGCCCCCTGTGCACCCGACTCTGCTCAGTCCATTTTAGTGGCTGCTGTGCCCCAGGGCACAATCTGAGCATCTCCTCCTCCACCCCCAGCTGATGGTTACAATTGCTATGGGCTGCATTCGAACCGCGGCCTGCTCCCCTAAGCGGTGCTCTGACCCTTCTCTCCGCAGGCGGCCGAGTTCCGGAAGTTCTGGGGGGAGAAGTCCGAGCTGAGGCGGTTCCAGGACGGCGCTATCTGCGAGGCTGTGGTGTGGGGCGCAGAAACCATGTGCCAGAAGCGCCTCATCCCTGAGCAGATTGTCAAGCACCTGCTGTGGCTGTGAGTAGGGTACGGTGGCTCCGGAGTGACCGCCGCGCTGCCTGGTCAGGGACGCTGTGGAGCGGGAGGGTCAGCTGGTGGGTTAGCCGCTGGCTGGAACTGGGTTCGCTCTGCGTGGCTGTCCCAGCTCTGGTGCGGATGGGGGTCACCCCGTGTCACATCAAGACTTACGCTGTTCTCAGACACAAGTCACTGGGCTCAGGACAGGGGTAACTGGGTGAGGTTTGAGCCTTGAGGAGGATGCCGGCAATTAGCCGCTGTTACCCCGTCGATACAGCCTGGGCTGATGGGAGGAGGGACTCCTGGATTCTATTCCTAGCTCTGCCACTGGCTCTGTGTGACCTTGGGGGGTGGGGGGCAAGTCGCCTCATCCTTTGGTGCCTCAGTTTCCTTATTTCTAAAAGGGGGATTTTACCCCCTTGTAAAGTTCTCTGAGACCTTAAGATGGCAGGTGCTGTATCCGTGCAGGGTGTTCATCCACCCAGTGCTCTGAACATCTGCAATTGGCAGTTTAGGCCTAGTGTCCAAAAACGAGACCCTCACCCTGAACTAAAAGCTTCCCTTGGCTCTATTGGTCCCTTCCAGCCCTGCCCCGCAGAGATCCGAGAACAGCAGCTGCGGCGCCACTGGCAGGTTGGGAGCTTTGGCTGTGAACCCAGCAAGCCTGTCATTCTCTGAGCTCTTCCAGCAGTTCTGAACCCAGCTCCTCTTGCTTTGGTTTGTCTTTGTAGCCATGCAGATATTCCTGAATCCTCCATCTGCTACTCAGGAGCCGTGCTGGAGTCTGTGATCAGAGCTGGGCGAGAGGTGAGGTCTTGTCTAAAATCCCAGGGTTGGCGCAGGAGGTTTCTCTCTGGGGTTTGTGGAAGGAGGCAGGGTGTGAGGGGTGTAGCTCTGGGGCTTAGGGACTCCTGGCTTGCTACTTGTGAGGTACTGAGGTTAACAAAAGGACAGGAAATGTACCTGTCTGAACGCTCAGTGAGGCCCTGAGCCGGTGCAGCAAATTCACTGGCTCTGTGGCTGTCTCATAATCCTGTCCTGCAGTTCCTCTGCTATTCCAGCCCTGAGGCTCCCCACGCAAACACCGCCTCCTGTCGCCCTCGATCCTGACCCAGAACCTTCCTGCTCTTCCAGCCGTGGGGCTCCCTGTCACCTCTTCCCCTTTCCTCTGTTCTCTCCAGGTCTGCGATTAGCTTTCCTTGCTCTGGTTCCTGTAACCTCCTTACCTTCCCCTCCACGCTCTCCAGGATTCTGCTGCTAACGTCCTCTCCAGCTGTTCAGTCCCCTCTCTCCCATCCTCCAACCTCCTGCTGGCTCCCTGTCTGTGCCCCCATCCAAGCCAAGTGCCTCATCTTCATCTTTAAGGAGCTATGTAATCTCACCATGTCCCTGCTCCTTGTGCACCTCCCAGTCTCCCTATCTCTCCTCATCATGGGAGTCCTTGGGAGATGTAGCCCAGCTGCGGAGCCCAGCCCCTAGAGGAGAACGGGCACATGAGGAAACCAAACTACAACTCCCATGAGGCACCAAACTCTCTTGATGCAGGATATCTAAATAGAAATATTTCACGTTTTAGACAGAATAACTTGATTTTGGGGTGTTTGATTTTTGTTATCAGAATTGGAAATTTTCCACAGAAAGCAGACGCTTTTTGTGGAAAAAACATCTTTTAATCAAAAATCAAATTTTCTGTTGAAAAACAGTTTAGATGGAAAACTTTCACTCAGCCCTACTGCTTGCCTTAAAAGCTATAAAAGCACCGTCGGAAGCGGTCCTGCCATGACTCTGGGGGATGGATTTGATGGGACCCATCTCTAACTTCCATAATCCAAAACAGATTTGCACGGAGCTGTTTGTTTTATCGCTAAGGCTAAGATTATGTCACGGAGATGACAGATTCTGTGATTTCCAGAGACCTCCATGACATTTTCTGCTTCAGCCCCGGGGTGGTGGAGCTGGAGCTGTCAGCCGGCGGAGGCCCCCACACCTCACTGTCGCCATGGGTGCCAGAGGCCCCCGGGGCTCCATTTTGTCCTGGTTATTTTTAGTAAAAGTCAGGGACAGGTCACGGGCTTCCGTGAATTTTTGTTTATTGCCCGTGACCTGTCCCTGACTTTTACTAAAAATAACCAGGACAAAATCTTAGGCTTACTCCTTGCCCATGAGCTCATAATGCTGCCCAGGTCCTGCTGTGGCTCGTTCTGTGGCTTCCCTTAGATGCTGCCCATGGCCCACAGTCTTCTGAGAGAAAACGTCTCCAGGTGGCTTTGGCGCTTTTCAGCGTAAGGAGCCGTAGCGCTGAGGGATCCGTGTTGCCCTTTCCATCCTCCTTGGGGGCGGCTCTCTGAGCGCTGCTAATGTTACCTCCGACCTAAGCTGTGTCCTGTGCGGGAAGGAGGCTTTTACAGCGTCCCACTTGGGATGGGAAACCACCGTAAAGCGGGTCAGTTTTGTCACCCGATAAACTGGGCAGCGTATTCCTCTGTCTCGTCCAAAGACAACTTGGATCAGCGGTGGAGAGAAACCCAATCCACACCCTGAGCCAAGCCTCCAGACCTGTTCTGTGGCCTGATCTTTATGTCCCCCGTCTCTGGCAGGGAGCAGTTGGGATGGCAGGCTAGTGCCAGGATAGAGAATAGCTCTCGCACGCTGGGGCCTGGATTTGAGGAGCTGCGAGGGTTGTGCACAGGCGGTCCAGTAACTTTCATCTACGAGTGCTGCTTCTGGGAGCTGAGCAGGAAGGAATCCAAAATGGGGCCTGGGAGCAAGGGCAGGGTGGGGGAGGGTCTTGAGGGCAGGGTTTCCTAGCCAGTAAGGCCAGAAGGTACAGTTATAATCATCTGCTCTGACCTGCTGCTTAACCCAGGCCAGCGATTCCCGTTTAGCGTGGCCTTCAAGCCTGTTGCACTGCCTGGGTACATCTACACTGGGATAAGAGCCCCTCAGCACAGCCGTGGCTGGCCTGGGTCAGCTGACTCGGGCTCTGCCTACAGAGCTAAAAATTGCCATTTAGACGTATGGGCTTGGACTGCGAAGGGGGTGGGTCTCAGAGCCTGGGCTCCAGCCTGAGCCCCAAAGTCTACACGGCAATTTTTAGCTCTGTAGCTCGCTAGCCCAGTGCCATCTAACCCGGGCTCCGAGATTTGGTGCCGCAAGCGTTTTGTTACAGTGTAGAGACCCTCCGAGGCTATGGCTCTGTATTGCCTATTTGCATGTCCCCTGCTAGCCAGGCCAGGGGACTTTGGGAACATTGGGCAATGAGAGGGAGACAGCGGAGAGAGGGTGAACAAACCGTCCTGCTCCCCTTTGTTGGGGCAGCCTTTTAAAGACTTCAATCGGCAATTACCAACTGGTCCTGCAGAGGGCACTGCTGCTTTCCCATAAAAATCAGGCATCCTATAGCTGTACGGTCCCTCTGCGTCCTTGAAATCTGTCTCTGTTCCTGTTCTTTTGTTTGGTCCAGGCCCTCTCCTGAGGGTGATGGATGGAAATCCCTCTCTCCTCTATGCTGTCTATGTGCCCATCACTGGGCTATCTAGGCACCCTCGACATTTCCTCTCCCTCCTCGGTGTTACATTCTGCAGATGCCTGTCTCCTTAGTCGTTGCTTTGCCAAGCTGTACAGGCTGGGCTCTTGTCCGTCCCACCTGTCAGCCCCCTCATCGGATGTTGCTCATCCCTGAGCAGCGCCCCCTTAGTGACTGTCTCTAGTGGTGTGGTACCCGGAATGGAATGCAACAGCTGAAATGTGCAGCGGGAGGGACTGGTGCCTCCCTTCTCCATGATACAGTGCCTCTCCCTGGTAGCTTTTCCCTTATTTGCACCTATGTTGCATTGCCCTGGACATTTCTAATTTGTTCTCTACTGGCTCTTCGTGTGTGTGTGTGTGTGTGTGTGTGTGTGTGTGTGTGTGTGTGCGCCTTACTACTTCCTCAGCTTCTCCCTTAGTGTGTACAGTATAATTCTTTGTGCTTCCTTTAGTGCCTTTTATAGGGATCTCTTCCCCTACCACTGAAAAAAGCCACTTCTGGGGTGGGACATGGCAACTGTTGAACAGCCCACAGCAGCGCTGCGCTTGGCTCCTTGTACTCCTTTCCCTCCCTGTGGTGGCAGAGAGCAGCTGCCGGTATGCAGACTGCTCCCGCTGTCCCTGGTGGTGTTGGCCTGGTGATTGCGCTTGGCAGGATGCAGAGAAGTTGGTGGGGGAACGGGTCAGTTGGCAGAGCTGCGCAGTGGGAGAAGCAGCAGGAGGGTTGCCGCTCCCTGCTGCTGTGGTTGAGGATGCCAGCCTGGTGGAGGGCAGGGGTCCCTGGTTGGTTCAGTTGCACCTGCACTTACAAAGGGGTGGCCGGGGACTGAGCACCGCCATCTGACCGCCTGGGGTGTTTTCAGCCTGCAGGGACCGGGGAGGAGGCCATGGTCAGCATCGTCCGCTCCTGTGACGACTTGAGCCGCAAGCTCTGGAACCTGGAGGGGCTGCCGCTGACCGTGACGGCCGTGCAGGGGACCCACCCGGCCCTCAGATACACGGACGTGAGTCTAACGTTGGGGGGCGATGGGAATGACTGTGCCCCCTTCACCCCCCAGCAGGCTCAGCATGGGGGGGCTGGGTAACATCCTACCCCTGGTGAGGAGCTACGTGTGATGGAGACAGGAGCTGGTAGTGGAAGGCTGGGGGCAGGGAATGGCTGCTGTGAGGTACTGGAAGGGGCTTGAGGCTGCGGCTGTCGCTTCAGACCCAGCCTGGGCAGAGGAGCCAGCCTTTCTAGGGAGCAGCGCTTGGTCCCCTTCTCCCCTCCAGGGCCTGAGCCCCCGGCCTTCACAGCACTCCCCAGTCCCTGCCCCAGGGAGCGGAAGAGCTGGTTCAGGAGGCCAACCTAGGTCTTGCATGTGGCCATAGGGAGCACTAGGCCCTAAGCCAGCCCTGGGTGGCTGGAGTTTGGATGGTGGCACCGCAGGGGTGGGCGATCCAGCACCTTGGGAGCTCTGGGAATGGTGCCCTGACTGTACCGTGATAGGGAATTGTCTCCTCCTGGTTCTGTTATTTGTACTGCAGTAATTCTCCTAGGCCCCGGTCAGGGAGAAGGCTCCACTGTGTTGGGCGCTGTACGTACGCTCGCTCACAAGCATCCTAGGAGCTGCCACAGAGGAACAGACCCAGTGGCTTTTCTCCTCTGCTGTCCTGTCTCCTGTGCAGCTTCCCCAGCCGATGACCCACCTGTGCCCTGGAGCACGAGGCTTGACTGGTGTGGTGCTGGTGTCATGCACACGGCTGCTTGCGTGGCCATGCTCTTGCTGGCTGCGATGGTCGGCACGAGTATGGCACCGTGTTTGGGAGGGACGTGCCGCCTCGCTGGATGCACCCCGCTTTCTCCAATATCACCCCATTAAACTCCAGTCTGGCTGTGTCCTAGGTCTTCCCTCCAACCCCCATGAAACCGGATTATTCGTACCACGTGAGGATCAAGGATAAGGAGTCGCTGCTTCCATTGGCTCAGAAGCCCTGCCCGGCGTATATAGCCCCAATGAAAGGTAGGATAGCAAGGAGGGGAAACTGAGGCACGGGGGAGTTGAGGGGAATAACTTGCCCAAGGTTACGTGCGAAGTCCTGCATCTGTGCTGGAGCTGGGAACCAAACCCAGGAGTCCTGGCTCCTAGTGCCTTGCTCTAGCCACTAGGCCGCCCAGCCCTCTGCACTGTGACCTGGTCTTTCACTGCTGCCCCGGGCTCACCATGTTCCTGTTGGTGCTTTAACCCCTCAGTCGTGTGCCACATGGAAGGGAGTGGCCAGTGGCCGCAGGACAAAGAAGCCATCAAACGTGTCAAAGCCGCTTTCCACCTCCGCCTGGCCGAGCTCCTCAACCAGCAGCACCAACTCCTCTGCCGGCCTGCAGCCACTCACACAGACGTGTACAAGGTACAGACAAGGGAATCTGGGGCGGGGGCAGGCAGGGATCCTTCTCTGATGGGCTGGTCTCAGGAGTCAAGGATCTTTTGTGCCTGGCTTCCTGTGAGGGAGCCAAAGGGGCTGTGGGGTGTGTACAGCGGCTGACATTGCCAGGCACAGAGCTGGGATTCTGGCTGGCGGGTCGCAGGCACCACCAGGCATGAGGCTGGCATGCAGCTCCTTTTCTTGGAAGGCTGGTCGCTGTGTGTGTTCCACTGTGGGTACGCGTGTGCCCGGAGCTGAAGAACGTTGAAAGCAGCGTCTGTTGGTTCGCACACGTGCCCTGACTCACCTTGTGCCTCTGACCAAGGAGATAAAGGGCGGGGTGGACCGACTGCCTCCCTAGTTCCTTCTCGTTGCCGCATGGTCCTGGTCATAACGTCCAGTGTCTGAAGCTTCAGCTTTATTCCTTTATCGGTGAGCACAGAGTGAGATAGCTGTAAGTAGCTTTTAGAGGTTTGAGTTTTAAAGTTTTATCTGATCATTTTTAGTGTTTTTTAGTTAGTCTCTCTCCAGGCTTGGGGAGCTCTCCTTCCACTCACCCCACCCCCATTCCCTGTTTCTGGTAGTGGGCTATACACAGGACTCTGGGCTGATCAGACCCAGGCTGGGGCAGCCCCCCATACATAGACCTGACTCAGCAAGGGGTGCCTTCTGCCATGAGTTCTGAATCAGGAGCGAAGGACTCTACCCCTGAAGATCTCTTGTTGGGGTCTTCTCAGGAGAGCAGGGAGCATTCTCATAAGCATTAGACTAAGTCTTCCTCCAAATCCACTTTGAAGAAGGCAGTCTGATTCAGCCCTGGCTAAATTGAGCAAGTGTCTAAGCCCAGCCCAAGAAAATGTAGTACGTCCTAAGTCTCAGCAGCATGACAAGAAAGCTCACAAGTCCAGGGCTCCCATCTGGCACCAGATGGCGATCCGGCAGCACTGGTACCTTGCAAACACAAGCCACCAACGGAAGACAGATCCCTGAGAGCATCGGTTACCTGCGGTACCATCCTTGTCTTCCATGGCAGTGGCACAGACGGTCTCTACTGCGACTCCGGTGGTTCGGGCAGATGGGAGCCCTCTTGCTACAGGAAGAGCCAAGACCTACCCTCCTCCAGAGAACAAATTCTTTCTCCCAGGCCGAGTCTCCCCTCCTTTGGGTCCCTCCCTCTCGAGAGAGGTTACGACTCCCCCAGGAGACTTGACCTTTGGGAGGAGTCGGTCTCCCATTCCATCTTCGGGCTATGACTTCCCTCTTGTGGTGCTGTTGGTACCGCTGTTGGACCCAGAATCAGCTTTCTTCTCATCAGGAGATTCTGAACCGCCCAATGAACCGTCAGTCCCTCCTCCAAGACGCACCTTCCTGGTCACAAGGCCTGGACCAGTTCGGGACCAAACCTCCACTTCATCACCTGCTTGGAACTGTTGGTACCCCATGCCATGGGAACCTCTGCAACCCTCATTCGATCCATCCTATTGGATGGATATGGAACCAGTACCATTCTGCAGAGCCAGTCTGGTCCGCTAGGGAGTCTCCTCTTCCCTCCCGTTTGAGAGGGCAACCAGAACTGCCCCCGGCCCAGCTGAGGAGTATGCGCCTGATCTGGTGGCTCCATGGGAACTGATGAGATGGCTGTCAATGTCTCCATCTCCAGATGAGGTGGTGACTCCAGTGTTTCCAACCCCCATTTGATGACTATCAGCACTTCCAAGAGCTTCTTCGCAGAATTGCAGGGGAGCTGCAGATTCCTCTTAAGGTATTGAGGATCCTGAACCTCAAGTTCCTGGCTGTCCTCTAGTCCTCTGGCTCCAGTCGGATAGCATTCCCTGTTAGCTGGAGCCAGCTAGAGCAGTCTGGCAAGAGGACAGAGAAATGGTACTATGTTCCAGCCAAAGCGGCGGGATTTCTGTTCTCTCATCCTGCCCCTAACTCTCTTTAGTGGTCCAGGAGAGATCCAGGGAACAACACCTACGATCTCCCCTGACTGATACGGAGGGCAAGCGTCTTAACTTATTGGGAAGGAAGGTCTTTTCTTCTTCTAGCCTCCAGTTCAGAACAGCCGACTACCAAGCGCTAATGGCTAAGTACAACTTCCTGAACTACTCAAAAATCGTGGACTTTGCTGACAGGCTTCCGCAGCAGGACAGAGCTAGTTGGCAGGCCCTCATAGAAGAAGGCAAATTTGTTGCCAGGACTGCTCTCCAATCAGTGGTAGATGCAGCTGATACATCTCCCAGGGGAATGATCAGGGAGTCATGGCTCCATGCTTTGGGGTTTCCCAGGGAGGTCTAGAACACTGTAGAGGATGTACTGTTTGAGACTCATCTGTTTAATCAGGAGACGCATGAGTCCATACACACTTTAAAGGACTCCAGGGCCGCACTCCACTCCCTGGAAGTATATATACCTGCCCCAAAGAGAGAATTCCACTGGCAACCATACAAGCCTAGACCAATGGTTCAACAGTTTTATCACCAGCGACCTTTTGACCCAACCCGTAAGAAGCGGGTTCAAAAGCCCTGCTTGGCCGCAGGTTCCTCATCCCAATCCAAGCCCTTGGCTACGCGCTGTTTTTTGATGGGGGCTGCAAACTACTTAAGTCCTACGCTTCCTGACCCCTATGCACGCTTTTGGAGGTCGTTGTCTAGCTCTTTTTTTCAATACCTGGAGTGCAATAACAATGGACAAGTGCGTGCGAATGTCATCCATTCTGGCTATATGATGGAGTGTACGTCCCTACCCCCTCCAAAGCCCCCTTCCCACCTCCACCCGTGCGAGAATGTTCTCAAATGAGAAGTGGAGTCCCTCTTACAGTGCGGAGCGATAGAGTGAGTTCTTCAGTACCAAGGGAGGGGTTTTTGCTCGATGTATTTCCTAGGCAGTTGGAGACCCATTCTCGACCTGCCGTCTCAACCACTTTAGTGTCAAACTCAAGTTTTGCACGGTCACAGTGTCATCTGTAATTCCATCCTTGGAAAGGACATGTGGTTTACTGCCCTTGACATGAAGGATGCCTATTTTCACATGGACATCAACCCCACTCACAGACGCTTTCTCAGACTCGTGGTGGGCTCTGACCACTTTCAGTACAGAGTATTCCCTTTCGGCATTGCTACCACCCCCAGGGTTTTTACCGAGGTGTTCTCTATAGTAGCAGACAGTATCAGACACCATGGTGTCACTGTTTTCCTCTACCTCGATGGTTGGCTCCTTGTCACCAGGTCATGCCAAGAGGTTTTCGCATCCATTCGACAATCCTGCAACTCTTTTCCTCTTTGGGGGTCAGCGTAAATGCCAAAAAAAATCTGTCCTCACCCCATGCGGACTTTAAACTTCATTGGGGCATCCTTAAATTCAGTCACAGCAAGGGCTTTCCTGCCGAGGGATAGGTTTCAGGCTATGACCAATCTTCTTGATCAGGCCATAAGCAGCCCCCGAGTACCTGTCAAGATTTTTCTCTCTCCTAGGTCATATGGCTTCATGCGATTATGTCATGCCATTTTCAAGATGCTATCTCTGTTGCCTACAAATGTGGCTTCAAACAGTGAACTCGCCAAACCGGCAGTCCGTGAACACCAGAGTGACTGTTCCTGTCCAAGTGATACCATCCCTGTCATGGTGGAAGAATCCCCGCCGGGTATGTGTTGATGTTCTCTTCTTCGCCTCCACTCTGGACAGAAGGATGATTACCAACACACCCCTGTTGGGTTGGGGAGCCCAGAAGGACAACTGTCTAGCGCTGGTGTGACAGATTTTCGTTACCAGTCTGCCTGGGCCACAGTTGATCAGGCTGGGGCCACAGGATCTTTTTGGGGAGGAGATGACGAGGCACACCAAGTGTCTAAATGTTAAAGCTTTACTGATTAAAATAATAAAATCACAGCAGAGTGTGCTGGGAATGCTCCCATGTCTCTCATGGGAAGAAAGAAAGCGTTAATGCCCCAGTCCCTAACCCACTTTCATATTCACACACGCACGACCTAGACTGGCCAAGTCTGGGTGTAACGTCAGAAGAAGGGAGGTGGAGGGGGGGAGGTGGACGGGAAGTGCTGTCCTGGGCCCAGGCTGTCCAAGGATCCGCTGTGCTTTCCGAGTTGCTTCAGCTCTCAGGAGGGTTTTAAGTCCTGGGCTCCTTGGGGGGGTTTTCATTCAGGGAACTCTGCTCCTGGTGCTCTTTGTGCCAGTCCAAACCGGCTTTCTGTGGTCTCTTCAACTTCCCCCAAAACACACCGGTTTCAGGGCCATGAGACAGTTCTGTTTGTTCCTGGCTGGCCTTCGCCGTCTTGCTCCTTTTCTCGGCCCCTGCCATTTTGTTCAACAACTTTCCTTTCTCACGGTTGGACTTCTCCCTTTCTGTCTTGGCAGGTAGCAGCTGGCCTTGGGCTGGAGTCAGCTTCTTATCTTCGGACTGAGCTTGCTAGTTGCAGCGTTGAGTTAACCCGTTCTCTGCTTTCTTCCCCCCCCTCTCTCGGCCTCTCGTAAACTTGCAAAGGAATCGTCCACTCTCCATTCACACACCTTTAACCCTCCCCAAAATGCTTTGCGATGCTTGCAACAGCGTTAGCAATATACAGTGCTGATCTACCTTCCCAGGGGACTCCCTAGGGGGAGGGGGCCATTGGGTTGTGACATTGGGCACCTGGACATCTAGAGAGTCCAGGGTGCACATCAATGTTCTGGAGTTGCGGGCCGTTCGAAGGGCTTGCGAAGCTTTTCTCCCGCTCATTCAAGGTCACTGTGCCATTGTGGTGATGGACAACATCACAACAGTCCTTTATATATCAACCAGTGGGGAGGAGCGAGATCCATTCCCCTGCGCACAGAAGCGGTCAGTCTGTGGAGCAGGTGCGTTGGCAGTCTGCCTCCCAGGAAACCAGAATGTGCCAGCGGATTCTCTCAGCAGACATTGTGCCGTTGATGGTGAGTGGGAGCTACACGACTCTGTGGTGAACAATATTTTGACTCTGTGTGGGAACACCACCAGGGACCTGTTCATCTCTCAGTCAGGAACCATTAGCTTCTTGCGCCTTGTCTCTCCTATCCATGAAGGTTGCATTCCTGGTTGCCATCACCTCAGCCAGGAGGGTTGGTGAGCTTGGGGCACTGTATTCCATAAGGACAAGGTTTCATTACATTTACACCCTGAATTCACCCCCAAAGCAGTTTGCGTTTCACCCGAATCAGTCAGTTCGCTTACTTGTGTTCTTCCCAAAACCTCTCACGCCCTCAGAAGAAAGGAGGCTCCAATCCCTCGATGTTCAGCGAGCCTGAGCCTTTTACCCGCAGAGAACAAAACCAATCAGAAACTCTCCTAGACTGTTTGTCAGCATAGTGGGAAGGGTCAGGCTACCTCCTCTTAAAGAATCTCCAAATGGATCTCAGCAGAGCAAAATACAGCCCACCGGCTGTCTAGTCTTCCCCCCGCCTCATGGGGTGGAATGAGCTCTTACAAGAGTGCAAGCAATGGCCGTGGCATTGCTTCAGTAAGCGCCTTTACTTGATAGCCGCAAGGCGGGTAGCTCGAGCGGCTTTCGCACCTTTGTGAGATGCTACGTCTTCGTAGCGGATTCCTCCGTTTGGTGCATCTTCTGGAATGGTGGTCCTTGATTCGGCTCTGCTATCCATGACCTCACTCTCTCCTCCTTTTGTGGTCCTGCTTGTCCGTCACCCACAGTGGAATACACAGAGGGACCAGCACTCAAAAAAGGAAAGAAAGTTATTTTACCTTGTAATAACTGGAGGTTTTTCAAGATACGTGGTCCCTCTCTGTGTTCCACTACCCACCCTCCTTCCCCTGTGATTCGTGGTGGAGAAGGAACTGGAGAGGTGGTCGCCCCGCCTTTTATCTCCTTGGTCGGAGGCACCAGGTGAGCCAGGGTGCGTATGCAGACCAGTAGTTGCTGCTTTCAGAATTCTCCAGCTCCAGGCACATGGAGCACGTGTGTACCCACAGTGGATAACGGAGAGGGATGACATATAGAAATAGAAATTAATGGAGATATCCCATCTCCTAGAACTGGAAGGGACCTTGAAAGGTCATCGAGTCCAGCCCCCTGCCTTCACTAGCAGGACCAAGTACTGATTTTGCCCCAGATCCCCAAGTGGCCCCCTCAAGGACTGAACTCACAACCCTGGGTTTAGCAGGCCAATGCTCAAACCACTGAGCTATCCCTCCCCCTATATCGCCAAGAACCTCCAGATACTATAAGTAACTTTTCTTTTCTGCATCCTTGCCTTGGGGATACAAGTTCAAGGCATAGCCTGTGTATGTTGCTCTGGACTCCTGCCCCCACCCGCTGTGGCTCACTCTCCTGCCCTCTCTCTCTCTCTCAGGATGGCTATGTTTTCCGTCTCCAAGTGGCCTACCACAGGGAGCCCCAGATCCTGAAGGAGGTGGTCACTCCAGAGGGGATGCTGAAGTACCGGGACACAGAGGAGTCTCAGCAGCTGGAACTGGAGACACTCCACCTGCCCTACCTGACCAGCTCTCTGCACGGGTAAGGAAGAGGGTATGCCCTGCAGGGAGAGAGGAGTGCATTATGGGTAGGTGTGACTGTTGGTGCCTGGAGGGGCCACACTGAGATTGCTTAATCAGGGCAAACTGCAAAGAATGGGACAGACGATCCCCTAAACCAGTGGTTGTTATAATTAGGATCACCAAGCCAGCAACAAAACAGCTTCTACAATACACCTCTACCCCGATATAACGACTAATATAACACGAATTCAGATATAACGCGGTAAAGCAGCGCTCCGGGGGGTGGGGCTGCGTGCTCCAGCGGATCAAAGCAAGTTTGATATAACACGGTTTCACCTATAACGCGGTAGGATTTTTTGGCTCCCGAGGACAGCGTTCTATTGAGGTAGAGGTGTACCTTCCTGGCTACCCAGAAGCCAAAACCACAACTCCCTTAAAGCAACCCAGCCTTGGGCTCCCACCCAGACAGCCAAGTCAAATATGATGAGGATTATGAAAAATCTTGTTCATCATATAAAAAGTCCTACCAATCCCAAGCGATCGGACACATTACCCACCAGGTCAATGAATATCTCAGATCTTACCCAAATACGCGCTTACAGCCAATTCTTATTAACTAAACTAAGATTTATTTTAAAAGAGAGAGAGAGAGTGTGAGTATTGTGGTTAAAAGATCATTGTACATACAGATATGAATAAAGTTCTTAGGTCAGTTTCCTAGTAGAGACGGTGAGCTGCTGAGTTGCAAAAACGTCTTTCCAGAATCAGTTCATCAGGTGATAGTCCGAATAGTCAGCCCATATAAAGCGTTTGTTCAAATTCTTCCATGGGAAATAGCAGGGCAGTCCAGACTGGAGCTGGAGGCTTCTGTCTCGTGACTCAAGTTTCCCCCGACCAAGCTTAAGCAGATCTGAGATTCAGGATCAGGGCCCTAGAGTTCTTTTATAGATCTCTGGCAGGCTATCAATAGCCTCTTGACAGCAGGTATTCCTTGGGTGAAGCATTGCAGCTTTGAGGTAAAACCTTCTATTTCCTATGTACGTACAGGTACTTAGTTGCATTCATCAGCATAAGATAATTATCCATTAAGCAGTTCATAGATAGTTTGTCTATATTTCTCTTTGAAGTTTATAGTAATGGTATTATTACACCCAAGTTCCATCTAAATGGTGTTAATCCCTTCTAATCTCTGAATCAATTGATATAGTAACAGACAGGAACCATCTGGTTACATTGTTAATCTCTAATAAGATATAAGTAAACACATACGAATACCTTTTAATATTTACCTCTAATTCTCTAACAATGTAGGTTTGCTCTAGTCTATTGGACATGGCTATGTTAGCTATTTATAAGGAATAGTCCTAATGACCATTTACATACGTTTCTAATATGTCTTTAAAGGTTGCATTTGGGTCATTTAGCCTGCTAGTTGCGTCACCCTTTCTGGCTCAGAGTCACAGTAGGGAACTGGTCCTCCAGCTCTCTATGTCTATAAGGAACGGGCAAAGCATTGTGGGAGGGAGGGGGAGAGAGGAGTGCATTGTGGGTAGGGAACTGATTGGCAGCTTTCTGCTAGATCTGAGAGACCTTCCCCTCCAGTTATGGTGACCGGTGGGTCTGGGCAGTCGCTCAGTAGCAAAGTAATAGCAGTTGTAGCAGCAAGGCTACGGAGTGAATGAGACTCCCCCATTCCCCCTTCCCTCTCCACAAAACCCCAACAAATCCAGTGCTTGCAGCAAACGATCCATCCGTTCACAGCTCTGCAATCCGAGGCCATTGGGGTGGCTTGGGTGACTGGGATAATGAGGTGATGTTGTTGCTTCTCTTCCTTCTCCCTGCAGGCTCCAGCAGCAACACCCCGCCTTCAGCGGCACCTCCCGGCTAGCCAAGCGCTGGGTCCGCGCCCAGCTGCTGAGTGACAGCCTCTCGGATGAGTGCGTGGATCTGCTGGCGGCGTCTCTGTTCCTGCACCCAGCACCTTTCACCCCGCCGAGGTGAGAACCAGGGAGCCCTGGCCTCACTGCTTTTTATGTTGGATTAACTCCCTCCTGTTTTCTCGGGGTGCTTTGGGTGAGGGAACCGAGGGCAGGGCTGGGAGAGGAGGTGGGGCGGGGCTGGGAGTCTGCCCCAGCACACTCACTGCGATTTTAATGGCTTATTAATGAAGTGCAGTTGGGGACCAGTTCAGTCCTGAGAAGCTGCATGGGTGACTGGTCCAAAGCCCTGAGCCACCGTGGGCGATGAGCAGGGACCTACCAAATTCACGGTCCATTCTGGTCAACTTCAGGGCCAGAGGGTTTTCAAATTTGGTCAATTTTGCGATTTCAGGAGCCACTGGAGGAGGAAGTCCTGAGTTTGCGGAGCTGGGGGGGGGGACAGAAGTGGAGACCCCAGCCCCTGGCTGCAGCAGAGGGCAGAAGCCCCGAGCCTGGGCTGCCCAGCTACAGCTGCCAGGAGGGGAAGCCCGGGGAGGAATCCCCAAGCTTGGTGCCACCACAGGAGCCAAGGCTGGGGGGGGGATGGAAGCCCAGAGCCCAGCTTCCAGGCTGCTGCAGCTCGGAAGTGAGGGTGTATCAGCAGACAGGGACCTGGCTGCAGAAGGGCTGTGAGATAAAGGGGGATGTGTGCCCCAGGTCGGGGATGGGAGGCTCTGGAGATGCAGTCACACCAATGGGCTATTGGAATAAACATCTGCAGTTCCCCTGGTACTAATCATTCCTCTGGGGTTTAACCATCCTCAGTTAGGGTCACACTCTCGCTTTCCTGCAGCTGAATGTGAGGCTGGGACAGCGTGAACCCCAGTTACTCCCATCTGCTGTTCCTGTCCTGCTTCTAGACGGGCATGGGTGTCAGGACTCCTGGGTTCATGATGCTGATGAGATGGCTTCCATACATACGTTGGGAGCTTCATGCTGGCAGCGGAAGCCTGGCTTGTTAGCCGGGGAAACTTGGCATGTTTAAAACTAGATGGAACAAAACACTAGTAAATGTACCATAGAGACCAATCCTGCACTGGCCCTGGGCAGGTGGACTCAACAGGACCCAGCAGGGTCCGATTTCTCCCCATAAGTTGTGCTGTTTATAATGCCACACACTGCTAGGGAGTCTTTTGTCTGAGGCTCTCAAAGCACTTCACAAGCATTAGTTAAGCCTGTCCATTGCTTTGTGGTGCTGGCATGTATAGTCCCCCGTTTTATGGGGAGGGAAACAGGCACAGAGGTGAAGCGACTTGCCCACTAAGAGAGTGGCTCACTCCAGCCCCCCCCCCCGCTGTAACCACTAGACAAAACTGCCTCTGTGTGGAAGAGGCAGACACAGGAGATGGAGAGGACCGAGGAGAACGTTTTGCCCCATCCCTGGTTTCAGTCGCAGGAATGTGACCGGGGGAGAGGCTCCCACCTGACTTCAATGAACGGTCCCTCCTCAATGGGCCAGAGAGGCCAAAATGCCCATGGTCCCTGGCCGTGAGGAGGTTCCTCCCTCGTTCCCCTAGCTGGGGCTCTGCAGTGCCTGGCTCGGAGCTCCTTTGTGTGCAGGTGGCGCATTCTCTCTCACCCCGTTACAGTGGTTTCTGTCTTGCCCGCAGCTCCCCTCAGGTGGGCTTCCTTCGCTTCCTTCACTTGCTCACAGCCTTCGACTGGAAGAACAGCCCCCTCATCGTTAACTTGAACGCCGACCTCAAAGGTGAGTCGATGGGGCCCCGCGCAGCCCACGGCGCCGTGCAGCATGTCCTCTGGCTGCCCTTCGCTCAGGTGTGGCCCCGAGGAGATGAGTGACACCAGCGGATCCTGGCCTGCCTTGTTCTCAGCAAGAGCCCTGCAGATGGTCCTGCTAATCGGTGGCACTGTGTGGGGACTGGGCGGCTCGGGGTTGGTAATGGGGTATACGGAACCTTCCACCACAAGTTGTGGGGCTCACTGTGACCCAAGTGGCCTGAGTCTGTTGTGGCTGGTGGGCAGGCTCTGTGGAATAAGATTGATGGGCATCGCTTCCTTGTGGACAGGTTAGAGAAAAATCACTGTCCCTGTTGGCTCTAATAGCACTGTGGCTGCCAAGGAGACTTCTCCACTGGGAGATCTCTCCGTGGCAGGAGACAGATGCATTGACTGGGCCATGTGATGAAAGCCTTTGTACCGTCCTGTTTACTTCAGTTAAACCCTCTTGCAAGGGTCTTTGGACAATCCCTGTGTATGTGTTCAGGAAGAGGGGAAAGGCCAGGGACTCGGCCTATTCAGAGGCTGGTTGGGTTGCCATTTGGGGGGTGAGAGCAGCTACCTTGCTAGGAACCAAATCGAGACCACTTGCCCTCGTTTCACTGCGGCCACTCAGCAGCTGTTGGGAGAAGCTGGTTTTCAGCTGCTGCTGATCTTGGCCAGTTTGGAGGCAGAAGCTGAAAGCCTCCGTATCCTGTGACCAGTCACCAAAGCTCCCTCTGGCTGGGAATGCCTTCCTCGTTGGAGTGGTTAGCTGGGAACCCAAGCAGCAGATTATCTGAGACTCAAAGCGCCTGGGATGTGGGCTGGTTTCTTGTTCTGTTTTTTCCTTGTAGGTTTTAATGTCTTAATCCCCCAGGTGTTCGGGGGTGGGGGAAGGTAGGTTCTTTGTGTTTTATTGCTTAGATCTCTTGGTGTAGCTGTCTCTGATTTCCAAGGAGTTTACCTCATTTCCTCCTGGACATAGTTTGCCTCCAGGCAATACCCGCGCTCTAGTCTATTCATTGTGAGACATGTTTGCTAGCACCGCTACCAGGGATGCTGTGTGGACATGATAATATAGGACATTGAACTGGGACTTGGGAGACCTGGATTCAATTCGTGGCTTTGCCATTGGCCTGCTGGGTGACTTTGGGCTGGTCATCACCACTCCCTGTGCCTCAGTTTTCCCATCTGTAAAATGGGGATGAGGATACTGACCTCCTTTGAGATCTGTGGATGGGAAGTGCTATATAGGAGCTAGGTGTTGGTATTATTTTTAGGGCTGTTGATTAATCGCGATTCAATTTTTTTAGTTAATCGCGATGAAAAAAATTAATCGCAGTTTTAATCATATTGTCAAACAATAGAATATCAATTGACATTTATTAAATATTTTTTGGATATTTTCTACATTTTCAAATATATTGATTTCAATTACAACACAGAATACAAAGTAGACAATGCTCACTTTACATTATTTTTTATTACAAGTATTTGCACTGTAAAAATGGCAAACAAAAGAAATAGTATTTGTCAATTCACCTTATACAAGTACTGTAGTGCAATGGCCTTATGGTGAAAGTGCAACTTACAAATTTTTTTATTTTTTTTTGTTACATAACTGCACTCAAAACCAAAACAGTGTAAAACTTTAGAGCCTACAAGTCCACTCAGTCCTACTTCTTGTTCAGCCAATCGCTAAGACAAACAAGTTTGTTTACATTTACGGGAGATAATAAGAAGCGGGCAGCATTTACAGTGTCACTTGAAAGTGAGAACAGGCATTCGCACGGCACTTTTGTAGCCGGCATTGCAAGATATTTACGTGCCAGATGCGCTAAAGATTCATATGTCTCTTCATGCTTCGGCCACCGTTCCAGAGGACACGCTTCCATGCTGATGATGCTCGTTTAAAAAAAAAAATGGCATGAATTAAATTTGACACTGAACTCCTTGGGGGAGAATTGTATGTCTCCTACTCTGGTTTACCTGCCTTCTGCCATATATTTCATGTTATAGCAGTCTCGGATGATGACCCAGCAGATGTTGTTCGTTTTATGAAGACTTTCACTGCAGATTTGACAAAATGCAAAGAAGGTACCAATGTGAGATTTCTAAAGGTAGCTACAGCACTCGACCCAAGGTTTAAGAATCTGAAGTGCCTTCCAAAATCTGAGAGGGATGAAGTGTGGAGCATGCTTTCAGAAGTCTTAAAAGAGCAACACTCCAATGTGGAAACTACAGAATCCAAACCACCCAAAAAGAAAATCAACCTGCTGGTGGTGGTATCTGACTCAGATGATGAAAATGAACATGCGTCGGTTTGCACTGCTTCAGATGGTTATTGAGCGGAACCTGTTATCAGCATCAACGCATCTCCTCTGGAACGGTGGTGGAAGCGTGAAGGGACATATGAATCTTGAGTGCATCTGGCACATAAAATGTCTTGCGATGCCGGCTACAACAGTGCCATGTGAATGCCTGTTCTCACTTTCAGGTGATATTGTAAACAAGAAGCCAGCAGCATTGTCTCCTGCAAATGTAAACAAACTTGTTTGTCTGAGCAATTGGCTGAACAAGAAGTAGGATTGAGGGGACTTGTAGTGTCTAAAGTTTTACATTGTTTTATTTTTGAATGCAGGTGTTTTTTGTACTTTAATTCTACATGTGTAAGTTCAACTTTCATGCTAAGAGATTGCACTACAGTACTTGTATTAGTGCTGATATTGGAAGTGATCATGACCTTGTGATGCTAAACTTTTGGCTGCGGCTAAGGAAAATCGTCAGGCCAAAGTTCACCAGAATCAAGTTTGACTCAGAAAGACTTAGAGACCGAAGCATTGCAGAGTCATTCCAAGCAATGATCAGTGGAAAATTTGCTACGCTGCTTGCTCTAGAGGAAGACATAGAAACGATGACCAACAATTTCAATGCTGTAATGAATGAGGCAGCAATGGACATTCTTGGGAAACTCCGTAAGAAGACAAAACCTTGTGTCACAAATGAAATACTACAAATGTGAAACATTAGAAGAGAACTCGAGAGACAAGAACAGCACTGAGGGAGCTGATCAGTACAGAGCGATTGGCAGAAAGATCAAGAAAGGAATGAAGGTGGCCAAGGAGATACGGATTGAAAAAGAGTGCTCTAAAATTGAAGAGTGTATCAATAATAAAAATAGCAAACGAGCAAACGAGATTGTAAAAGATCTGACGAAGGAAAGATGGACCAAAACTAACGCAATCCAAGACAAAGAAGGGAACAATCTTACAAAAGAAAAGGACATCATCAATAGGTGGACAAATTACTGCTCTGATCTATACAACCACCAGACAAATGGAGATCCTAGTGTCCTAGACAGCCCAGATTCAATAGAGGAGGATGACTTTCCAATACTCCGTGAAGAAGTGGAGACAGCAGTGAAATCACTCAAGACGGAAAGGCTACAGGTATTGACAACATCCCAGCCGAACTGATGAAATTCGGAGGAGAAATAGTAATAGATATAATCAACAAGATTTGGCAGACCGGTGAGTGGCCCTCCATGTGGACACAGTCACTAATCATCACTCTGCCAAAGAAAGGCAACCTGCAATTGTGTCAAAATTACCAGACCATAAGCTTGATTAGCCAAAAATACTTCCTTTTTTTTTTTTTTTTTTTTGGAATGGGTTACCTAGGGAGGCGGTGGAATCTTCATCCTTAGAGATTTTTAAGACCCGGCTTGACAAAGCTCTGGCTGGGGTGATTTAGTTGGTTTTGGTCCTGCTTTGAGCAGGGGTTTGGACTAGATGACCTCCTGAGGTCTCTTCCAACCGTAATATTCTGTGATTTTTTATGATCTCAGCAAAGTGATGTTGAAAGTCCTATTGAACAGATTGAAGCTGCAAATGGAGAATATCATCGCTGAAGAACAGGCTGGCTTTCGTGCTGGAAGAAGTACCACAGAACAGATTTTCAATCTTCGTGTTCTATGTGAGAAGTACTTACAACATCAGCAGGACATCTACCACGTCTTTGTTGACTTCAAGAAGGAGTTTGACAGAGTATGGCACGAAGCTTTTTGGGCAACCACGAAGAAGT
This sequence comes from Terrapene triunguis, assembly GCF_002925995.2. Taxonomy (NCBI): domain Eukaryota; kingdom Metazoa; phylum Chordata; order Testudines; family Emydidae; genus Terrapene; species Terrapene triunguis. The sequence continues at coordinate 3,788,711 of NW_020665349.1, forward strand.
AAAATGTTGGTTGTAAGCTTATTCTTACCATTAAACAACCGTATGCCAAGGTCAGCAGTGCAGTTCTTGTCAATGGCACAATAGGAGAATGGTTTTGAACAATTGTTGGAGTCCGGCAAGGCTGCCTTCTTTTGCCCACACTGTTCAACATCTACTTGGAGCGCATAGTGACCGATGCCCTAGAAGATCACAGATGCACAGTCAGCACTGGGGGGCGAACAATCTCAAATCTTCGGTTTGCTGATGACATTTACGGCCTGGCAGGCAGCGAAGATGAACTTGCTAACCTTGTGAAACGAGTGGATGAAACCTCCGCAAAATACAGCATGGAAATCTGTATTTCTAAGACTAAGACTGAGAGGGGACATGATAGCAGTTTTCAGGTATCTAAAAGGGTGTCATAAGGAGGAGGGAGAAAACTTGTTCACCTTAGCCTCTGAGGATAGAACAAGAAGCAGTGGGCTTAAACTGCAGCAAGGGAGGTCTAGGTTGGACATTAGGAAAAAGTTCCTAACTGTCAGGGTGGTTAAACACTGGAATAAATTGCCTAGGGAGGTTGTGGAATCTCCATCTCTGGAGATATTTAAGAGTAGGTTAGATAAATGCCTATCAGGGATGGTCTAGACAGTATTTGGTCCTGCCATGCGGGCAGGGGACTGGACTCGATGACCTCTCGAGGTCCCTTCCAGTCCTAGAATCTATGAATCTATAAAAATCAGTACAGAAGCCTTTGGAACCGCATAAGATTGGGTCCCTAATCCATGAACTATTGGAACTCATTTACAAAACTTTTCTTAAACATTACATGAATATATTGTCTCATACTATAGAATTAGAATTTATAATTCCTATTCTATGGTGACACATTATAGCTCAAAGATATATCTTAATTAGAACTATCTTTAGATTGGTTTTTTCCTCAAAAAGCATTTTATCAAAAAAATCTGATTTTAAATAAACAAAAAAATACTTCACACAACACACAGGCAACCTTTGGGACTCATTGTCAGGGGATGTTGTGAAGGCCTAAAGTAAAACTTGGTTCGAAAGAGAATTAGATAGCCATTGATGAGCGTATCCTCATGAACTTATTAGCCAAGATGGTCAGGGACGCAGCCCCATGCACTGGGTGTCCCTAAACCTCCAAACGCCAGAAGCTGGGACTGGATGACGGGATGGATCTCTTGAAATTGCTTGGTTCTGTTCATTCCCTCTGAAGCATCTGGCATTGGCCTCTGTCAGGATACTGGGCTAGATGGACCATTGGTCTGACCCGTTTGGCCATTCTTGGGCTCTGTATTATGCCTGCCCAAGAGAGGGACCTGTGGGCTGGGCTGGTAAAGAAGAAACTTCCTGAAGATCTTGTGCACCCCCGAAGTAGGACCGTGCGTGGTCCCAGGAGCCCTGAGCATATGTCCACGTGGCAGGTGCGATTGTAGTGCAAATAGGCATACCTGCGCAAGCTTTAGTCTAGCTAGCCTGGGTAACAGTAGTAGTGTGGACGTGGCTTCGTGGGCCAGCTGCCAGAGTACAAGCCTGCCCAGGACCCTAGGTATGTACTCTGGTTGCTAGCCTGTGCTGAATCCCTGCCATCACATCTACGCTACTGTTATGTGAACTGGCTAACTTTGAGCTATCGCAGACATTCCTACTCGTGCTCCAATCGCAGACTTCCTTTCAGTGTAGACGCACTTGATGGGAGCACAGGGGATCTCCCCGACTCCCAAGCCTCTGTGCCTAGGTAGCAATTCTGCGGTAGTTGAAAGACTCTCGACATTTCAGAGTTTAACGTCTGCTGTGGGGCTTGTTACTAGGTTGTTTTAATGTGTGTGGGGTTGAAACTTCTTATGCAAAGTCTGGTGAGCCCGGGAGGGGCAGGTTTGTAACCAGGTCCTTTTGCTGAGCAGAGTCGTTGGATGCGGAGACGGGGAGCCAGTGGCACCCCCAGGCATTGGCACAGAGTGCTGGCTGAGGCTGTTGTATTTCTTAAGCTATTTCAGCTGGCATCAGACACTGACTGTGGGGTCAGTGGTACCGGAGATTTCAGCGCTAGTGTGCGATAATGCTGTGAATATCCCTGACCTCAGATGGGCTGTGAGTGACCCTGGGGTCATGTCAGTGGAAGCATCTTGGCCTGGATTGGTCTGTGGGCTTTATATTTAATTGGTGCTGCTCTGTGCACCACCACCATCTCCTCACTCTGCTTCCCCACTTCAGCTGTTGGCTTTGACCAACTTAAGAGCGTCAGAAAATGCAGACTAGGGCTGCTGCCCAGGTCCTAGACTGTTCCCTGCTCAGCCTTGTGTTTGGTGACCCGTTCTGAACACCCATGTTCAAGAAAGATGAAGGGCCTGTCTTACGAGAGGAGGCTGAAGGAGCTTGGCTTATGTAGCTCAGCAAAACTAAGGCCGAGGGGGATCCAATTGCCCTCTGTAAATACATCAGGGAGGGAAAACTCCAGGGTGGGGCGAGAGCTGTGTCACACAATCGCAAAGGGGGATAAATTGGCTTTGAGTAAATTTAGGCTGGAAATGAGAAGAAGGTTCCTAACCGACAGAGGAGGGAGGTTCTGGAACCTAGATTTAAAATGAAGCTTGGTAAGTTTATCCAGGGGAAGGTGGAACTGGGTTGCCCGTGATAGCACTAGACTGGATTCTGTGACCTTGGAGGTCCCCGCCAGTCCTGTGTTCCTATGGTGAGAGCGCAGAGTGGTGGCTTCCCATGCTGCGTGTGCTGGGCAGGGCTGCTGGGGGCGAAGAGGGACGTGGCGGGCACCCAGGCAGGGCTGATGGACAGGGTTTCGGATGTTGCTTTTGGGTGTGTTCCCCAGATGCAGATTACACCGAGATCAGGAACGAGTTTGTGGCTGCCCGGCCTCACCTCCCCGTCATGTTCATCGCCACCCCCAGAGACAAGCGGAGCTCAGTGTGGACCAAAGAGCGTCCTTCTGCGCAGGTGAGCCAGGCATCATCCTGCCCAGCCATTCCTGCTACGCTGGGGTGCCTGCCTGCAACCAGTCAAGGGTAACTTCTGCTCTCCCTGCACTGGAGTGCTCCGATTCCCATCCCCCTTCTCTGTCAAGGTTATTCCAGATGCGCTTCTTTGCTGGGCTTGCTGCAGAGCTGCCACTACCCAGGGGGCAGATATTGTGCAGGCTCTGTTTACCCCCTGCACCTGAGCAATGCCCCCAGCCCCTGTGCCCTTGTCCCTCCCTTCCTCATGCCCCTCACTGTAGCACTGTTGTCCGGCTGAGGACAGTGTCTTCCCTGCCCCCATTGGAGCCGGGTACCTGCCCCTGCAGCTAGCGAGGTGTCCCTATCGCAGTGCGGGGGCTGTGTGATGTCTGGGGTCCTCCTTGGTTCTACCCTCCAACTCTCTGCCCCTCCTCAGATCCTGCAGCGCCTTCTTGTGCTGGCGCTGGAATCGCTTCGGACGTTGGAGGAGCAGCTCAAGGACCCGCTTGGGAGCCAGGATGTGAAGGTAATTCCTTAGCGCGCCTGAGCCTTACCCCTGCCCTGGAGGGGCTGCGCAGGGGTCAGCGGCCGCTAGCTGTTTCTGCAGCTGGAGTTATTGCCCAGATCCTTTCCCTATGCCAGCAGTCTCAAATGTCATTGCACCGTGACTCCCTGCTGACAACTAAAATTACTACTCGACCCCAGAGTGGCGGGGGGACGGGACCAAAGCCTGAGCCCACCCGAGCCCTGCCACCCCAGGCAGAGGGGCCTGTAACCTGAGCCCCGCTGCCCAGGGCTGAAGCCGAAGCCTGAGTCTCGCTGCCCAGGGATTTAGCCCTTGGGCTTCAGCTTTGACCCTGGGCGGTGGAGCTCGGGCTTCGGCTTTGGCCCCAGCAAGTCTAACACCAGCCGTGGCGACTCCATTAAAACGGGGTCGCGATCCACAGTTTGAGAACCCCCGCTCTGTGCTTTATAAGAATGGTCATGCTGGGTCAGATCAATGTCCATCTAGCCCAGGATCCTGTCTTCTCACAGTGGCCAGTGCCAGATGCTGTCTGGGAATGAACAGAACAGGGCAATTTATCGAGTGAGCCATCCCCTGTCATCCCAGCTTCTGGCAGTCAGCGGTTTAGGGAAACTCAGAGCCTGGGGTTGCACCCCGACCATCTTGGCTAATAGCCCTTAATGGACCTATCCTCCATGAACACCTCTAGCAACGAGTTCCACAGGTTGACTGTGCTTTTTGTGTGAAGGAGTACTTCTGTTAGTTTTAAACTTGTTTCCTGTTCATTTCATCGGGTGACGTGATGGTTTGTGGGCAGGAGGGAGGAAAACCCCTAAAAAAGTTGTCAACGTTTAGCCAAAAAATTGGAAAAAGTCCATTTTTGTATGAAAATCTGTCTCGGTTGAAAAATGTCCGCCTGCTGTTAAACCCAAGACAAGGGTAGATATTGTTGAGAGAAGAGAGAGCCAAGTCTGATCCCTGTGGGGCTCTGTAGAGTTTCCCCGTAGAGGTGCTGGGCCTCTCTTCAGTGCAATCAATGCCAAATGGTAGCCTCTTAGCTCACTCTCCCGGCCTTCCTCCTCCTCATTATGCTGCAGTCTGAGTTACTTAGCATCATGGAGCGGGGTCTGTATTTTGAAAACTAAGTGCTGTGGAAGTGGCCGTTCTCCAAAGAGCCCAGAAGAGGGTGCGCTTGCTTCAGGCGGCTGATCCTCTTCCGAGACAAGCATTTGGTAAAGTGAGGATGATGACATGTACCGTACGGCTGTTCTGTAAATGAAAAACTCTTCACGTTAGGCCAGAGCCATGTGGGGTCAGTAATGATCTTCCGTAGCTGTTCCCTGCTGTGTTTGAGGTGCTTAATATTGCTCAGAGGAGTCTGAAGCGCCTCAGGTGAGGATTAAGCCACCAGCATTCCTGTGTGGTAGGCAGGGGATGTACGGAATTGCTTCCTCCACCATTGAAATAAAACCACCTCTGGGGTGCGTCGTTCGAGCACAGCAGCGTTACGCCGCTGTTCAGAACGGGAAGGGAAGGATGGTGCATCTAACTGAAAGGGCAGGTGGAATTCTGGGGGGCAGAATGTAATGACTGGAGTGACAATGTGGTCTGGACTTTGGGGCTCATGCCCTGACTCTTGCAAAAGGATCTCAGGTTTAACCTGTCAGCAGAAAAATAGCACCCCCTAAAACCAGGCTTGGGCATTTGTCTGGGAATGACTCGGCAAGAGGAGCACCCCTCACCCAATGGCCAGTGTCGCTTCCTGCAGAAATCAAATGTTCCTAAACATAGGCTAACCATATTTCCCAAAGGGAAAATGGGACACTGCGTGGGGTTACCCTGAGCCTCCCCTCCCCTGCGTGGCTCCGAGTCCTCCTCTCCCCCACCCCCGCAGAGGGCTGGCCTGAGCCACTCGCCTGAGTCCCCCTTCCCCTCCCCCACGTGGGTCCGAGCCTGCTCCGCCCCTCCCTGCACGAGGCTGGTGTTGCAGCTCGCCCGAGCCCTCCCTGCCCCCCGCATGAGACTGGAGCTGGCATTGCTGCTCACTCGAGCCCTGCCCACCCCCCACCTGAGCCCTGCCTCTGCGCGGAGCTGGCATCACCATCACCACCCCCTCCCATGTTCCTCCGCACCCCACTTCTTTGACAAAAGTGGGCATTTGTCCCCTTTACTCTTGGCAAAAGCAAACGGGACAAGTGCCTACTTTTGTCAAAAAAGTCAGGACGGCCGGGGCAGGGCTTAAAATAGGGACTGTCCCGGCCAAAACGGGACGCATGGTTACCCTACCTAAACAGGTACCTGTCTCGCTTAGCCTGTAAGGCTGGAGTACAACGCACCATGCTATAGGTACAGATTGAGATCAGTACAGCGGAGTGCAGCAAGAGAAGTCCAAGGGAGATCTGAGCGTTGGGTTGTACCCACGTGCGTGTGGGAAGCGGCGAGACTGTGCCCTAAGCTCGGCCCACAGTCCTGAACTCCTCCTACAAGCCCAGAGGAGCTGTCTGTTTCTGCTAAAACGATCAGCAGCAAAATTAGTTAACAGTGATATTAAAGTCTTGTCTACACTAAGAAATTGAACAGTTGCTGAGAACAGATTAGAGCTAGATGATAGTAATAGCCAGTCACACTTTCTCTCTCCTGAAGATCTGTTCTGAGTCTCCTTTTTTCTGTTTTTATGCTGCCACCGTCCATAGTTCCTGGTCTCCTCAAATATCACCGTCCGTGGTGCAGTACGTTTGTTTGCTCGTTCTCTGAGGGTGCACGTCACTGATTGGCTCAGATCCTATCTACTCACCGTTAAGAGCTATGGCCCCAATCCTGCTGGTTTCCCTGTGTGGCGAGATCCCTGTTGATGTCAGTGGGGTCTGTGCAGGCACATGGGTCCACCCATCTGGAATGTCCTGGCGAATAGGAGCTATTTTTTTATAAGGACTCCCTGCTTGTGTTAGCGACGTCATTTTGTTCCTTGGCATAGATCGAAAATGTGGTTCAGTGTCTTCACCAACTTGAATTGTTAATTCCATTCTCTTCATCGTTTAGCCACACTTATTTTCTCCCCAGCACCTCTTTCCGCTGAGGTACGTCTAAACCCTCTGGTTTATTCCACATCATAGCCTGCTTGGATTAGCATTAAACACATGATGTTCCCTTGGCTGCCCTTCTCTTTACCCTGCAGTCCTTTACTGACGCTGGGAGTTCTCGTTTGGTTCCCTCGCCCTACTTTCCATTTCCAGAGCAGGTCTGTTTTTAAACCTCCCGTCTCGGAGCAGCCCACTTGTGGGGAAGCCCCATTAGTTGCTGCTTATTCCTTGAATTCTTGTTTTCAAAGGAAGTTTAATTTGTTGGTTGCCAGTGCTTTATCTAGAGCTTTACCCAGGAGAATTACCTGCATTTTGGATACTGTGGCATAAAGGGAGAACGTTAATTGAGCCTGCAAGTTGTTGTTGAAGAGGAAAATATTGGGCGTCTGATCCTGAGCAGCCTTTAATGACTTTTAACGAGACTGGTCACAGCACTAAGAATAGGCCCAGATTCTTTATTCTTGCAATGCTGGGTGTTGCAAGCCCCAAGTCTCATTTTCAAAATTGGCATCGTCACGGGGATTCAGTGGGACTTTGGTTTGTTGGTGTTGCAGCCCCGAGTGGAGCAATCCCTGAGGACCTCTGAAAACCTGAGCCTGTGCCTGTGAGCAGGATCTGGCCCCAAACATTTTCTGTTTTTTTTCCTCTTTAATGTTGCGTGCCTGCTGGAGCACAAGCTTCCAGGGCCTGGTGCTAGGAGGTGCGGAGCACCCCCCAGCTCTCATTGAAGCTAGCAGGACTTAAGAAGAAGACTGGCCTTGTGGTTAAGACAGGTAGATTGGCGTTCAGGAAATCTGGGTTCAATTTCCAGCTCTGCCACAGACCTCCTGGGTGGCCTTGGGCCCAGCTTTGTAAAGTTATTTAGGCGTCGTTAAAATCAGCATCGCGTTAAGTGCCGCAACGCCTGAACAGCTTTAAAAACCTGGGCCGTAATCTCTAGCTGGGCTCAGTAACATGGGCACGGCAGCGCTTTCTTTCTCCAGCACTTCGCCTGTCCCGTCACTTTGCATTGTCAGCTTTTCAGCGCAGGGAGTGTCTGTCTGCTACTGTGTGTTAGCTTGATCAGAGATGGAACCTCTGCGCACTCCTGCAGTCCAAACAAGGAGTCATTAATGGCCCTAAACACCTTGTAGGGTTGGGCGCTACAGGTTTATTTTGGCAAAACACTCGCAGACTTGCCTTGGTAGAGCATAGGCACCAAGCTTTTTAAATATGAAAGCAAAAATAAATGATTCTTCTGTGGCTGAGGATGCCCGTGGTGGTCAGGGACTTCGGCCCAGAGTCTGTGAACTGAGCCTCACGGGGAGGCAAAAAGCTTTACATAGACGCAGGTGTCTGCATGGATCTGATTGCAGGATTGGGGCTTAATTTTACGTAAGAATAACAAATGTCTCTTGTTTTTCTAGATTGCGTTATTGTAGCCACCATGTGAGGTCCTCTTCCTGAGTCCAAGTTGATCTTGGATTTTAATAAGCTGTGGTAAAGCTTTAATTAAAATGTTTATTTTTTGAACCAGGTCAGGGACAACGTGCAGTTCCAAGGATTCTCTCTCAAACAGTGGCTTTTGTTCAATCCTGCCTGCTCCTCTTACTCATCTAAATGGCAGCGTGGGAGCTGGCAGCCAACTTCTGCAGAGACTAGGAAACCAAGAGGGGCGAGGGAAAGAGACTTTAAGTGCAAAAGAATAACGTTAATGACAGCAGAATGGAGATGTAAAGCATAGGAATTGGTTCCTGTGACAACTGCAGCTCCAGCAGCCTGGAGCATGTGTGTTGTTTTCTTATTGTCTGTGCTCTCAAGTTGTTCATAAGTGTATCCCAGTTATTTCTGACTTCACTGCTCGGAAGGACTGCCAGTTTTGTGTGCACGCGCAGGGGGGCATCTGTGATCCCATAGACTTTTTGTATGGGGTTATGTTAACTTGTGGCATCAATGTCTGTGAATTTCCGACTCTTATACGTTTCCTACCTCAGTCCCTGGTGTTTTGTGGAAACTGCATTTTTCAAGGGGTCTGCTAATTTGGGGCATTTTCATTTTGGGTGCCCAACTTGAGATGTACAAGGCCAGGTATTTCCGAGGTTCTGAGCACCGATGGCTCTTGTTGAAGGTGTAGTGCTCAGAATCTCTGAAATTGGGCCTCTGGAGATGCCCAAACTTAGAGGCTGCTTTTAAAATGTTGGGTTTTTTTAGGTTTACACTTAACTTCCTTGTCGGTTTGGGCGGGGGGGAGGGAGTGTAGGAAAAAAAATGGCTGAAGGTGCTGAGACACTTACTGGACTGCTCACTGCCAGGTCGGAGCCAGCCTTTGCGGGATCACCGAAGGGCCTTCTGCGTGAGGGCTGTCCGTCTCCCTCCCACGGTTTGTCTTTGTGCTCCCCATCTACTTTCATGTTAGAGCTGGTGGGGAGTGAGAATTAAAAGGGAATAAAAACCAATCTTTTTTTTTTTTAACACTGGGGAATTTGTAATCCCCTTTGCCCACGAGAAATGGCTCGAGTAGGCTTGTTGACATTTTTGCATCCACACACACACACGAGATTTTCCGTGGGGCAGAAGCCAAGCCTGGAACGCTCCACCCTGAGCAGTGGAAACTTCAGAAAGTCATGAGTGACTCGCACTGATGTTTATGTGGGAAGGCTCGGGCAGCTGGGACTCCAGCTGTCACTAGTGCTCCACCTGTAATCCCCTTGTGCACACACCCCTTATTCCCCCCTCCCCCCAACGGCTGGTTGTGTTACTCCATCGGCCCGTGTTGCTGCAAAGGCAGGTGGAGGTGTTCCATGGAGCCAGCCCTTGGCAGGGCTCCCGGCAGCTTGGGCGCGGCCTTGCATTCCACTGGGTCAGGGATTGACAGCTGCTGTTGGGTATTTGTGCGGCGTTCTTCCCTGGTTAGCCTGGGCCCCTCTCACGGGGGCGTTTGGTTCTTCGTGTGTCTTGACGTCGCTCCCTGTCGAGCTTGGTGGAAAGCTGCCTAGAATAACTCTCAGGAGCCCCCTTTGTTGGCTGCTGTTCTGTTTCCATGAGGAGGTGGCCTCTGGCCTGGGCTGGCTTTTATATTAAATTACTCAGCTGGAAAGAAAAGGCATCGTGGGAAAGGAGGCGGGCATGGGCAGCGCCCGTGAAGCTTGCCTTGTCTTTCCAGGGTAGGACTCTGGCGCTGCCGAGAGCAGCGTGCCGGGTAGGGATGTGTGGATCCTGAGCTCCTCAGGCCTGGCTCTTTCTAAACTCGTAAGTCTGTGTCTGTAAGTGGTGTGGTTTCCAGAATGGCTGCCCAAGGGACGCACCCAGCTCTGACATGCTGGGCTATATCGGCATGGTCCTAGGGCCCTACCAAGAGGGACTCCAGCTGAGATAAAGCACCAGCCATTGCCTTGCCCCCTCTCCGCTTCCTCATCCGCTTTTCTCTCATGTAACCCCTCTTCCCCCTTGCCTCCTTCCTCTGCGTAGGCTCCCTGCCATCCTGACTCTCTTTGGCGGCTGCTGGCTCCATGCCAGATCTGCTCCGGCCCCTGCTTCTGAGGCTGGTTCCCTGAGTGAGGCTTGTGATGACAGGAGTCAGGACAAGCCCCACACGTGGGCTAGCGAGGAGGCAGGGCAAACCGTTTGCATTAAGCCCATAGGAGTGGTTGGAAGTGGGGATAAGGCTAGAGAGAGGGGGAGGCTGTGCTGCCGTCACCACAGAGATGTCATCACCGTGTCTTATTCAGCAACTGTTAAGTGATACTTTTTGCATGTCACCCGTTCACTCCGGGCACTGGGGAGATGTTCGTGACACCAGTTCTGTCGCTTCCTTTCTGTGTGACGCTGAGCAAGTCACTTCCCCTCTGTGTGACGCTGTTTCCCCTCCTGCTCTTTGCCTGTCTTGCCTACGTAGATTGTAATGAATAATAACAGAGCAACGTGCAAACAGGAATGAGGTTTTGTTACAGGTGGTTAAACAGAGGCACAGAAAAATGCACTCACTCGCCCAGTGGGTCATTGGCAGATCTGGACCCTTCAATTCTCGGCTCTAACCAATGGGCCATATCGACCTGTGAAGGTCAACAGGCAGGAACTACAAAGACTTGAGAGCAGAGAAGTTTTTCATAGTAGCTAGAGAAAAAACAAATTCCCGACCCCACAAATCTGTCATGATACAGCTGCGCTGACCTGGTTTATATTCTTGGGTGGGTTGGCAGTGCCTAGCAAATCAAACTGGGATATGAAATCCAGACTTCCAGAGGTGCTGGGAAGTGTATTATTTTTAAAATAAAGAAATTGAGCAGCTGCCATTAGAACAGAGCTAACAGCAACTCTGAAAGTCTGTGTCTTTCCCAGACTCTGCAATGCTGGGACCTCCATTCATTTCCCAGCAGTTTCAGTGTGACGAATGATCAATAAAATATTAACGTCCATGGCGGGAAATGCCTGCACCGTTCATGGGTACAGAGAGTAGGAATGGGGGCATATATTTTGAAACCCCCCGTCTTGCTTAACAGGCCTCAGCCAGATTAAAAATCTACAACTGAGATTTTCAAAAGTAATTTAGGGACTGTAGAGAAACTCACCATAAATATCAGTTAAAGAAATGTGTCTGAAGCCCTGAGACGGCTTTGAAAATCTCAATCTATGTATTTTGGGGCCAGTTGGACGTGGCAGCTTCCTTCTAATATATAGTCTAATATATAGTCTTATTTAGTCAGTCTTTATCTAGCTGCCAGTTCAGCTTTCTTTTCACTATAGCAGTGACATGGAAATTCTTTCTGATTCTGGGAATAAGTATATCCGTGGTACAAAGACTTGAGCAAAATGACCCCCATTAAGCAATGTTTGCGGCTTAGCAAAGCCAAGCACCAGATGACTGGGGATATCTGGAAGGTGCTATAAAAGAAGTTGCAAATAAACATGTTGAGAAGAAGTTACTAGCTAATAAAAAAAAACATGAATAACAGATTTAAATTATTGCTGTGATGGTCGAAAGAGGGAAAGTAAAAGCACAAGGATCGACAACAGAAAAAGAATACCGAAGATTTAATACAGTGATAAAAGATAAATGCAGATTAGCAAAGTTTGAATGACTGAATGAGAAATGCAAAGAAATTGAACAATTGGATGAAGATAAAGTAAGATGCGTCAGAAGATAAGAGCCTTTAATTACAGAAGGAAGGTGATAATATCCTTAAGGACATAAATGGACAATGTTTGACAGACCCTAAAGATAAGAACGATAGATGGTGAGAATATATCAAGGAATTATATGGTGGCGATAGGCCTGAAAAACCTCAAGTAGAAATCAACCAAGTCCACCAGTAATGGATAAAGAAATCATGGAAGCAGTAAAAAGACTTCAGAATGGAAAAACGCTAGGATGTGATGGAATATTGGCTGAATTATTAAAAACCATAGGCAATGAAGGCTTGAAAGCCCTGCCAGAGGTTATGAAAGATGTTTGAGATGGGGGAAACTGCCAGAAGATTTTACAACCTCATTGTGTATCCACATCCCCAAAAAGAACAATGCTATGGACTATAAAGACTACAGAACAATCAGCATGGTATCACAGGCCTCTAAAATACTCCTGTGAATTGTTCAAGACTGAATACAAAGAAAGAGTGATTAAGTCAGTGAACAACAATACAGCTTCTAACATAGAAAGGACATGATAAACACCATTATGAACTTGAAGCTCGTATTAGAAAGATCAGCTGAAATGGTGAAACCAGTATACTTGTGTTCCATTGAGTTCCAAAAAACATTTGACAGAATCTGCCACTACAAATAGCTCAGTATATTAACAGCTGCAGGGATTGATGGCAATGAATGCTGAGTAATAAAACAGTGATACTGGAGTCAGAAGGTGTTTGTAATGGGAGATGGAAATGGAGATTGAGAGAAGGCTGTATAATGTCACCAACTTTATTCAACATTTATAGCGAGTGTTTTATGAAATTAATTGAGAAACAGGAAAGGGTATGAAGATGAATGGAAGATGGGTTGTTAACATTTGCTATGCAGATTGACACAGTGCTGTTGGGGATTCAGAATGTCTGATGAAGTTAGTGGAGCTGATAAATGAATATAGCAGGGGAGTATAGTCTAGATCAGGGGTTCTCAATCTTTTTTTCTTTCTGAGGCCCTCTCCAACATGCTATAAAAACTCCATGGCCCACCTGTGTCACAGTAACTGGTTTTCTGCATGTAAAAGCCAGGGCTGGCGTTAGGGGGTAGCAAGCAGGGCAATTGCCTGGGGCCTCATGCCACAGTGGCCCCCGCAGACCTATATTGTTCAGGCTTTGGCTTCAGCCTCGGATGGCAGATCTCAGGGCCCGGGCGTCAGCCCCATGCTGCAGGGCTTCGGCTTTCTGCCCTGGGCCCCAGCGATCTAATGCTGGCCCTGCTTGGTGGCCCCCCTGAAACCTGCTCACGCCCCCCCAGGGGGCCTTGGACCCATGGTTGAGAACCACTGGTCTAGAGTTGAGTGTGGACAACATAAGAACGGCCATACTGGGTCAGACCAAAGGTCCATCTAGCTCAGTATCCTGTCTTCTGATAGTGGCCAATGCCAGGTGCCCCAGAGGGAATGAATAAAACAGGTTATCATCAAGTGATCCATCCCCTGTCGCCCATTCCCAGCTTCTGTCAAACAGAGGCTAGGGACACCATCCCTGCCCATCCCGGCTAATATCCATTGATGGACCTAACCTCCATGAATTTATCTAGTTCTTTTTTGAACCCTGTTATAGTCTTGGCCTTCACAACATCCTCTGGCAAGGAGTTCCACAGATTGATTGTGCATTGTGTGAAGAAATACTTCCTTTTGTTTCTTTAAAACCTGCTGCCTATTAATTTCATTGGGTGACCCTTAGTTCTTGTGTTATGAGAAGGAGTAAATAACATTTCCTCATTTACTTTCTCTACACCAGTCATGATTTTATAGACCTCTATCATATCCCCTCTTAGTCGTCTTTCTTCCAAAATGAAAATTCCCAGTCTTCTTAATCTCTCCTCATATGGCAGACGCGCCATACCCCGAATAATTTTTGTTGCCCTTTTCTGAACCTTTTCCAATTCCAATATATCTTTTTTGAGATGGGGTGACCACATTTGCACGCAGTATTCAAGATGTGGGCGCACCATGGATTTATATAGAGGCAATATGATATTTTCTGTCTTATTATCTATCCCTTTCTTAATGATTCCCAACATTTTGTTAGCTTTTTTGACTGCCACTGCGCATTGAGTGGATGTTTTCAGAGAGCTATCCACAACGACTCCAAGATCTTTCTTGAGTGATAACTGCTAATGTAGACCGCATCATTTTATATGTGTAGTTGGGATTATGTTTTCCAATGTGCATTACTTTGCACTTATCAACATTGAATTTCATCTGCTATTTTGTTGCCCAGTCACCCAGTTTTGTGAGATCCTTTTGTAGCGCTTTGCAGTCTGCCTGGGACTTAACTATCTTGAGTAGTTTTGTATCATCTGCAAATTTTGCCACCTCACTGTTTATCCATTGTTCCAGATCATTGATGAATATGTTGAATAGGACTGGGCCCAGTACAGACCCCTGGGGGACACCACTATTTACCTCTCTCCATTCTGAAAACTGACCATTTATTCCTACCCTTTGTTTCCTATCTTTTAACCAGTTACCAATCCATGACCTTTCCTCTTATCCCATGACAGCTTACTTTGCTTAATAGCGTTTGAGAGGGACCTTGTTGAAGGCATTCTGAAAATCTAAACACACTATATCCACTGGATCCCCCTTGTCCACATGCTTATTGACCCCCTCAAAGAATTCTAGATAAGACATAAACTATGGTGATATGCAAGGATCCTGGGAAAACATGCAATGGGTTCCAGTGAATGACACAGCCGTTCAGCAAGTGAGAAACTATTACTACTTAGGAACCATTATTACAGAAGATGGAAGATTGGCTACTGAAGTTAGCACAAGCATAGCAAGAGAGAGACATCCTGGAAGAATAAACGTCTGATGAGAAGAGACATAAATCTGAAGACTAAAGTCTGACTCTTAAACTTACTTTTGGTCTGTGTTAAATTATGATTGTGAAACATAGACATTCAAACAATCCAGAATAAAGAAGATACAATCCTTTGACTTATGGTGTTATAGAAAAATTCTAAAAATATCATGGATAGACTGCACAACCAGTGAAAAAGTATTGGAGATGGTTGGAAATCAGGAAACACTAGTTAGAGATCTTATGGAAAAAGAGATTTGATTTGCAGGGCACATTTTTAAGAGCTTCAGTGGGTGATGCATATTTATGGGCACTGGAAGGAAAGTTAATGGCAGAGGAACATGAGGCAGAGAAAGAGAAGATCGTTGATGGATGATGTGGTCTTCTGGGTGGATCAAAAGGACTATTCATCCACAAAGAGATTAGCAGAACAGGCTACTATAGTTGCAAACTTCCAGTAATGGAGAAGCCAAGCAACAGGAGCGGGGCAGCCGTACCAAAAGGCAGAGCCAGAGTGCGGCTAATCCCTTTCATCAGGCTAATGGCTTGTCTGCCCACCAGAGTTGAAGCTGTTTCAACTAAAGGTGTGATGTTGTATGATGTTAAACCGGTGCAACTTTGTGTATAGACTGGCCTAAATTAGCTTCCTTTACTTTGGACAGTGGCTTGGAGGGGTCTGGCAGTACCCGAAAATTAGCTCTATGTGGTTGATATGACTCTCAGACCAAACCTTCAGCTGCATGTTCGAGGACAGAGCAGAGAGGTAACAGAAGCTGTGGTTAGTGGTGGGACTGAGTTCCCTGTGGCTGGGCGTTAACATCACAGTGCCCCAGCCAGAGGGCTTGGCATTAGTTGATTCCTTTATTGGCAGTTTCAACAGGGAAGTTGAGGATCTAATGGGCTATGAAAATGGAACTCGCCTCTCTGTCTTAGGGGTGGTCCCTCCAGACCTAAGTCACCTTAGCAGGGCAGCACGGGCGACGCTTGCTCGTCTACCCTCGGAGCTGTAACGTTCTCTGGGGAGATCAGAGGACATGGTTTCCAGGGCCGTGGGGGAAAAATGCCTTGTAAAATGCAGCTGCGAGCTGCACCCTCCTCAGTTGAATCAGAAGGGATGGAATGCGGAGCAGGGAGTGGCTGCCGTAACCAGGCCATGCTGCGCCCTGACCTTTCTCATGTTTTTGAGACACTTGGGGCTGCGGTTCAGACTGGTCCGTGGGGTTGAGCCCCCCCCCCCCCCCCCCCCGTCTATGCCCCAGAACTCTGCCAGGGCAGCGGGTTCCCTGCTTTTCTCCATTAGCATCCTAGCTGTTCAGGCTCCTTTGGGAGGCAGCACTGAACAACATCTCCCGCCCATCCAATCTCTTCTCCTGCAGAAGCCAAAACTTCCCAGGGCCCTGTTCTCTAGACAGGACCACCCGCCAAGCTCTTTCTCTCTTACCTTCCTTCTCCCTAAGGGCAGAGCAGGCCAAATGGAGCAAGCCAAAGGCCCGCAGGCCCTCCACCTGCAAAGGGACCTTGGCAGATGCTCTGCGGCAGCTTCTCGCGGGGGGGGAGGCTCCGTCTGAATAACTTTTGCCTGGCCCTGCAGGCTAGGCCACGGAGCTGCTAAGAATTCCGGGCTGTCCGATTGTTACCCTCCACAAAGCCTGGCTGCTGACCAGCCTCCACGCCTTCCTGGGCGGTGTTCCCCAACCCGTGTGTTTCTATGCTGATGGGGCAGTGGTTGGCGACATCATTTATTCCACAGATGAGCTGCTTTTTCCATTTTAACGCAGCGGCGGCCAAATCCCCACATCTCCTCTCTGTCCAAATATTTATCTGTCCGGCATCGCTCCGCTCTGTTAATAATAAACCCGTCCCCTCCTCCGCCTGTGCGTGGTTGAAGACTCAGCTGTCCTCTGAGGGACTGGCTGCAGCACTGGGGCGGTGGAAGGCTGGAGATCGAAATCCCCATGTCCCTGGCACAGGGGCTATGGGGTTCTGAGGGAGGGGGCCGTCTCATTGTGTTACATAGCCCTAGAGATGCCCTTCAGCTTAGTTCAGCTCCACATGCCCTCTGCAGGGAGCCTGTTAATGCTGGGAGTCCACGCCACTCTACATCTTCTTTGTCTCCCTAGCCAATGTCACCCTTGACCTCCGTGATCTTTAGGTGCCTCCTTACTGCACCCCGAGGGTCCCTGACATTGTCCCTCTCCCAATGAGTTTTCTGTTTCCTGGGCCTTACCCTCGTTTCACACACGAAGGAAGCCCCGTGGGTCCACCCGCCTCGTAGCCAGGATGAGAGAGCATATGCTTGGTCCCTAAGCAGGCTACTGTCAGATCTTCTGGCCAGGGCTGCCTGAGGGTCTGGGGCTCCCGTGCTCCTCTCCTCTGAGCTAGTGGTATTGCTGGTCAGCATTGCTCCCAGCTTCAGTGGGCCGGGGAGTGAGAAGCAGAGCCCAGTTGGCCCCTCCCCACCGCCTGGCCAGAACACAGTGGCTCGATCTCTCCGCAGGAGCCCAGATTGGCTTGGAAAGCAGCCGCCCTCTCCCCTGCCCCGATCGTCCGACGTGACCAGATTGCGACGGGCTCTTCTCAAACTGTGGGTGGGTGAGAGAGTTCAGACTGCACGACAGCAGCTGGGCAGTGCATTTTATTCCCTTCCTCGTGGCTGGCTTCAAGTGGCCTTGCAGCAGAGAGAAAATCCCAGGCTGATGAGAGGAGGGAGGCAACACGGAGCCTGGCTCCAGGAATCCTGGTTTTCAATTGTTTCCTGCTCCCTCTGTTTGAACTTGGCACAAACTTCTGGTTCCCTTTTCAGAGAGGAAGCTGCAGCACGCAGCCCACCAGAAATGAATGCATGTAGGATGCTGGGGTTTCTTCCCGGGCCTGCTGACGAATAATCTAACATCCTTTCCATTCCCTCTCCCTTTAATCTGTCATGACTCTCACAGACGTGCCCTGAGTAAGTAGTGCAGCGGCTGTCCTACACTGAGAGAGACAGACCCTGACTTAGCTTCCCGTGCTGTTTGAGACACGGGATTTAAATCCTGCCATCAGCGTATCCACATGTTGCTTGACTCTGCGGGAGGGTTTTCCTGACCCCTGTTGCACCCATTAGTGAGGGCTGCTCTGTCCCCCCCGTAGTGTGAATCTGATTCATCGTTTGCCGTGACATGCCCATAGTTACTATCTTGCATGCCACTGACCCGGGCGGTGTAACCATAATATGTTGCTCTTAGGATCTTCCGTTCTGAGGCTGTCAAAATGCTTTATGGGGTAGATACAATTAACTCTACTACCCAGATGGGGAAGCCAAGGCAAGAAGAGATTAAGGGTGCGTCTACACCCGCTGCTTGCCCATGCCGACTCGGGCTCATGGGGCTGTTTCATTGCAGAGTAGATTTCCGGGCTCGGGCTGGAGCCTGGGCTCCAGGACCCTGCGAGGTGGAAAGGTCCCAGAGCTCGGCTACACAGCAATGAAACAGCCGAGCCCCCGGGGCCCGAGTCGGCTGACACAGGCCGGCCGCGGGGTCTTCGCTGTGTAGACTTGTCTGTGGTCTCGTAGCAAGTCAGTGGCTGGGCTGCGAGTCGGGCCCAAAAGTCCTGACTCCTCCTTCCTGCTTCAGTCACTAGATCACACTCCCAGTCTCCTACTCTAACTAGGGATGTAAAATGTTCACCGGTTAACTGATAAGCCTCAGTTTTATTGGTAATGTATTCAGTTAATGTTTAAACTCGGCTGCAGGCCCTACGCCCAGGACTCCTGGCAGCCGGGACCCGGGGCACACATGGGGCTGGCAGGGGAGCCCCACGTAAAACATAGGCATGCTGCAACAGACCCCCCTCTCAACCGCACTCCTAGTTCCCCACCTCTGTTGTGAACTCCTTAATGGTTAAACGTTTAACCGATACAATTTGAATAGTTTAAGCGGTTACTTTTTTGTAAAGGCTATTTGCATCCCTAACTGGGTTGATTAAAAAGCCCTTTCAGCAAAGGTACTGAAACAGATGCTGGCCCGGAATGGGACATTGAAGAGTTAATGATGCCAGGAACTTGGTGGGGTATCGTTCCCTCCTCCAGGATACCTGGGCATGAGATCCAAGGCTCCTATACTCTATCTTGCATATTGCAAGCAGTGTTACCCCTGTCTCCCTCTCCTCCCCTTCTGCAGATGGTCTTCCGCCCACCGCTGGATTTCTATGACATCCTTATCCACCTGAATGCCAAGCAGCTCCCCCGGCACCTGGAGGGCGTGGACCGACCGGCGAAGTCGTTCAGCCGGGGAATGCTGAAGAGCGATGCTCCGGTCAAGACCCTCACTTTCCCAGTGGTGGGTTATGATCCAGTTCAGTGCTACCTCCAGGAGCTGAGGGTAAGCGTGGCTGTGGGCCTCAGGGGTGGGTATGCACGCATGCTCAGCTGCTCTGTGTGGGTATCTTGTGTGCAGATTGCTTTCACTGCAGGAATTGGATACTGAAACCTCTCCATCTCCTGCATATAGTGACTGCATCCCTATTCCACGGGAGTTGGGATGTCAGCCGGCGAAAGAATCGCTGTAGCAGAGGATAGCTCAGTGGTTTGAGCATTGGCCTGCTAAACCCAGGGTTGTGAGTTCAATCCTTGAGGGGGCCACTTAGGGATCTGGGGCAAAATCAGTACTTGGTCCTGCTAGTGAAGGCCGGGGTCTGGACTCGATGACCTTTCGGGGTCCCTTCCAGTTCTAGGAGATAGATAGATAGCACCTGGAGCCCTGCGTAGGGACCTCACAATCCCAGTGCAAATGATGGCCCTAACAGTGTCTTCGTGGTTCAGTTAATTTAATGTTTCTGGCCCCCTAACCTGGCTGTGGCGGGTGCTGGAGCAGTGGGATCACTGCAGAGAGCTCTCTGAGCGCCTGATAGAAAAGAGGAGTACAGGGTGCGGGGGGGATGAGTGGCTCACAGGACTGATCATGGGAGATGGCTGTGTCCACATCTAGGTGATGCTGCACATGATGGCTGTTGGGTAGCCTACGTGACATGCGTCTGGATGCCGCAGGTGTCTACAACGTGGAAACCACTGCAGCTGGCACTAATTGGCTCCGTAGTAGTCTCAGCAGGGAAGCTAAGGATTGAACCAGCCATGGGAACTGAAGCCCTTATTCGCTCATGGAGGATGGTCTCTCCAGGGTTAGTTTCAGGCACGTTAGCGAGGGGAAGCCTGCTCTGTGGATAAACAGAGCGTGTTTCACCAGTGCACGCTGGCAAAGCCCTTATCCCCTCACCTGTGTCAGCCACCCAGTGGGCACGTGGCAGCAGCCTTAGCAGTATTCAATCTGGGCAGCAGATGCTTTGCGGGCATGCAACCCTGTCTCATCAGCTGCTGTGCGAGACGCACTCTGGTTTGGGAAGGGCATGTGAATGGCTCCCAGCTTTGCACGGAAGATCATGGTGCAGAATGCGACTAGTAGCGTGACACCAGTCTCCTGGCAATGGAGACTGGCCCAGAGGCACAATAATGTTCATAGATCCATCCCTAGTACAAGACATGGTGATCCCAGCTGAGGGTGATTTTCCTCCTCAAAGAACAGACGGATGGGAAGATGGACCCCCTTCTTAAGGAGGGACTTCGAAGCCTCTTCTGCATATCCAGGGGGTAGACTCTTTGGGGAAATCCCTCTCCTGGTGTCTGGAAGTCAAGAGACTCATAGGTCCCCAAGATTTCGGAGCTGTGTCCGCAGTTCTCTCCAGTCGATGCCCGTCTCAGAGAAAGGGGAGCTCATTCAAAGAACAGATTCATACAACGGCACGGATGGAGAAGGAGCTTTGATGTAGTATTAACTGGCTTGAGCTCAGAGCAGTTAGCTATCCCTGAAAGCACTAGCCGCAGAGTTAAGCAACAGAGATGTTCTAACGATGTCCGAGCACAAGCTACAGTAGCTTTTGTCAGCAAACCAGGAGGCACCAGATCCACAGCCATGTTACGAGAAACCAACCTGCTATGTTCATGGGCAGAAAAGAACCCTCTGTCCCTTCTGAGCTCTCGGCATAAGAGGAGAGTTATACACCCGGGCAGAGTGGTTGAGCAGACAGAGGAGAGAGCCAGAGAAGTGGAGTCTTCACCCAGAGGTCTTCGACTCGATACTCAGAGCCCTCGGTCACCCATTTGCTTCCCAATTCAATGCAGAGATTCCCACTTTCTGCCCCAGGTGAAGGGTTCACTGACCTGTAGCCATGGATGCACCCTTTCCGTGGCTGGAAGGGCTGCTGCTGTCCGTCTTTCCACGATTTGCAGCGCTCCCCAATGCAGTTCAGAGGCTACAAAGCAGACAGCAGAGGTAATTCTGGTGGCCCTGCGTTGTACGTGGAGAGCCTGGGCTTCAGACTTGGTGCAGCAGGCAGAATACCCTTTGTTTCTCCCACGCTGATGGGATCTTCTATGATGAGGACCGATCCTCCACCCCGACCCATGGGAGGTGAATCTAGTTTCTTGGTATTTGTGAGGTTCCAGCTAAAACAAAAAAGGATATTTAGTGGCCCTAAGAAGCATGCTCTTAGCATCCAGAAAAAGCTCAACAAATAAGGCATAAGAAGGATTTGGTCCAGATTTGAGACTGAGTGTAAAGACTTGCAGATAGATCCTATCAAGGCTAAGGTGACATTCCTGCACCAAGGTCTCACATTGCTCTTTAAACCTCAAACATTAACATTTCAACTGGCTGCAACCTCCGTATCTTCCAGACAACAGGAAAACGCAGGATCATGTCCCACCCAGATTTTTTTAGAGCAGTGTCTCGTGTCAACCCTACTCCAGTTTGCAGGATTCCCCCTTGGTACCTAAACTTAGTGCTAAATGGCTTACTAAGAACCCTTTGAACCTCTGTGATAAATGTCCTTATTTCCTTAAAAGTGGTTTTCCTCTTAGCACTCAGCTCTCACTTCTGCAAGAAGAGTTTCAGAACTGGGAGTCTCATCAGTAGAATCACAGCGCTGCACCTTCCATCAGGACAAAGTTTTAAGAAGCAATGCAGCTTTCATGTCCAAGGTAAATTCAGTATTCCAGAGGGTCCTTCCCGTCTTTTTGTCCACATCCTACTGAAAACCTTTGGCATACCCTGGATGTTAGGAGAGAGTTGAAGATCTACATCAAAGATACAAAAGAGTTCAGAAAATCACTGACTCCTTTTTGTTTTAGTCCATCTGTTGGCGAAAGGTCATTGTTTTATTCCATTCATTCATGTCCAGGTGGATACAATGGTGCAAAACAGAAGTTTACAAGGCCAGAAACTCAGAGCTTCCCCAGTGGCTACCTCCTGGAATGAAAGATTTTGTGGACTCTCTTCGTAGCGTGCATAAGTTTACAAAGTATTACAAGCTTCTCCAAAGCAGTATTTGAGCAAAGGATTCTGCATGCTGTGGTTCCACAGATTAAGAGTCTATTTACTCAGCTGCATAGAGTTTTGTTATATCAAACCCTCCCTGACTGCAGACTGCTCCTGGACAGCCCACTGGAAGGGGTCTGTGGATCTTCTGTGTGCAGAAGAAAAAGAAAAACCTTTCTTCTGGTGGGTAGGTCCACAGACCCCGGACGGTGCGTCTTTTCCTGTAACGGTTTGCCGAGTGGCAGAACCAGAAGTCTCAGGGCAGGATGGGAGTGACCAGCCCTTTGAAGATCCTGGTAGGTTTGAGATGCTTCCACGCACTGAATTCTCTAAGGATTAACTAACAGTTATTGAATATAGTGAAATTTCTGAATTTCACTCCGAATGTTTCCTACTGCGAAACAACTTTTATTTCTGCCTTAAAGCAATGGTGGGCAAATATATATGCTCATACACTGTGAGAGGAGGAAAAAAATAGACTTCTGGGGATGAAGAAGGTTTTTGTCCTGGATATGATGGAATCTGTGGACTCTTCCCTCTAGAAGAAAGGAAATGTGTCTGTTCTGAATAAAGGCCTCTCTGACGGGTGAATCTGGCAAGTGGCTTTAGGAAATTCTCTGTTGTCACATTGCAAAACAAGTCCGTGACTCGTAGTATACAGGCAGATGTGTTGGTGGGTGCGTGTATGCATGTACACATACTCGCCCATATATAGTTCCAATATTTCTCCCACATTCTCTCTGAGGTTAACCTCAGCTAAGAGGATGTGTATTAGTCACTTGATGTACTCTTTATTCTCCACCGTTTGCAACACCCTCCTAGAAATTGCAGAACAATGCTCTGTCTCCCTACAGAGTCTGTGGAGCAATCTTCCAAAGAAAGGAGTGAAAATTCAGTCATGCAAGACCAAACAGTGCACCAGTAAACAATACTAGATGGAACAGCTCTCCCTTTGTCAGGGAGATGGCCCAATGGGGCTCTTCCATCTCTATCTTGTGTGATTCGCCGACTCATTTTGTTATGCTCATACAAAGTACACGAGATTTTTTTTTTAATAGGAGAGAAGGCAACATGCCGCATTTATTGAGAATACAGCAGTTAGCATATGCATTTTAGTTACATATACATGTACACACTATGCACACAGTCCCGCCAGTCAATGTTTATAGTTACCAGTCCAGAGGCTGCATTAATTTAGTGGCCAGCCAGATTGGTCGCAATGGGGAGCCGGACTTTGTCGGTCGCGATCCGATGCTTTTGGAGTTGTGGCAAGACGAACACAAAGCCCCATGGCAAAGCACCCTGTTTTTAACAGTCTTTTTGTGTGTGTGTGTGTGTGTGTGTGTGTGTGTGTGTGTGTGTGTTGAAGTCTATGGATTTTGCTGTTAGTTTATGACTGGTTACTTTTTAATTGGTGTTATTTTTTGATGTTACATTTTAAAGTACCTTTGAGAGGGCCATTTTGATTTGATTTAATTGTTTTGTTGTAGGAATGTGTTGCTCCCTAATCACAAGTCCAAGAAAACGGCAAACTGTTCCCTTGGTAACGAGGCGGGAGTAACCTTGTCCCTGGGTCTGTGTTTGGAAAACTTATTGGCAACAATGACATCATCTTTGCAGCTGGTGTCCACGCGCTCAAAAAATAAATTTGTAATTTCATGCTCATGTATACTGCCTGCCTTCTAAATAAGCAAAAATGTAACCACTCAAATAAGTTGTAAATAAAGTAAGGAAATAATAAAAACCCCAGAAAAAGTTTTCCTAAAAAGCTTTTTGCAGAAAGCTTATAAAGCTCTCTGGCTACCAACAAACCTGGCGTTCTGTTTCCTGCGTCGTCACCACAGCATTTTGTTTTTTGGGGTGCCAGCCTTTACCTTGGGGTTGTTAATTTGCCTTCCCTTAGTTATGGATGTGCGTTGATGGTTCTTTGGCGTTGATAAGTTTGTTAAATTACCTCCTCCCCCCCCCCCTTTTTTGGGACCATTTGGCTCCGACAACGGCCTTTACACTTTTTTTTTAGGCCCACACTTTTTATTTACACAAACAGGTTTTACAGAGACCTTCAAAGATATACAAACAGCAGTGTTTTATATTGAGCAAGAAAGGCATTAGAAATTAAACCTCACTAAATTTTGTGATTAAAATAGTTTACACTGT
Organism: Terrapene triunguis; assembly: GCF_002925995.2. NCBI lineage: Eukaryota > Metazoa > Chordata > Testudines > Emydidae > Terrapene > Terrapene triunguis. The sequence goes on from NW_020665349.1 coordinate 3,812,723, forward strand.
GGCTTGGGCCTTCAGCATTTCTTTAATTTAATTAACATAAACACAATTTAAAATTTTATTTTTTACTTACTAGATCTTAAAACAAAAAGAATGACTAGAGGGGCTAGTTTGTAATGCATATAGGAAACAAGGCCCCATTTTTTTATAATACAGCTTATTCTAAAACAAAAGGTGACCATAATCAGTCATAAGGACTGTTCTGGTCTGTCTCTGCCTTAATCAATACAGACACTGGCAGTCTGTCAGATGCGTTTCTACCAGTGCCCCAGAAGGTCATTTCTTTTTGCTTTTTAAAATGGACGGCTGGCAGGATGAACTTAAAACATCCATTAATACATTTGATATATACTATATTTAATACAAATGTAAAATCCTACCCCTACAATTTGGCAACCTTTTATTTAATGCAGCCTAAAGAACATGGCTGCTTTCCTTCTGTGGTTGGCACATGCAGAACAGTATGTTGGCAGGCCCACGCAAATCTCTGGGAACCCAGCCATTGGTTTTTAGTGTGTTGCACAAAAATGGTAGCTCTTCTGTTTGTCCTTTTTTCAAATTTCTTGGTGACTTTCAATCTCTATGGGCAAATTCCAATCCTGGTGTCACTTTCCTTCTGTAATGCCACTGGATGCTGAAACAATCCTCCGGCTGGCTGCCTAGACGTTGTCACTGGCTCTTCCCACTGACCCTGAGAAAAGAAGTTCCTGATGCGCTACTGAGCCTCAGAGTGCCAGTCAAGATAGCGATTACCCCAGCAGCGAGGCCTGCAGAGTGCAAATGGCCAGTGCTTTTAGGAAATATCTTAAGCAAATAGCTACAGTTTAATTTTCATTAGGATTTATAGGCAGGTTGTTAACGAGAGCACTTAGCGTGTTCAAAGGCCCAAACAAACCTTAATTAGTGTATTTATTATTTGTGCTGTAGTAGTGTGATGTGCTGGGCCCTTTCCAAAGACCGAGTGAGAGACCAGACCCTTCTCCAGCGACCTCCCGGTCTGAAGGCAGGCATGATGCAGTCAATGAGCGAGAGCAGCAGCAGGGAAGTAAGAGGCGGAGGGCGGGAATGAGGGTTAGAAAAACAAGGTCACGCGGTTTAAATCATCCTTCGTGCACTACATGCCTTTTCTCCAGAAAATCCGCCCCCTCCCTTCAGCAGTCCAGCCACCCCCGCCCCATTCCTGAGATCAGAAGCTCTCAGGTCATGGAAGACCAACATTTTTGGTTCCCTAAAATCCTTTAATGG